>NC_135307.1:6241070-6604925 GCF_048772815.1 Callospermophilus lateralis
CAGAAGGGGGGAGATGTTGAGAGCCACAGCCAAGTCGGGATGGTGCCTGGCATTTTGCCAGAGGAGTGGTTGGGAGGTGACGCCAGCGAGCCGTTAAGATGATGGTGATTAAGTTAAGCTGGGCATAATTACTGGGATGGTGACTGATTGCTGTAACTGGATGATGCTGGATTGGGGCAAGCTGTGTATTCAGTTGTGTATGTGGACCTCTGCTGTCCGGCAGTGGGGCGGCTCCTGCTGCCTTGGGTACCCGCTACTTTAGAGTTCTCGTGGAGTTCCCATTGAGTTCCCGTTGGGTTCTCGCGGAGTTCCTGTTGAGTTCGTGTTGGTTCTCGCGGAGTTTCTATGGAGTTCTGGAGAGTTCCATGGGGTTCGGGCAATAAAGTAGCTCCTGTTTGAACCTACAAGTGGCTCGTGACTTCCCGGTTGTTTTGTGCCCAGCCAGACTGCAGCAATCTCTAGCTATTAGAAAAATGCAAACTAAAACTCCTCTAAGATTTCATCTCATTCCAGTGGCCATCATCAAGAATACAAGTAACAATGAATGTTGGTGAAGATGAGGGGGAAAAGGTTCACTCATACATTGCTAGTGGGACTGCAAAATATTTCAACCATGATAGAAAGCAGTGTGGAGATTCTCAGAAGACTTGGAAAGGAACCTCCACTTGACCCAGTCATTCCACTTCTAGGTCTATGCCCAAAGAACCTAAAATCAGCATACTACAGTGATGCAGCCACATCAATCTTTAAAGCAACTCCTGTCACTATAGCCAAACTATGGAACCAACCTAAGTGTTCTCCAACAGATGAATGAATAAAGAAACGGTGGCATATTACTCAGCCTTAAAGAAGAATGAAATTATGGCATTTGGCAGAAAATGGATGGAGCTGAAGAATATCATGCTAAGTGAAAAAAGCCAATCCCAAAAAACCAAAGGCCAAGTGTTTTCTCTATATGTGGATGCTGATTCACAATAAGGGGGGAACCTAGGGAAAAACAGGGGTACTTTGCATTAGGCAGAGGGGAATAAGGGAGAGGAGGGGTTATGGGGTTAGGAAGGAGGGATCTGAACTTATCACCCTATGTTCACATATTATTACATGACTTTTGTGACTCTACAAACATGTACAACCAGTAGAATGAGATGGTGTACTCCATTTACATATGATGTGTCAAAATGCATTCTATTGTCATGTGTAACTAATTAGAACAAAAAATGCCTTTACTATAAAATAAAATAAATAAAATAGAAAAAAACCCACAGTGAGGTGGGGCATAGTGGCACACACCAGTAATCCCTGGAACTCAGGAGACTGAGGCAGGAGGATTGCAAGTTTGAGGCCATCTTCAGGATCTTTATTGTATCAAAATAAAAATAAATTTAAAAAGGACTGGAGATGTAGGTGAATAGTAAGGTCTCTCTGGGTTCAATTCCCAGTACAAAAAAAAATTCCACAATGGGAATATCATCTCACACCTGTTAGAATAGCTATTATTAAAGATAAAAAATAATAAGTGTTGAGGATGTGGAGAACGGGGAACCATTGCCCATCATTAGTAGGAATGGAAAGCACTATGGGGGTTCATCAAAAAAACTAGAAGTAGAACTATCATATGAACCAGCATTCCATTCTATTCTATCTCCAAAAGAAACGAAATCAGTTTGCTGGAGAGACACCCGCTGTCCCCTGCCAAGCAATGTTCACAACAGCTGGGTTATGGAATCAACACAAGAGTTCATCAGTGGATGAATGAATACAGAAAATGTGGCACATACACACAGTGAAATGCTATTCTAACTCAGGGAGAAGGGGGTTCCATTATTTGTTATGATGTGGATGAACCTAGAGGACATTTCATTAACTGAAACAGTGAGGAACAGAAGGATAACTATCATAGGATCTTACTTACACGTAGAATCTAAAAAGTTGGATCTCATTGAAGCAGAGGGTAGAGGTTAGGGTTAAGAGGCTGGGAAGTCGAAAGAGGGGTTGTACCGCGGAGATGTTAGTCAAGGATCACAAAAGTACAGATAGATAGGAGGAATAAACGGTCTATCGTACGCTGCAATGACTATAACTAATACCAACATATTGTACAGTGGAAAACTGATGGGAGAGTATATTTTACATGTTCTCACCATAAAAATAAAATCGCTAAGGATGAGAGGTAATGCATATGCTAATGAGCTCAATTTAGCCAATCCACAATGTGTATGTGTCTCAAAACAACATATTCCATTACACACACACACACACACACACACACACACACACACATTTACATACATACATATATATGCACATATATGCACATGTGTTTATATTTATATTTAAAACAATTCAAATAAACAAACAAATAGAGACATTCCTTTCACATGGCCCCAATCTGGGGCAGAAAGGCTCTAGGGAGACGTGGTCTATGAGGGTCACTAGGCAGAGTGAGCAGTTGCTTCCTCTACTGGGCGGGGTCTTTTCTCAGTCAGGGTTACAATCCAGAACCAAAGAAAAATCACCATAACCAAGAAACACCCTAAGACCCATTTCAGGAGAAGATCTTTTGCTTTTAGAGCTACTCCATGAAATTGGAAAAGGCAACTTCTCCATCAGGTGTAAGGACATACATTAATGTAAGAAGAGAAGAAACAGGAAAAGGCAAGGGAACAGGACACCAGCAAGGAAACACGATTCTTCTCCAGTGACCGACCCCACAAAAGAAGACTCACAAAGTGCCTCAAAAATAATTCAAAATAATGATCTTAAGGGAATTCATCAAGAAACAGGAGAATACTGATAGACAATTCAATGAAATCAGGAAAATAACCATGATCTGAATGAGAAATTCAACAGAGACAGGTATAAAATAACTCAACAGGATCTTGGAGCTAAAGAACTCAACAAATGAAATACAAAACACAATTGAGAATTTCAACAACAGACTTAAGCAAGAATATAGCAATGGACTAAAGAAAGAATATCTAAACTTGAAAACTGGTATTTTGAAATAACCCAGGACAAGGAAATACAAAAGAGAGAATGAAAAAGAGTGAAGAATAGGAGAATATGGGACACAATTAAGTAAACAAAAATTTGCATCAAAGAGAGTTTCACAGGGGGAGGAGATGAAGAAGGCAAAACGTTTGGTTAGCAAACTAATAGCTAAAAACTGCCCCTGGTCTTAGAGAAGAGAGACACCAAATCCAGGAAGATCAAAGTTACCCACGTAGATCTGACTCAAAATACTTCACACAGGAACATTATAATCAAACTGTTAAAATCAAAGACAGCAGCTGGCTGGGAACTCAGAAGGGAGTGGGCAGGAGAGACTGGAGACTGAACCTGAGACCAGGAAACGGGCCATCAGCAGGTGCTGGTCAGGAGTAGGACTTGGCTCCACATGAGTGGGACCCAGATGAGATCCCTGGAGGACAGCAGCCCTGGGCTGAAGGAGCACTGGTCAAGAGTCTCCAGACCAATCAGCCCTCAGCAAAGAGCTGCAGCCTACCCGAGCCTAGCCCTACCTCCAGGAATCCCACCGACAGGACTTCCTCTCCCACCTCAGCAACCCAGAGGGTGAGCACCACACTCAGAAGACCCCACCTAACCTGCTGGGAGGAGAAGCTGAGAATATTTTGAACTCCAGTGGAAAGAATCCTTTACGCTTTCATCAAGATTTTTAAAATTCTTTTTCACTGTTTAATTGAGACCTTAATGGTACATGGATATTTATACAGTCTCCGATTTTTTTCTTATCTCTAGGATTTTTGAAGTCGATTATTTTACCTGGATTTTGGTATGTGTGTGAGCTAGGATGTTTTATTAGTATATTTTAGTGTGTTTTGAGTTATTTTATTCTTATTTTTGAATTTTCAAAAAAATTATATGTATCTGTCTCCTACCTGTCTCCCTTGATCCTCTCTTCCTTATACTACTAACAACCAATCTCTATTGTTCTCTATTTCATCAATCCTTTAATCTTTTACTTTTGTATTCTCTTTTCTTCCCTTATAATCATCACATTTATATCACTTCCATTCTCTCCTGTCCACATTTGAAAATGTAAACCCTTTTGTCAGCCTGCTGTTTTTACTATGGGCAATAACTGATCGTATAATTTTTGCTTATTGTGATAATTAATATCGTAGATGTCATAGTAGGAACATTTGTTTTACTGCTGTCAGCTGTTTGCATGGGTTATTATAAATATCTGTCTCCTGCTGAACAGTGAAGTCCTGGAAACCTTCAGAGACACTGTAATCCCACAGGGTAGAAACTCTGCTGCTCAGATCCATACTGTTAGTTGGGTAGACACAAAAACAACCTCAAAGAGCAAGGAACAAATCACCCCAAGCAAATCAACATAATCCAATAACAGAATCTATTGACCCCACTGGGGAAGAAATGTCAGGGAAGGAATTTAGAATGAATGTAGTTAAACTGACCTGCAAAGTAAAGGGTGATGTGAGAGAGTCAATACAGGTAGCAAAAGACCACTTCAACAGGATACAGAGACTCCCAAAAAACAGACAAACAAGGATCTTCAAAAAGAAGAAATGAATAAACCAAATTAAAAATTCAATAGAAAGCATTAGTAACAAAGTAGACCACTTAGAAGACATAAACACAGGCAATGAAGACAAAATATTTAATCTTGAAAACAGAGTTAACCAGAGAGAGAAGATGTTAAGAAACCATGAAAAGAATTTTCAAGAATTATGCGTAACACAAAAAGACCAAATTTAAAACTTATTGGGGCAGATAAAGGTGCAGAGATACAAACAAAAGGAATACACAATCTTTTCCATGACATAATATCCAAAGTTTTCCCAAATCTAAAGAATGAAATGGAAAATCAAATACAAGAGGCTGATAGAATCTGAAATGTTCAAAATTACAACAGACCCATATCAAGGCACATTATAATGAAAATGCACAGCATCCAGAATAAGGATAGACTTTTAAAGGCTATGATATTAGAAAAAAATCAGATCACATGTAGGGGAAAACCAATCTGGATCTCAGCTGATTTCTCCACCCAGACCCCCAAAGCTAGGAGGTCCCGGAATAACATATGCTAAGCTCTGAAAGAAAATGGATACAACCAAGAATCCTATATCCTGCAAAACTGAGCTTGAATTTGAAGATGAAATAAAAACCTTCCATGATAAACAAAAATTAAAAGAATTCACAACCAGAGAGTTTGCACTTCAGAGTATTCTGAACAAAACATTCCCCTAGGATGAGATGGGGAAAAAAGTAAGAGGCAGCAAAGAGAGGAAGTACACTAAAGGAACAGTCAGCCAAAGGAGAAAATTATCCAAACTAAAAACCAGAAATAAGCCAAAACGACCAGGAACACAAATCGTATCTCAATAATAACCTTGAACATTAATGGCCTAAACTCATCAATCAAAAGACAGACTGGCAGGTGGGATTTAAAAACAAGACCCAACAATAAGCTGTCTCCAAGAGACTCACCTTATAGTCATTGACCGTCACAGACTGAAGGTGTAAGGATGGGAAAAACCTATCATCACCCAGATCATGTGAACAAGCAGAGGTTTCTATCCTTCTATCAGATAAAGTGCACTTCAAGCCAAAGTCAATGAGAAGGGATACTGGAGCACATTTCATACTGCTTAAGGGAATTATGTCAGCAAAACATAACAATTATAAATATTTATGCAACAAACAATGGAGCATCTACATATATCAAACAAATCCTTCTCAATTTCAAGACTAAAATAGACAACAACACAATAATACTAGATGACTTTAATATACCTCTCTCACTATTGATAGATCTCCCAAACAAAAACAAAAAGAAAAAAAGAAACTATAAAACTGAATAACGCAATCAATAATTTAGATATAACAGACATACATAGAATATTTCATCCATCAATGAGCAAATACACTTTCTTCTTAGTAAGACATGGATCCTTCTCTAATATATACCATAACTTATGTCATAAAGCAACTCTTCATGAATACAAAAAAAAAACTAGAGATAATACCCTGCATCCTAGAAGATCATTATGGAATAAAATTAGAAATTGTAATGAAATAAAAAACAGAGCTGTCCAGCCACAGTGGTGCATATGTGTAGAACCAGTGCATCAGGAGGCTGAGGCAGGAGGATCATGAGTTCAAAGCCAGCCTCAGCAAAAGCAAGGCACTAAGCAACTCAGTGAGACCCTGTGTCTAAATAAAATAAAAAATAGGGCTGGGGATGTGGCTCAGTGGTTGAGTGCCCCAGAGTTCAATCCCAGATATCCCTTCCAAAAATAGAAACTATTTTAATATACTGTTGAATGAAGAATTGATAAAAGAGGAAATCAGGGATGAGATTAAAAAAATACTTAGAGGTAAATGGGAATAATAATATAACATCAAAATCTCTGGGACACTAGGAAGGCAGTGCTAAGTGCATTGAACTCAATCATTAAAAGAATAGAAAGTCAATGAATAAAAGACTTAACATCACCTCTCAGCCCTAGAAAAAGAACAAAACAACACCCAAAGCAGCAGAAGACAAGAAATAATTAAAATTAGAGCTAAAATCAATGAAACTGAAACAAAAGAAACAATTCAAAAAGTTAAAAAAAGCAAAAAGCTTGGTTCTTTGAAAAAAAATAAATAAAATTGATAAACTCTTAGCCACATTAATGATGAGAAAGAGAGAAAACACATATTAGAAAAATTCTCGATAAAAAAGGAAATATTACAATGGACACTACCAAAATACAGAAGATAATTAGAAACTATTTTGAAAATTTATATTCCAACAAGATACAAAATCTCAAAGATATCAACATATTTCTAGAGACATAGGACCCACTGAAACTGAATCAGGAGGACATACACAATTTGAACACATCAATTTCAGTAAAATAGAAAAAGATGCTCCAAAATCAACTCAAAGTGGATCAAAGACTTAGGCACTGGGACAGAGACCCTGCACCTAATAGAAGAAAAAATAGGCCCAGATCTTCACCATGTTGGTCTAGGATCTGGCTTCCTTAACAAGACTCCTAAAGTGGAAGAAGTAAAATCAAGAATCAATAAATGTAATGGAATCAAATTAAAAAGCTTCTTCTCAGCAAAGGAAACAAACAATAACGTGAGGAGAGAGCCTACAGATTGGGAGAAAATCTTTACAACATGCACCTCTGATAAAGTGTCAATCTCTAAGCTATATAAAGAACTAAGAAATTAACATCAAAAGGTGTATATATATATATATATATATATATATATATATATATATATCCCAGTCAATAAATGGGCTAAGGAACTGAACAGATACTTCACAGAAGAAGAAATATGATTGATCAAAAAATATATGAAAAAGTGTTCAACATCTCTAGCAATCAGAGAAATGCAAATGAAAAGATTTCATCTAAAGTTTCATTTTACTCCAGTCAGAAGGACAACTATTAAGAATACCAACAACAATAAGTGTTGGCAAGGATGTGGGGAAAAGGCACACTCATACACTGCTGGTGGGACTGCAAATTGGTGCAACCACTATGGAAAGCAGTAAAGAGATTCCTCAGAAAACGGGGAATGGAACCACCATTTGACCCAGTTATCCCACTCCTAGGTTTATATCCAAGGAACTTAAAATCAGCATACTACAGTGACATAGCCACATCAATGTTCATAGCAGCTCAATTCACAATAGCTAAACTATGGAACCAGGTGTCCTTCAATAGATGAATGGATAAAAAAAATGTGGTATATATATTCAATGGAATATTACTCAGCTGTAAAGAAGGATGAAATTATGGCGTTTGCCAGTAAATGGATGGAGTTGGAGAATATCAAGTAAAATAAACTAGTCCCACAAAACCAAAAGCTGAATGTTTTCTCTAATATGCAGTTGTTAATTCACAATAAGGTTGGGGGGGGCACTAGAGAAGAATAGCATTACCTTAGATTAGGTAGAGGGAAGTTATGGGGGGAATGTGGAGACAGGAAAGATGGTAGAGTGAAACTGACATTATTACTGTATGTATATATGTGACTGCATGACCAATATGATTCTACAACATGTACACTCAGAAAAATGAGAAATTATATCCCATCTATGTATAATATATCAAAGTGCATAAATGCATTCTACTGTGATGTATAACTAATTAAAACAAATAAAAATTTCTTTAAAAATAGAAGAAGCCATCACAAACCTACCAATTGAGAAAAAAATCAGGACAAGACGGATTCTCAGTGAAGTTCTACAAGACCTTCATAGAAGAATTAACACCAACACTCTTCAAATTATACCATGAAATAGACCAGGAGGGAACCCTTCCCATCTCATTCTATAAAGCTGGTATCACCCTAATACAAACCAAACAAAGAAATGTCAAGGAAAGAAAGCAACAGACCAATATGCCTGATGAACATAGATGCCAACATTCTCAATGAAATTCTGGCCAATTGCATACAAAAACATATTAAAAAGATAGTGCACCACAATCAAGTGGAGTTCATCCCCAGGATGCAAGGTTGGTTCAACATATATCAATAAACATAATTCATCACAGCAATAGACTTAAAGACAAGAACCATATGATCATCTCAATAGGTGCAGAAAAGACATTTGATAAAATATAGCACCCTTCATGTTCAAAACACTAGAAAAACTAGGGATGGTAGGAACATTTCTCAGCGTTGTAAACGCTCTCTATGTTAAACCCAAGGCCAGCATCATTCTACATGGAGAAAAACTGAAAGCATTCCTTCTAAAAACTGGAGCAGGACAAGGATGCTCTCTCTCACTACTTCTGTTCAACTGGAAACTCTAGTCAGAGCAATTAGACAGAAGAAAGAAACTAACGGGATATACTAACACCAAAAGAAGAACTCAAACTATCACTATTTGCCTGTGACATGATTCTATCTTTAGAAGTTCCAAAAAATTCCACCAGAAATGTTCTAGAACTAATACCTGAATTCAGCAAAGTAGCAGGACATAAAATCAACACCCATAAACCACACGTGTTCACATTCATCAGTGATGGATCCCCTAAAAGAGAAATTAGGAAAATCTTCCCAATTCACAATAGCCTTAAAAAATACGTGGGAATCGATCTAACAAAAGAGGTGAAAGACCTATATAATGAAAACTACAGAACACTAAAGAAAGAAACTGAACAATACCTTGGAAAGACTTTCCAAGCTCTTGGATAGGCAAAATTAAATAGTCAAAATGGCCACACTACCAAAAGTGTTATACATATTTAATGCAATTCCTATTAAAATACCAGTGACGTTCTTCATAGAAATAGAAAAAGCAGTCATGAAATTCATTTGGAAAAATAAGAGACTTAAAATAGCCAAAGCAAGACTTAGCAAGAAAAGTGAAGCAGGAGGCATCACAATACCAGGCCATAAACTATACTACAGAGCCCTAGTAACAACAGCAGCATGGCATTGGCACCAAACAGATACGTAGACCAATGGTACAGAACAGAAGACACAGAGGCAAACCCACATCAATACAGTTGTCTCATCCTAGACAAAGGTGTCAAAGCATACATTGGAGAAAAGATAGCCTCTCCAAAAATGGTGCTTGGAAAACTGGAAATCCACATGTAGAAAAATGAAATTAAACCTCTCTCACCCTGCACAAAACTCAACTCAAAGTATATTAAAAACTTTGGCACTAGAACAGAGACCCTCTGACTAATAGAAGAAATAGTAGGCCCAAATCTCCACCATGTCAGCTTAGGAACTGCCTTTGTTAATGAGACTCCTAAAGCACAAGAAATTTTTTTAAAAAAATTCAATAAATGGGATGGAATCAAAGTAAAAAGCTTTTCATAGCAAAGGAAACAATTAAGAATGTGAAGAGAGGCCCTACAGAATGGGAAAAAAATCTTTACTACATGCACCTCAGATAGAGCATTAATCTTCAGGATATATATATATAAATCACCCAATCAATAATTGGGCTAAGGGACAGAATAGACGCTTCAGAAAAAGAAATACAATTGATCAACAAACATGAAAAACTGTTCAACATCTCTAGCAATTAGAAAAATGCAAATTAAAACTGCTCTAAGAATTCATCCCACTCCAGTCAGAATGGCAATCATCAAGAAGTCAAGCAGCAATAAATGTTGGCAAGGATGTGGGGGAAAGGTGCACACATACATTGCTGGTGGGACAGCAAATTGGCACAACCATCATAAAAAGCAGTATGAAGATTCCTCAGAACACTTGGAATGGAACCATCATTTGTCCCAGTTCTCACACTTGTTGGTTTATGCCCAAAGGACTTAAAATCAGCATACTAGAGGGATGCAGCCACATCAATCTTTATAGCTCAATTCACAATAGCCCAATTATGGAACCAACTTAGATGCCCTTCAATACATGAATGGATAAAGAAACTGTAGTATACATACACAATGCAGTATTACTCAGCCCTAAAGAAAAGTTAAATTATGGCATTTGCAGTAAATGGATGGAAACGCAGAATATTATTGGGCTGGGGATGTGGCTCAAGTGGTAGCATGCTCCTCTGGCATGCGTGCGGCCCGGGTTCGATCCTCAGCACCATATACCAACAAAGATGTTGTGTCCACCGATAACTAAAAAATAAATATTTTTTAAAAATTCTCTCTCTCTCTCTTTCTCTCTCTCTTAAAAAAAAATATTATGCTAAGTGAAATAAGCCAATCCCAAAAAAACCAAAGGCCGAATGTTCTCTCTGATAGGTGGAGGCTAATTCACAATAAGGGGACAGGAAAAGTAGAGATAGGAGTGACGGCAGATGATCAGACATTATTCCTCTGTGTGCATATGTGATTATGTGGCCTGTGTAAGTCTACATCATGCACAATCAGACAAATAATTGGTTATTCTCCATTTATGTATGATCTGCCAAAATGCATTCTATAGTCATGTATAACTAATTCAAATAAATCAAAAAAGTATGAAAAGTCAAAGACAAAAGTGTTATTTAAAAAGCAACAAAAGAAATGTGTCAGCTCACATATCAAGGTGATCCTCTGTCGATGATTGGCAGCTTTCTCAACCAAAGTTCAGGTCAGGAAAGAATGGGATAATATATCAAAGTGCTGAGAGAAAGAAAAAAACTACAAATCAACATTGCTATACCCAGGTAAGCTATCTTTCAGAAATGAAAGGGAAATAAAATCATCCCCAAACACCCACACCACCAGACAGATTTTACCGAAAGTGCTTGAGGGAGTATTTCATCTGGAAGTTAAAGGATGACAATCATCATCATGAAAATATACACAAGTACAAAACTCACAGGCAAAGTCATCACCGACTTCAGAATGCTCCGCTACTGTGTTGGTGGTAGGTAAGTCTTTCAGATCTCTGAAGACTGAAAGCCAAAAAACTCAAAACTGGCAGCGACTAGGAGGAAGAGAAGATGGCCGACCAGGGGAAGGGTCACTTCCCAGCAGTCCCTCAGCACTAGAACTCATGACCGGGACAAGGTGGGTGACTAAGGGAGCCCACAGGAACTCAGTGCTGGACAGTAAAGGAAACCACGGAGACTCAGAAGGTCAGAACCTCAACCTTCTGTAAGAAATAACGTGTTAGCGACACGCAGTTTTGCCCCTGAAGAGAGGGAGACGGAAGGGAGAGAGGAAAACAGAGTGGAAAGAACAAGGTTTGGAGGAGCCTGTGGAATAGAGAGGGGGTGACCTCAATGGGCTGAGAGTCACAGCACGGAACCACTTAGAAGGGCTGCGTGGCCAGGAGGTCAGGTCTCCCAGAGCAAGTTGCTACCCTGACCCAGAGGTCACCCACTGTGACCCCTTGAGCGAGCCTGGACCAGGTGACTGACTACTAGGGGTGACCTCACATCCGTAGGGAGGAACCTGAGACCTGTGGAGGTCTAGACTCCAGACCTTAAAAGTGGCATTTCCAGAGGCCCCTGAGACCCAGACGTTCAGCAGACATCAGCATCTGCCCACCAACAGGGCCATGGACCAAACCTCGGGTCATCGCTGACAGAGCCCCAGACTTCATCCGGACTGAACCCCCTCCTGCATCTCCCAGTGGGGAACTGTGAGCCCACCCGCAGCAGGGTCCAGAATCTGTCCGCCCTCCCAGGCTGCTCCACCCACCCTGGGAGACAGGAGGAGGGTGCCTACCACCATCGGCTTTGACTGCAGCCACAAGCTGGCAGCCAGGTGAGGTGCAGGGGCTGTGGACTTGACGACCCCCGGACTTACACAGCCCCCAAATGAAGACGAAGAATGAAAGTGCACCCGCCAACAGTTATCACCACCTCAGGGAAAACAACCCCTTTATTTCTCATTAAGAAGGTGGATCTTTTCCCCCCATATTTTGTTCCTTTTTAATTTTTACGTTTTTTTTTCCAAATTTCATTTCATTACATTTTATTATTTCTTACTTTTTCCCATTTGGCAAAATTGGGTCTGTGTAGGTGTGGGTGTTCTCACTGTGTGGATAGGTTCAATTACATACATGGATTTTTCCAAACAATTTTACTTGCATTTTAATTGCTTTGTTCCCCACCTGTTTAATATTCAGCCCTGGTTCAACTTGGTGGGGTGAAATCATGCTTGGATCTGAGTTGTTTTGATCTTCCTCTTGCTTGTCTGTTCACACCTTGCTTTGTGCTGCTGGTCACCCCTTCTTCACTCTCTTCCCCACCCAAAATCAAACTCCTCTGTTCCTTCTTCTCCCTTTTATCTTTAGAAATTACTTTTAGTTATTTTATTTTATTTTATTTTATTTTATTGCTCCTCTTTCTTTGCATCAGTCACCTGCCCCCTATCTCCTGCCTCTCCTTTGCCCTCTTTTTAAGTGTTTGAACTTCCTCTGGTCCTTGTGCCCCACGTCCTCTTCACTCAACACACTGTGATCCCACCTCTGGTGGAACTATACTGTTTATGAATCCCCCGCCTCGTGTTGTTCTCATTATTAACACAGTGGACGACACAGCATAACCTAAGGCCTGATTTAATTCACGATTTTTTTGTTGGTGGTGCTGATGTTGAATTCTGAGCCCACCCTTCCTACGTAGGTGACAATGAGTGTGGCAGATGTCAGAAGGCACCGGACGTTTATCTTCATGCTGTGCATCTGTTGCTAACATTGGTGCTACTCCGGTGCCCCCTGTCTCTAAGGCAGGCTGGAAAGTGATGGGGGCACTCCAGGTTCACAGAGTAGAGACCCTGAGGCCAAGCAATGCTCAAAATTCAACCCAGCAACAGCGAATCTCACCCCCCATGTGGTCTAGCTCCTCGAAAACCTCAACAGTAATTCAACACATAGACTGGGGTAGGGAAAAAACCCCAAACCAGCAACCAGGCCCCAAGGAGGAACAACCAGAGGGGACCTCACATCACAGCCCTGAACATTCACTCATACATCAAATAAAAGAGACGCCCCCAAACCAGAATAATAACAGTAACAGTGATAACCATACTGGGAAGGGCATGTGTATACAGGGGAAGGCACGCACCACAGCTGATGCCCGTGTCCCAGACCTTTGAAAACATGAGGAAACAGGCAAAAAGAAATCTCCCCCCAAAATTCACAATCCCCCAACAAAGGATCCCACAGATCCATAAGTGGATGAAATTCCAGAGAAAGACCATAAAAACCCAATTATTAAAGTGTTGAATGAGTTGGGTGCAGTGGCACACACCTGCAAATCCTAGTGGCTTGGGAGGCTGAGGCAGGAGGATCACAAGTTCAAAGCCAGCCTCAGCAAAAGTGAGGCGCTAAGCAACTCAGTGAGACCCTGTTTCTAAATAAAATACAAAATAGGGCTGGGGATGGGGCTCAGTGGTTGAGTGCCCCTGAGTTCAATTCCTGGTACTGCCCCCAAAAAATGTTGAATTAACTCAAAGAATATCCAAGGGATTAAGTAAGAAAGCAAATGCAGGAGATGAAAGACCATTTCATTGAAAAAATAGAGATTCTGAAAAGAAACCAATCAGAACTCCTTGAAGTAAAAGACATGATTCAAATTAAAAATTCACTTAAAAGCATCACCAACAGATTAGATTGTGCAGAAAATAGAATGTCAGGCCTTGGAGATATTGTGTATTGATTTGAACACTGTTTTAGTTAGCTTTTGCTGTTGGGACTAAAACTTGCTCTACTAAATTGTAGAGCAGGAAAATGTTGAGGGCTCATGGGTTCAGAGGTCTAGTTCCATAGAAAGTGGGCTCCATTCCTTGGGGCTTGAGGCGAGGCAGAACATTATGGGGGGGGGAGTGTGACGGAGGGAAACAGCTCATATGGTGATCAGGAAGGAGGGAGAGAGAGAGAGAGAGAGAGAGAGAGAGAGAGAGAGAGGTGTCTCTGCTTGCCAGATACAAATGTGTATCTGAAAGCCATGCCCCCAATGAACAATTTACTCCAGCCACACCCACCTGCCTTCAGTTACCCCTCAATCAATCCCATCAGGGATTAATCCACTGATTAGGTCAAGGCTACAGCCCAATCATTGCTCCTCCAAACCTTCTTTCATTGTATCACATGTGAAGTTTTGGGGGACACCACATCTAAACTACAACAAATACTCAGTTTGCAATAAGTGGGGAGGGGACAATGATCAGAATAAACAAGAAGTCTGGGACAGTATCAAGAGAACAAACCTGAGAGTCGTTGGAATAGAAGAAAACATGGAGATGTAGGATGAAGGCCTTTAGAACATTTTCGATGAAATAGTAACAAAAAAAATATCCCCATATTAGAAACAAAGGTATCCACATATAGGAGGACATACAGGACCCCAAATCGAAAAGATCAGAACAGGACCTCTCCAAGACACACCATGATCAAAATTCCTAACAGAAATCAAGGAAAGAATATTAAAAGCTGCAAAAGAAAAACATCAGGTCTCATTTAGCGGCAAATCAATAAGACGTGCTTCTGACTTCTCAACTCAGATTCCAAAGTCAAGAGGACCTGAAATGAGATATTCTAAGCTCCAAAAGAGAATAATTGCCAGCCAAGATGGCCATATCTCGCAAAGCTATTTTTCAAAATCAATGGGGAAATAAAAACTTTCTGTGACAAAGATAAATTAGTTCATGAGCACGAAGCCAGCACTATAAAGAAAACTCTGCACACAGAGGAACCCGAAAACAAACCCCAAAGCTTCCAAAGAGATAAAGATTACTAGAAGAGCAACCAACCGAATGGAAATCAAGAAAGAATTAAATATAGCAAACAACCCAAAATGTCCGCAAGCAACAAACACACATTCAAGAGAGCAGTGTAAATGGTCTCAGCTCCCCAATCAATATGCACAGATCATCATAATGGGTTAAAAAAAAGATCCAACTACATGCGACTCACAAGAGACTCATCTCATAGGCGAAGACAACCATAGGGTGAAAGCAAAAGGATGAAAAAGACATATTCCATGCAAATGTAGTCAGAAAACCAGCCCACTTATAACCCCAGTGGGCTGGAAGGCAGAGGTGAGAGGACCCCAAGTTCAAAGCCAGCCTCAGCTACTGAGGGAGGCCCTGTGCAAAATAAAGTTCAAAAAGGGGTGGGGATGTGGCTTCATTTTGAGTGTCCCTTGGTTCAGTCCTTAATGAAAGGAAGGAAGGGAGGGGAGAGGCAGGAGTCTATCCCCACATCTGACAAAGCAGATTTCAAGCAGAAATTCATCAGAAGAGAAGACAAAGGATGTCACACACTAGGAAAATGAGCAATCCCACAGATGCTGTGGCAACAGTGAATGCCAGTGCACCTAATCACATTTAGGAGTGTTTCTTGACATTGAATTTCAGATAGACCCCAACACAATAATACTGTGTGGTTTCAACACACCTTGGTGCTTATCACCAACCGAGAGGCCGTTCAAACATAAAATCAATAAAGATGTCTCTGAACTAAATAATACTATAAATCAAGTGGATCTAATAGACATGGGTAGAATATTTCGCCCCAAACAGCTGAATTTAATATCTCAGCAGTTCATGAAACCTTTTCTAAAATAGACCATATTCTAGATCTCAGTGTAAGCCTTAGAAAATACGAAAAAAAAATGTATATCATCCTGTGCATCTTAAGAGATCACAATGGAATGACACAGAAATAGTCAGCAAGAAAAATAATAGAAACCACATAAATGCATGAAGATCAAATAATACTCGTCTATGAAGAAGAATGAATCATAGAAGAAATCAGGAAATTCTTAGAAACAAATGAGAAACATACACGTTGATATGTTGAGAAACACGTCAACGTCTCTGGGACAGGATGAAGCAGTTCTCAGGGGAAGTCCACAGCATCAAGGGCCTACATTGAAAAAATACCCCTTGGGAGGCTAAGGCAGGCTCACAAGTTAAAGCCGCCTCAGCAACTTAGCAAGGCTCTAAGGAACCTAGTAAGGTTCCAAATAAAATTAAAAAGGGGCTCAGTGGTTAAATGCCGCTAGGTTCCAGTCCTAGTACCAAAGGAAAAAAAAAAATTATACCTCAAGGCCCTAGCAAAGTAAGACAAAATAATTCCACAATTGGTAGAAGTCATTGAGAACAGAGACAAAATTCATAAAATTGAAAATAAAAAGTGCAAAAGATCAATGCAACAAAGAGTGAGTTCTTGGAAAAGATCAGCGAGATTAATAATTCCATAACCAAATTAACCAAAATTAACAGAGAGAGAGAGAGAGAGAGAGAGAGAGAGAGAGAGAGAGAGAGAGATCCCGATCAGCAAACTTAGAGATGAAATAAGAGATAGGTCTACAGATACTTGTGAAATACAGACGATCATTAGAAAGTATTTTGGAAATTTACACTCCAATAAACTAAAAAACATGACAGATTTCCTGACCCATGACCTGCAACCTGGAACCATGACAATACAGAAAATCTAAACAGACTGATATCAAGCGATGTGATCGAAGCAGCAATTAAAAGTCTTCCAACAAAGAAAAATTCAGGACCAGATGGACTCTCAACTGAGTTCAGACTTTTAAAGAAGAGCTAATGCCAATAGTTCTCAAATTACTGAATGAAATAGAAAGGGAAGGAACACGCTCAACTATATCCTATGAAGCCAGCATCCCCCTGATACCCAAACCAGACAAGACTCAAAGAAAACTATAGAACCATATCCCTGAGGAGCAAGATGCAAAAATCATTCATAAAATATCCGAGAACCACGTCCAAGAACTTTTTAGGATAGTACACCATGATCGAGTGGGTTTCATCCTAAGGATCAACATTGGTTCAACAGAGGCAGATCAGGAAATGTGATCCACCACATAAATAAAATCAGGAATAAGAATCACAGGATTATCTCAATAGATGCAGAAAAGGTCTTTGGTAAAATCCAGCACCTTTCCATTTTAAAATGCTGGAGAAACTAGAGATAGAGGAACTGACCTCAACATTGTCAAGGATGTATATGACCAACCCAAAGCCAACACCATACCGAATGGAGAAGACTGGAAGCATTTCCTTCTGGAAGAAGACAAGGATGTCCACACGCATCAGTTCTGTTCAATATCCTTCTAAACCTCTAGCCAGGGCAAGCAGGCAAGAGAAGGAAATCAAAAGCCTACAAATAGGAACAGAAGTAAAACTATCTCTATTTGCTGATGAGATGATCCTCTATCTAGACGAACCCCTTAAAAAATCCACCAAAAAACACTCAGAACTGGTACCTAAGTTCGGTGAAGCAGCATGATACCAGATCAGCATTCATAAATGAACAGCTCTCCTACACCATAACAGTGATTCTGCTGAGAAAGAAATTAGGGAAAATATCCCACTCACAATAGCCTCAAAATAAACCAAAAACCACTTGAGAATTAATCTAACCAAGGAAGTGAAAGATCTCTACAATTAATATCATAGAACACTAAAGAAAGAAATTGAAGAAGGCCTTGAAATGGAAAGACCTGGGACTGGGGCTATAGCTCAGCTGGTAGAGTGCTTGCCTCGTGTGCACGAGGCCCTGGGTTCACTCCCAGTACCACACACACACACACACACTCACAAAGGAAAGACCTCCCATGTTGCAGAATATACAGAATTAATACTGTCCACATGGCCATGCCACCAAAATCCCCATGCAGTCCCCATCAAAATACCAATAGCATTCTTCACAGAACTGGGAAAAGCCTCAGAATTAATTGGGAAGAATAAGAGATCAGAATAACCAACGCAATCCTGAGCAAGAAGCGAAATGTGAAGCCATCAAATACCTGATCTCAAATAATACTACAGAGCTGCAATAACAAAAAAACACGGTATTGGCACCAAAATAGACATGAAGACCCATGGAAGGAATAGAAGACACGGAGGCAGACCATATCCTTACTGTCATCTGACACTTGATGAAGGTGCCAATAGTATATGTTGGAGAAAAGGCTGACTTTTTAACAAAGCGTTCTGGGAAACCTGCATATTAATATGTAGAAGAATGAAACTGGATAGCTACCTCTCACCTGGCACAAAAGTCAGCTCAAAGTAGATCAAGGACTTGAGAATTAGTCCAGAAACCTTGCAACTGCTAAAAGAAGACACAGGGCCAACAGTCCACCATATTGACACAGACACCAACTTCTTCAGAAGACCCAGAGCTCCACCAGAAAGCTTTTAGGACTCACTAATGAATTCAGCAAAGTAGCAGGATATAAAATTAACACCCATAAATCAATTGCATTCTTACATACGGATGACAAACCAGGTAAAAGAGAACTCAGGAAAACTCTCCCATTCACAATAGCCCCCCTCCCCCCCCCAATTAAAACATTTGGGAGTCAATCTAACAAAAGAAATGAAAGACCTCTACTATGAAAACTACAGAACACAAAAGAAAGAAATTGAAGAAGACCTTAGAAGATGGAAAGACCTCCCATGCTCTTAGGCAGAATTAATACTACCAAAATACTATGCATATTCAATGCAATTCCTATTAAAATCTCAATGATACTCTTCATAAAAATAGAAAAAGCAGTGTTGAAATTCATGGAAAATAAGAAGCCCAGAATAGCCAAAGCAAGCCTTGGCACAAAAGTGATACAGGAGGCACCACAGTACCAGACCTTGTATTACGCTACAGAGCATAGTAACAAAAACAGCACGGGATAAAAGACCCAGAGACATAACTACACAGAGACAGTATCTCATATAGACAAAGGGGCCATGAACATACATTGGAGAAATCATAGCCTTTTAAAGAAATGGTGCTGGGAAACCAGAAATCCACATGTAGCAAAATGAAAATAAACCCTATCTCCCACCCTGCCCCAAACTCAACCCGAAGTAGATCGAGGACCTTAGCATTAGACTAGAGACCCCCTGCACCTACTGGAAGAAGTAGGCCTAACTCTCCATCATGGTGACTTAGGAGCCAACTTCCTCAATAAAGTCCTAAAGCTTGAGACGCAAAATCAAAAATCAAGAGTCAATAAACGGGATGATATCAAACTAGAAAGTGTCTTCATTGTAAAGGAAGCAATCAAGAATGTGAAGAGAGAGCCTACAGAATGGGAGCAAATCTTCACCACACGCACCTCAGATAGAGAATTCATCTCCAGGATATATAAGGAACTCAAAAAAACAGCAAAAAGACCCCAATAATCCAATGAATAAATGGTCAAAGGAACTGAAAAGGCACTTGTCACAAGAAGAGATACAATCAATCAACATAAAAAAATGCTCAATATCTCTAGCAATTAGAAAAATGCAAATCAAAACTACACTGAGGTTCCCTCTCACTCTAGTCACAAGAAGATAAGTAACAGTGAATGTTGGCATGGGGAAAAAGTCCACTCACACCTTGCTGGTGGGACTGCAGATTGGTGCAACCATAATGGAAAGTAGTATGGAGATTCCTCAGGAAACTAGAAATGGAACCCTCATTTGACCCAGTTATCCCACTCCTCAGTTTCCACCCAAAGGATTTAAAATCAGAATACAAGAGTGGCATGGCCACATCAATGTTTATAGTAGCTCAATTCACAATAGCCAAGCTACTGGAACAACCTAGGTGCCCTTCGACACATGAATGGATAAAGAAAATGTGGTACGCTTACACAATGGCATATTACTCAGCCATAAAGAAGAATGAGATTTGGGCATTTGCTGGTAAATAGATGGAACTGGTGACTATCCTGCTAAGTGAAATAAGGCAATCCCCAAAAACCAAAGGCTGAATGTTCTCTCTGATTTGTAGATGCTAACCCACAAAAGGGACGATGGAGAGGGGAAGAATAGAAGTTCCTTGGGTTAGATGAAGGGGAATGAAGGGAAGGGAGGGAGAATAGGAATGGGAAGGTCAGTGGAGTGAATGGAACACAACTGTCCTGTGTTCTCATGTGAACACACAACACACACAAACGCAAGGAACGGAGTTATCCTCCATGTAGGCATATGTCAAAACTCACTCCAATGTCATGTATAGCTAAAAAGACAACTAAAATACAGTTGGAAAAAAAGAATTTAAGAAAGTCACTTTGAAAAAAAGAAAATTATATAAAAAAGGAAATAAAACCAAGAATAAGTGAGATGCCACCAAACTAAAAATCTCCTGCACAGTGGAGGAAGTGGTTAAGAGCGAAGAGAGGGCCTGCAGAATTGGGAAGGTCTTTGTCAGCTGCTCCTCTGAGAGAGAATCAATACCCAGGGTATACACCCCCACACAAACCCCAAACAAGCAAACAACAACAACAACAACAAAAAAACACCAAATAACCCAATCAATAAGTGGGCAAAAGAACTCGAAAGACATTTCTGAAAAGCAGAAGCACAAATAGGCAACAAAGGAAAAATGTTCCTCCTTTCCAGCCACCAAGGACAGGAAACCAAACCACACTAAGACTTCATATCCAGCCAGGTAGGGAGGCCGAGGCAGGAGGATCACAGTTGGAGGCCAGCTTCCAGCGTTGCCGTACTACAGACAGAAACAGTGGATTGAAGCTGTCACCTGGGCCTCATGGAGGCAGGCAGTCACACTGCAAGGAGCCCGTCCTCAGTGACAGTTTTAACAGGTTTCAGGAGAGGGTGGCTGTGCCCAGATCTTCCCAGACCACAGTGGTGTGAACTGAGAACCAGGCAGGAGGGTCTTGGGAAACTTCAAAATGCATGGAAGTTTAAAAAAATTACTCCTGAATAACTAATGGGTCAAAGAAGGAATCAAAAGGGAAATTTAAAAATTCTTGAGGCAAAAAAAAAAAAAAAAATGGGAACACATCAAAGCCAATGAGATACACAAAAGCAGCTTTAAAAGGGAAGTTTATAGCAATTAAGTGCTACATCAAAAAAGAAGAAAGATTTCCAATAAACAACCTAATATTGCACCTCAAGGAACCAGAAAAACAGAACCAAACTAACCCAAAAATCACCAAAGGAAGCAAACAGTAAAGATCAGAGCAGAAATGAATGAAGTGGGACTAGGAAAGCGTCACAAAGGACCCACAAAACAAAGAGGCTCCCTTTCTCTTTTTGTGGCACTGGGTGGACCAAGGGCCTCGCACATGGTACCACTGAGCCACACCAACCTACCAAACTCTAGTTTTGTTAAGTTTTGCTAAGTTTCCAGGCTGGCTTCAAACTTGCAATTCTCCTGCCTCAGTGTCCTGAGTAGCCTGGATCACAGGTGGGCAGCCACTGCGCCCAGCTCAAGAGTCAGGGTTTTTTTTTTTTAAAGATAAATAAAATTGATGGACCTTTAAGCTACACTCTAATAAATAAAATCAGAAATAAAAGGAGATATTATAACTAGTAGCACAGAAAAATAAAGGATCCTAAGAAACTACAATAAGCAATTATGTATCAACAAATCGGAACCCAGACCAAGCTGACAAATCCCAGACACATAAAAGGTACCAAGAATGAATCGAGCTGGGCAGGATAACCCCAGCCACTCGGAGGCTGAGGCAGGAGGATCACAAGTTCAGAGCCAGCCTCAGCCACTTAGTGAGACTTTGTCTCAAAATAAAAAAGGGCTGGGGATGTGGTTTGGTGGTTGGGTGCCCCTGGGTTCAATCCTCCATATCAAGGAAGAAAGGGGGGAAGGGGAAGGGAAGGAGAGGAAAGGAGGAGGGAGAGAAAGGGAGGGAGGGAGGAGAGGCAGAGAAAGAATCAAGAAGAAGAAATAGAAAACCTAAATTGACCAATAACAAGTAAAGGAATGCAACCTGTAAATAAACAGAAGTCCCCCATCATAAAATAGAACAGACCCAAACCCAAGATGTGGCGATCTCACTGCTGAATTCGGCCAGATATCACGAAACATTTAAAGAGGCAGTGACACCATCCTCAAACTCCTGCAGAGAACTGAAGAGAGTGCTTCCAAGCTCATCCCTGAGGTTGCTATCATGCTCACAACAAAACCAGCTCAGGACTCAACAAAGAAGAAAAGACCGAGCACTGCAGAAGAATGACTCTGGTGGTCAGTAGCCCAAAACCCTCAACAGAATGTGAGCCAACCAGTTCAACAGCACATTAAAGATGTGCCGTGACCAATGGGGACTATCACCATTCACTGCGACCAGTGGAGACTTATCGCGAAGACCATTGAAATATGCAGAGCAGCACATGTGACTCATCACCTGGACAGAATGACAGAACTTCAAGATCATCTCCACAGACGCAGAAAAAGCATACATCTGACAAAATTCAACGCCCCTTCACGATAAAAACTCCCACTATGTGAGGTCTAGAAAATGCACACTCAACAAGCGCTCTATGTGACAGACGCCAACCTGCATACTGAACAGGGGAACCTTACAGCTTTTCCTCTGGATCTGGGATGAACAAGGAAGCCCACGGTCACTCCTTCTATTCAACACAGCGTCTGAAGTCCTATCCAGAGCCATGGGCAAGAGGAGAAGCAAGAGCCCATTGGAAATGACGAATGCAGATTGCATGATTGTTTATATGGACAGCCCTAAGGGTACACTGACTGTGACTGATACATTCAGTCAAGTTACAGAATACAGAATCAATATGTGAAAATCAGTGGTACTTCCATAGGCTCGTAGTGAACTACATGAAAACAGTCAAGGAAATCCCATTTACAATAGCTACCCAAAAAGTAACATGCCTGGGGGAAAGAATTAACCAGGAATATGAAGGATCTGTACATTGAAAACCATAGAACACCGAGAAAGAACCTGAAGGAGACACGAGCAATGGAAGATACCCTGGGCTCACAGACGAGAAGAGTGACGTTGGTGAAGATGTCCTTACCACCCAAAGCAATCTTCAGACTCAATGAGATTCCTATCAAATCACTAATGACAAACTTCACAGAAATAGGAAAAAGAAATGATAAACTCTCATGGAATCACAAAGCCAGGATTCTTAATTTACCCTTTTTTATTTATTCTCACACGTGACAGTAGAGCGTATTTTGCCATATCACACACACATGGAGTGTGACTTCCCATTCTTGTGGTTGTATATGATGTGGCGTTTCACTGGTGTGTATTCATAGATGAACACAGGAAAGTGATGTCCGATTCACTCTACTGTCTTTCCCCCTTCTTTCCCTCCTCTCCCTCCCTCCAGTCTGGTTAACCTCTACTCATTCATCCCACCTGGCCACCCCCACACTCCATCCCCCACTTAGGAGAGTCAGTGTCCACATTTAGGACAGAACATTTGGCCTTTGGTGTTTGGGGGTTGCCTTATTTCACTTAGCATGATAGTCTCCAGTTCCATCCATTCACAAGCAAAAGTCATAATTTCATTCTTCTTTATGGCTGAGTAATATTCCATTGTGTAAATACACCACAATTTCTTGATCCATTCATATGTTGAAGAGCACCTAGGTTGGTCCCACAGCTTGACTATTGTGAACTGTGAACTATGTGAACTATTGTGAACATTGATGAACATTGATGTCAGCCAGAGGTATCTTGAGCAAATAGCAAAACTGGCAGTGGCACAGTCCCTAGAAACACATTATGAAGCTATGGTAACCCAAACAGCACAATACCGGAATAAAAACAGACACACGGGTTAGTGAAACAGAACAGAGCCCAGCAATAAATACACACATCCACAGTCAACTGATTTTCAACAAAGAAGTCAGGAACACACCTTGGGCATGGACATTCTCTATGAATGGTGCTGGGAAAACTGGATATCCACTTGCAGAAAAAGGAAATGTTCTCATCTTTACATCTTATGCAAAATAATCAGCTGAAGATGAATCAAAGACATAAGTGTTTGACTCTCAAACCATGAAGCTACTAGAAAAAAAAAATTAAAGGACCTTGGTGTGGTGGCACATACCTATAATCCCAGCAGCTCGGGAGGCTGAGGCAGGAGGATCACAAGGTCAAAGTCAGCCTCGGAAATTTAGTGAGGCCCTAAGAAACTCAATGAGACCCTGCCTCTAAATAAAATATAAAAAGGTCTGGGGATGTGGCTTGGTGGCTAAGGGCCCCTGGGTTCAATCTCTGGTACAAAAAAAAAAAAAAAAAGGAAAAGAAAGAAAGAAACCATAGAGGGAATTCCTCATGAAACTAGGCTGGGAGAGGATATTCGGGATAAGAACCCCAAATCCCAGACAACAACAGCAAAAATGGACCAATGGGATTACATTGAGTTAAACAGCTGCTGGACAGCAAAGAGTGAGGAGACGACCTACAGAGTGCAGACAAAATCTGCAAACTACACATCTGACAAGGAATGACTTTTCAGGTTATGGAAATAATTCAAATAACAGCAAATAATAATAATCCAATAAAAATAGGCAAAGACTTTAACAGACGTTTCTCCAAAGAAGGCAACAGCTATTCACGGCCAACAGTACATGGAAAAAGCGCTCGGCCACTGGTCATCAGGGAGCTGCAAATCCAAGCCGTCACGCGCTCTGACCTCACTCCAGTTGCAATGGCCTTGATCAAAAAGACTCGGACAGAAGCATGAGGATGCCCAGAGGGGCCCCAACACGGTGGGCGGGATGTGCTTAGGAGGACCTTGATGAAAAACACGGTGAGAGTTCTCATAAAATCCATATGGAATTACCAGGTGACCCAGCTATCTGGGGGCTGGCCATATGGTCAAAGGAAGTGCACTCAGCGTGTTGGTGAGACGGCGGTCCTCCCAGGTTCCCTGCAGCACCGAGTGCCCCTCAGCAGATGATCGAGTGTGGAAAATGCAGTCCCTCTACACAGTGGAACTCTATTCAACCATGAAAAGGGAAGATCCTGTCATTTGTTACCCGGAGGGAACTAGAAGACATGATGTAAAGTGAAATAAGCTAGACGTGAAAAGTCAGAACCATGTGATCTCATTCAGGTGTGGATGCCAGAACCCTTTATCTCAAAGAAGCAGAGACTAGAACAATGGCCCTCCGGAGGCTGGGGAGGGAGTGATGGGGGCAGGTTGGTTGCTCAACAGGTCCCAAGTTACAGCAGGTGGGAGGAATAAGTTCTGGAGCTCAGGAGGACGGCTAGAGGTAACCGGAAGAGAGGATCTGGAATGTTCTTACCACACAGGGAGGATCAGGGTCTGAGGTGCGGGTCCATATTTGGTTCATCATTCCCACAATGTATACTTTCACTGAAACATCACACGCTACCCCATAAACATACACACTTATCACGCACCGGTTAAAAATGAGCAAAGCCCAAAGCCGGCCTGGCAGTGTAGCTCCGTGACAGAACACAGGTCCAACCTGTGTCAGTCCCTGGGCTCAGGCCCCTGCACTGTAAGACCCATTTTCACAGTGCCGCATGCTCCCGTGACAGTAAGTAGCTGCCGTGCGGTCGCGCAAGCCCACAGCAAGCACCGCTCAGAGATGGAGCCTCACGTAAGCCGTGGAGTCTGGGTGACCAAGACGTGGCTGTGCACGTTCATCAGTGAACCAAGTGTACAGCTCTGGTGGGGGTGTTGATAATGGGGGGGGGCTGTTGGTGGGGACAAGGGGCCAGTCATGCACAGAGAATCTCAATGACTTCCTGAAGTCAAATTTTTATTTTAAAAAAAATCTTTGATAAAAAAATAAGATTTATCAACACACCCAATTGGATCTCCCCACCTCTGACAGCAACCACTCTAGAGAGCACCCCACCCTTAGAACCTCTCCGGCCCACTCAAAGCCAAGCCCATTCACAGGTCTTGGTAACCCTCTGGCCCCTGCGTCTTTCTTTCTTATGATGCAAAGGATCATAAGCCAAATGTGCTCAGCTCCGGGTTCTGGTGGCTTTGGCTGAAGAGCCTTGGTGCTGTATGGGTGGCTCTGGGCACGTGGCTTCAGCACCCTGGGCTCAGGTAGAAATCGGGTAAGATGGATGTGTGTGGACTGCAGAGGTGAGGAGTCCTGGGCCAGCTTCTCTGGCTCTCCCAACACAGGGACACTCGCTGCTGTTGCAGGCTGTCCCCCCTAGGGGGAGCTAGGCAGGAAGAGAGCTTGTCTGCTCTCCACAACAGACGAGGTGCGCAGTGGGCCCTGTCCTCCAGGGGGCCCTGGCAGGCTCCTGGCCACTACTGCAGCAGACTCCAGGGGTGTGGCCTTCTCTCCCCACCCTGCAGTCTATGGACGCTGAGTTTCAGGAGCACCTTCCCTGGGGACCTGCAGTTTGGAGATGGTTCTGGGCAGGAGAGGAGGGGTCCCCCAGAAGGATTCGGGGCCTATGGCAAGCGGGTGGGTGGGGTGGCTCTGGGGTCAGCCAGCCACCCCAGGCTGCTCCTGGTTCTGCTCAGTGGCTGTCTGGGACCCACTGTCATTCCCCACCATCTTTCTTAAGAGGTTTTGGTTTCAGAAGCCCTGGGCAGGGACTCTGAATTCCCCTACCGTTGTCCCCCCTGTGGCTGGCCCAGGCTCACAGCTCACCAAGCCCTGGGGCAGGCTTCCTGGAGGGTAGGGGATAGGCTTTAGAAGGTGGGGAGGACTCTCTGCAGTGACCTGAGGAAGTGACAGAAGGGAGAAGAGGAGGCCCCTTTGGAGACCCTCACTGGGGCTGGAAAGGGGGTCTTGAGAGAGCACTTGACCCCTCATTGGCTTGACCATGTGTCTGGAACTGAGAGCTGTCCAGCTCCTGCAGCTGAGACCCTTCTAGAACTCGGGCTCTGTCCAGGTTGGGGACAGCACTGTGGAACGGCTGCTTATACAAGGCTCAGTTAGGAAGGACACAGCATCTTTGACTTTACAGTCTGGAAACGGGAGGCCAGGAGAGGTGGGGGGCTGCCTAGGGTCACCAGCAAATTCCTAGAGGAACCCGGCAGAGACGCAGGTCGTCGGCACTCCCCCGTAGCCCCTCCCGGCACAGGGCTTGGAGCCATCTGGGGACTGTCTGGTACTTTTCCATCTTCTGCTACAGGGGCGAGGAGGAGTCAGGAGAGCAGGGGGCCTGCCAGCTACATCCTCGCCCCCAGCAGCCCCCAGCCCAAGACAGCCCGGTCGGGGCGTCTGGCCGATTTGCAGGTCCTGGGCACTTCGGCCGTTCGCCCCGCGCCGCCCCTTCCCCGCACAGCGGCCGGACCCTTGCTTCCCCTGCCCTGAAGGTCATCTGCTTGCTGCCCACTCTCCTGAAGCCCTAATCGCAAGCCCTTGGCTCTCTGTCCCCCCGCCCAAGGTACCCCCCTCCCCGCACGGGGCAGGTAGGGTCAAGATCCCCAGCAGCACCCCCACAGCTGTCCAGTGTCCTAGCTGCTGTCCTCCCCGCGTCGCCCCCGCCGTCCCCGCCACTGCTGGCGCGCCCCACGCGTCCCCCGCCTGGCAGCTCGCGGTGCCCGGGGCGGCAGGTCCCGCTCTGCAGCCGCCGCCCCCGCAGCCTCGCCACCCGCCGGGGCCGGCGGTGCGTCAGCGGCTCGCAGCCCGCGCGCACTTCATTTATTCAATAGCTCCGGGCCCGAAAAACGCCGGCTAAATTGCATCCCATTTTCCCCAAGCCCATTAGCAACCGGCGGCCGCCTTCCCCTCAATTCCGCAGAGCCCCCCGGGGCTCCAGGGGAGGGGGCCGGCCGCCTCGGCGCCGCCCGCCCCGGAAGGGCTCCGGCTCAACTCCGCAGCTTTTGGAAGCCGCGGGAAACTGGCCCGTCCTGGTCTGGGCACGCGTGGGACCTCCCCCCTGCGCCCCCAGTCCCCAGGACCTGGGCACAAGCCACCCGCCTGGGGCCCCGGGGGGATTTGGAGCACCCCCCACCCGCTGGCGATGACCCCGCCAGAGTTTACTTCTTTCTGCTTGAAGATGGGAAAGGGGCTTGTAGGAGCTGGGAGCCAGGGGGGTACTGAGGGGGCAAAGGGCTTGGTGAGCGGGCCTTCCGGCTGGGGTCTGCCGTCTGGCGGATGACCCACCGCTTTCCCCCCACCCCGAGGCTGGCCGCCCACACTTCACTGACCACATCTCCTGCGGGCCCATTCTTTTGTGACCCTGACCTGGCGGGAGACCCTCTCCTTATCACCGGGTATGGTCCGGATGGGGACTCCTAGGGAAGCCGAACACGTGAAATACTTCCACACCTGAGGGCTGTGGTCTCCTTATAGGTCAGAAGCGCAGCTGAACTGAGAGGTGCTGACCTGCAGCCCAGAGGGTTCGATGCCTCACCAGCCCCCAGAGAGCCTGAGGCGGTTAGGGTGGAGAGGCGCGACAGCTGCCAGCCTTTGAGGCTGGGGGCACTACCAGGGGGAAGCTTTGTGCTGTGCATGTGCGGGAGGGGGAGTTGGAAACCCATGAAGCTAGCCCCCTTAGAGGTGGTCTGCACGTCTCTCCATGGGAGGAAAAGGGGCCTCGCTGGGACTCCCCCCAGGGGCTGCCCTCTCTGCAGACCTCTTTGGGGTCTGTGTACAAAGAAGTAAGAGTGTGGTGGGCTTACAGGGTGAGCCCGGAGCACTCACAGCAAGGGGAAGGTGGCCCCCTGGGACCAACAGAGCTGTCACACAGGCCTACTGAGGTTTCTTCCCTAGTTGGGGTCAGAGGGAGGCAGTAGCACAAGGCTCATGGAAGGCTCCGCTGCACCTTGGGGGACCCTCAGCCCCCCTCCATGATGCACTGCAGAGCTTTCCCTGGCACCAGGATGCTATTGCTCCTGAGGCTCTGCTCCGGTCTGCCAGCAGGTGCTGGGACATGTGGGGACACAGTGTCTGGACAGCAGTGAGGGGTGATGGATCCCTGGACAGGGGAGGGTCAGATTGCAGGTCACTGTGACTTGATGATCTGTAGGGATCCTGGCAGCCACAGATCCTCCAGAGGGAGCCCCAACTCCCATGAGAACCTGTATGTCATCTTGCTGAGGAGGAGGAGGGTGGTAGGATGCCCATTTTGCAGATAGGCACACAAAGGCTCAGAGATGAGACAGCCACAGTGTCGGTGAGTGGAAAGGGACACACCTGAAGCCAAGTCCTCAGACTCTAGAGCCTGTACCCAGGTCCGCTGGACGGGGTCTACATGTCCACACCCTCCCCAGGGTCCCCACCTGACCTGGACACCTCACTGGGGTTGGGAAGACCTCTTCCATGACTCTTTTCCAAAGTCACTTTTGAGAGTACAGGTGTTTTTCAAAAGATGGGGTGTGTCCCCCACAGAGGGATTCTGGAGAAGGGCTGGCGGGGCTCCAGCTCAGCAGGGGGCCACTGGAGGTTGGAGGGGTCCCCAGGCGGCTCTCCCTGCTGGTGACCAGGACAAGCCCACACTACCCTCTTGCCACAGGATGGACTGAGCCAGAAAAGAGGACTCTGGGCCTCAGTTTCCCCCTTTGTCACATGCAGCCATCCATCCAGGCTGGGGGACTGCAGAGGGAGTTGGAGGGGAAGGTGCCCCCTCCCAAGGCCCTCTGCAAGAGGGGGGGGGCTGCCCGCAGGGGGCCGTGAAGACCCAAGCTGCCCCCCCAGCCAGCCAGACTGAGGTGGCTGAGCGCGGGCGGGCAGCGGCTCTGGGGAAAACAGTGAGTCACTGGCGGCCAGAGCGTGCGCTTCCCGGCGGCTGGAGAGCTGCGGTGGCAGGTTTCATAGGTAATTATGTAATTTACGAGGCTCCCGCTCGGGGCTGTGTCTGAGTCAGCCCGGCTGTGTCGTGACCAAGCGGAGGCTGGCGGCGCAGAGGCGTGGGCACAGCTGTGCCCTGGGCCCCTGGCCTCTGCCCTCTTGGGGGAGACAGCTAGCCCAAGGCCCGCAGGCAGACAGTGGGGTGGGGGAGGGGCCGTGGGGACCTCAGACTGGTAGGAAGCTTGTCCTCAAGGCTGGGGGCTGGCACAAGGGGGTGGGGAGTGAGCCCCCAGATTCCTGAGGCTGCTCCCTGCCAAGTGCTGTTAGGGCAGAGGCCAGTGACACTAGGAGACGCCCTCCTGAAGGCAGATGGACCCTTGTCACAAGCATGGCTCTGAACAGACAGACACACAGGCGTAGGTAGGTCTTACCATGCGTATTTATTATTCAAATGACTTGGCCACAGTGTTTGGAGGCCAGGAGCAGGAATTCCTGCTTCCTCCAGGCTCAGCGCTGCTGGGAGGACCTCAGTCCATCTCTCCCTGTGGTCTGCTCCCCTGGGGAGCCCTCTCCCACCTCCCCAGCTCCCCCAGGCTCCCAAACCAGGGCTTTTGGGTCCCGCTGAGGGATTGTCCCAGGGTTCTCAGGCAGGGCTTTTAAAATGAGGGAGGGGGCGTCTCAATGTCCAAGTTGTTCTTCCTCCTTGGGGTGCAGGGAGAAGCAGGGACCTGCCAGGGTCACGGCTGGACTCTGCCTTCTGAGAACAGGGGACATCTTGGGGTCTTTGAAGTAGCAGAAATCCAGGGAGGAAAAGGGAGAGATCCATCAGGGCGGACACTCCTGAGATGGGCCCAGGTGAGCAGAGCAGCCCCTGCAAAGGGGGAGAAAGAAGGAGAGTCAGGAGAAGCCCCCAAGTTTTCCTGGGGCATCTCCCAGCACCCCGAGACTTGTAAGTCACCTGGACAGCTGTGTCCCACCCTCACTGAGGGACCGGGCACTCTGTTGCCCTCTGCCTTAGTGTCCCATCTGCAGGGCAGTCACCTCCCAGGACAAGAGAATCCGGTGGAGACACTGGACTGCGGGGTGTCAGGGTGCCCCAGCCTCTTCCTGTCTCTTCTCCAGTGTTTCTGTCCCAAACAATCCCCTCCCACCTGTGCCCCCTTCTATTTTTCCTGGCTAAAACCCACCACAGACACCACCACACCCGGAAAGAGATAAATAAATAAAAGAAAAACAAGCTCAACGACTTAAAGCAGTCCAAATCTGAATATTTTTCCGGGCTGAGTTAATTACACTTTAAATTGGCATGTTTACTGATGGGGGATTTCAAGTGAACAGAGGCTGCCCCCTCCCTCTGCAACTGTTTGTACAGTAAAACTCCGCAGGCTGGCGGGCTCCCCCAGGCCTTGGCAGGCCCCGCTGCTCCCCTGCCAACAGGAGAACAGAGCAGAAACATCTATTTTCGCGTGTTAAGGAAAACGAGGCCTTCACAGATGGTGGGAGGTGCGCACCCTCCTGGGGCTCTGGAAACCTGCTCCACAGCTTCTCGCTCCAGGAAAGACCAAGGCCCCAGGACTGGGTCTCATGCCCAGTCATCTAGGGCCGCGCCTGGTCAAGACGCCCCCCTGTGGCAGCACTGTCCTGGGGGTCCTCCCTTCTCCCTGGAGCACCCATGGGGAATGTGGGCGGAGCTCTGGGCAGGAGCTGGAGGCCCCATTTCATTTGCTCTCCCAGCATGTGCTGGCCAGCTTCCCGGACAGGTGGCGCCATCTCTGCCTTCCTCAACCAACCCTCATAACAGGCCCCAGGTGCCCTGGAAAGTCCCATCTCTGCTCTGAGCCCTGAAGGTCCTTTGGCAGACACTTACCTAGGGAACACCTCAGGGTCAGGTGTCCCCAGCTCAGACATCTTTCTTCAGTGGAAGTGGCCTGGCTGGGGTCACCGCAGGGTCTGGCTCTGGAAGGTCCACTATTAAAGACCTTCTGAGTGTGGGTCCAGCTGCCTGCAAATGGAAGACAAGGCCAGCAAGCCTCTCGTGGCTTCTCGGGACAGGAACACCATGGCAAGAAAGTCAAACTCAGTCTCTGCCCCAGCAGAGCCCCTGTGACAAATGTCTGTCTGCACATGGGGACTGTGTGTGGAAGGTCCGGGGAGGCTTCCTGGAGGAGGCAGGCCCTGGAGCTGCTCCCAAACCCAGTCTGCCCTTCCTCGGGGTCCCAGCTTCTCCCACCCCTGCCCTGCTCCCTGGGCCCAGGGCCTGGCACCTCCAGGCCGATGTGGCCTTGCACACAGGTAATACGCCAGCTCCTCTCCAAGTCGCTGGGATAATGGGAAAATGACGAATGAGGCTCCATCAGGCCCTGCGTCCCAGCCCTCAAGCCTGTCCTCGTCCATGACAAATGGCCCTTCCACCTCCACAGGGTCTTTTCAGAGGCCCCGGCTGCACAGCCTTGGCAGTGTTGGTGGAGATTTATGTCTGTCTGCCCCGATTCTTCTTCATTTCTCAGCTTCTTTATTACCTCAAAGAGCACGTTTTTAGTTATTCATTCCACAAACGTTCTCTGAGTGCTTCCTGTGTGCTTCCTCCAGGCAATAAAGACATCTGACTCATTACACCTTCGTGCCTGGATCATTTACTCTGCACTGGCATCTGGGGCTGGATTTGACCCAAGGAGACGGTATTATCTGAGCAGCTACTAGGACCCCGCGCTGCAGCAGAGCTAGAGCCCTGGCTTCCAGAAGCAGAGCTGCAGGGCAGCAGCCCCCTCCCTCTGGTGTGGAGGTCTCAGTGTGGTTTCTGCAGCCCTCTCAGTGTTTACAAAGAAGGCAACTGCTAAGTCCCCAGAGGTGGACCTTGCCTGAGTCTCAGTGCAGGAGAAAAGCACAGCCCAGCATCCTGCCCTAAGTGGACCTCAGTTTCCTTATCTGTCCCAGGGTATGAACAGCGGCTTAGGCCAAGAGGAGAATGGAGTCAGGAGTCCCATCCAGCCCCAACATGGGGGGTTCTCTGCATCCACAGGGATCCCAAGGACAGCTCTGTGGATGCTCAATCACTGCACCAGCCTCTGAGTGGGCCCAGGAGCAGAGGCCAGGGTGGGCACATGGGCGGGGGTCCTGGCTCCACCGAGCATACACAGATCTTGTTCCCCACACACAATGGAGACAGTGGACACCCCCTCCCCAAATGCCCTCAAGTGGGAACAAAGACACAGGACACCGTGGGTCTTGGGTTTTATAGATGACCTTCAGGACCAGGGTCTTGCCCTCTCCTCATGTCAGACACAAACTAGCATCCATGGGTGCTGGCACCAACTTGGAGAGACACCAAGTGGATAATGAAGAAGAAAAAAAATGAAATACATGAAAATTCTGGCAAAGCAAGTCTTGGGAGCCTGCCATGTTACACAAGAAGAATTCAAGGTCAATTCAATGAGACTGCTTTCTTCTAGGGCACAAGGGGCCAGCCCCAGAGCTGTGGACTCCAGCCAAGCAGGGCGATTTAGAAGGCCCTGGGGCCAGATGTGCCCTGCTCCACCTCTACCTGGGTCATCTGGGCCCAGTCATTGGGCCTCTCTGTGCCCCTCTGTCTTATCTGTAAAACAGAACCTGCCACTGACAGGGCCCCGGGCCATGCAAACCCACTTTCAGGACAGCTGTACTTTTCTCCTTATCACCCCTTAAAAACAATGACAGAGAGGGACACAAGCCCAGGGCAAATCACTTTTCCAATCATGCCCAGAGGATGGTAAACAGGGCCCTTGCACATTGAAAGACCATATGGGCCCTGTGACCTTGGACTGCTGGATTTACATACTGCCTTGGAAACAGGCTGAGTCACTGACCCTCAGGCTGAAGGGTCCACATCGGCTCTCATTATGGCCACTTGGGGGACAGACATTTTCATTTGGCTTGTTGGATGAGAAAGGCCCTTTGTTTATTTTCCCTTCTCCTCAAACAATAGATAAATCAGTAATTTTGCCTTTAATGAGATTCTGCACCCAGCGGCACAGGGTCGCCATCTTTGAGTCTGAAATGAGTTGGGAACATGGATGCTGCTGATTGCCTGGTACCCTGGGCTGACATCTTGTCTCATGCATAATTCTCGAGTGGTAGATGCGGTACCAAGCACTCTCCCCCACCAGCGGCCCCAGAGACTCAGGGCAGCCATGCCTGCCAACGCTGCTGTGAGGCAGTGGTTACATTGGAGCAATTAACTAAGGCTAATGCCCGTCTCCCCACCCCTCCACCATACACACACTTTAATATATTCCAAAGATGTGTCAATGCATTAACAGCAATTTTCATCTCCAAATGTTCCCATCTAGTCAGTTCCATGCATAAAATATTAGCCCTGACACCAGGCTCTGGCCCGTTGCCGGTGGAGTTCCCCAGAGCATCTGGCTGGCAGGGCCGGGTGGGAACACACCCCACCACGTCTGCAGCCTAGTGTGGGGGCCCCAGTTTGAGAAGTGGAGAAAAGAACTCAGACCTCACTGACCTGCCCTGCCACAACCAACCCCAGACTCTCAAGTGACATCCTGGAAGGCGTAGAAAAAGCTAGAACCTTAAATAGCTTCTAACAAATGTGAAGAATCTCAACAGTGACCACCACATTCACAAACCCAGTGGCCACATCTTATGGAGTTCCTGGTTTGTGCTCAGCACTTTCCTGGGGATAGACCTACTATGGTGTCTGTCCTTGAGGACTCTACCAGTCAGTCAACACCTATTCACTGCTCTGCTACTAGGAGCCAGCCCTGGGTCCCAAGGGTGGGGATACAGCAGAGGAGAAGACAGAGAAACTCCTGCCCTGAGAGATGTTGCCATTTAAGGGGAGGGGCTGGGGGCACAAGGGGCTGTGAAGAAGAGGCCATCTGGGAGAGCTATAAACCAGGGGGAAAAAGGCAAGAGTGCGACTGATGGTTTGTACCTGAATGAGGTGGGCTGGGTTGCTTCTGTTAGGGTGCTCAGGGGTGGCCTTGCTGCAAGGGCCATCATTCCCTTGGGAATCCTGAACCTTGAGGAAGGGGTATGCAAGACTTGGGGTGCTCACAAAGGTAGCACGGTCGGGAGGGAAGAGGCTGAAGGCAGCAGGGGAGGTGCCCAGAAGTGGGAGGGACATCTGCAGGAGCCCAGAAAGTGATGAAAATAAACAGGGGGTATGCCTGACACCAGGGATGAGGCTGGGGGCCACGCGAGGACTCCATATCCTCTAGGCACAAAGGAAGAGGGAAAGGTCACCCAGGGGCCTTACTGTGTTGCAGCAAGGCAGATGGGCTCTGGAAAGTTCTCCCGGACAGGAGGAGGTAGGGAGACCATTGGGAGACTCAAGTGGGGGTTCTGTGTGGTGGCCTACACCGGTATGGGCTGCCCCTCCAGCGGGTCAGAACTGGGGACCTTCCCTTCGGGGATAGTGCTAGGAGCCTCACCATGGGCACAGTCCCTGGGCAGCCCCTGGGGAAAGGCAGTGGTTGCACCCTTGTGGGCAGGGTGTAGCGTCGGAAGGAAATTCCCACAGCTCAGTGCTGAGCAGGCGAGCCTGGCCTGAGGAGGTGCACTAGGAAGACCCCTGGCCCATGCCCTGGACCCATTCCTGCCCTCAGTTACTGAGTATCCAGATCAGGCTGCTACAGTAACTTTGGCGAAGCGTGGGCCAGGCGGGGTTGCAAATGGAAGAGCATGGGAGACGGAAAGACCAGGTGACAGGTCCCATATGAAGGCCACAGGGACAACCAACAGAGGTTCTGCCACCTGGCATGGCATCGCACAGTGGAAGTCTTCCAGGCGGGATTCGATGCCGGAAAGAGGTTGACTGTATAATATTCATCGTATAGAAAGTGAACACCTCACAGGCAACCTATTTCAGGTACCACCGAGCAGCGCGGACTCCAGAGAGGAGGCTTCTTCCTCCAGGGTGGCCTCCCGACCTCCCCGCCGCCCGCCTCCATGGCAGGTGGGATGCCCAGGGCTGCAGATGTGGGTCAAGCGCATGCTCGGCCGGCCATCAGCCATGCACCCAAGGGCCCAGCAGGCCGGCGAACCACGACCCTCCCGACCCGGGCAGGCGCGCAGGCAGCATGCAAGGTGGGATCTGGTACTGAAGAGAGGTCGACCGTGTATTGTGCGTCATGATGAATGCGAACGCGCCACGGGCAACCTCTCCTCACGCACCACGCAGAGCAGCAGGCGCAGCACGCGGGCCGAGGCTCCTCCCAGGGGCGTCGGGGTCGCCGAGGGGTCCGAGGTGGGACGGGAGGGAGGCAGCCAGTGCTGGGCAGCATGCAGGCAGGACTCCCTGGAGACTGGCCCCTCCGCCTCAATGGCATCGCCTACAGAGGGGGGCGGGGCCCCGTCGAGCACCACGCGGGCACCTCTGGGCCTCCCCAGCACGAGAGCTGGCCTCTTCCCCGAGGCCGGCACAGCCCCCCGAAGCTCCCCCAGCGCACAGCTGAGGCTGAGGCTCAGCAGAGGGGGCGACAGCGCCGCGCGCGGAATCCATGCATTCACATACCCTGCACTGGCTGCGCCGAGAGGGGCAGGTGGTACTGAAAACAGGCCATCTGTGTTATATTCGTCATTAATAAAGCGAACTCTTCACAGACAACCTCTCCTCAGGTACCCACAGCGATGCTGGCACGAGGACCTCCACGTGGCCTCCGCTGGTGCTGCCTCCTCGGCGCCCTGAGGATGGATTGGACAGGGACGGTGAGAAGACCCGGGAGGCCAGCACGCGCCCCGCCCCGCCCCGCCCAGCGTGCCAGGCCCCCCGCCGAGGCCAGCCCCCCCCCTCCATCCCACCCCCACTCCCAAGAGGGCCGCATCGCCAAGAGGTCCTCCAAGGTGAGATTTGATACTGAGAAAAGATCAACCATGTATTATTCGAAGTCAACAAAGCGAATATAACACGGTCGATCTCCCTTCAAGTACCAGCAGAGGCGCTGAGCTGCGGAGCGGGCGGCCTCCGGGCCGGCCGCAGGCTGCAGTGGGCGCGGACGGCTAGTGGACCAGGTGAAGTACATTAGGAGCAATTACTTTCCAACTGGTCGACCATCCGTCCTGCGCCCCAGAGCGGTGCTGACGCTGCTGTTCTTCCCGAGGTGCCTGGCCTCCGAGGTGGCCTCCCTGGTGGAATTTGATACCGAAAAGGGGTTCACCGAGCAACATTCGTCGTCCAGATGCAAAGTTGCTCGGGTAACCTCTCCCCAAGTACCAGGCAGAGGCTTCAAGGTGGCCGTGCTTCCCAAAGACCCCCCCCACCCGCCAAGGGCAGCACGTTTGGGGGCCACAGTTTCGGCTCTGCAAGGACTCCCCTTCACCCCCCCATCCATGCCTGCGCAAGTGAATCTACTGTGTATGGCCTCCCCCGGACGAATGCTGGACTCTTCCCCAAAGCTAAGCCTGAGACCCACGCAGGGTCTGACTCAGCAGCGGTGCTAGGATGGGCACAAGGATGAGACCCTTCCCGCACCCAAGTCTTCCTTCCCAGCCCCAGAGAGGGCGACCCCAGGGACGCCCCTGGGCATGGGTTATCTTCCATTTGGAAGGAGCTGGCCCGGCAAGGACACTATTACCCAGTAGTCCCCCACCTTTGGACTTTGCCCACATGGCCTCTGGCCTACTGAGCGTCCCCACCCCAGTATCCTTCAGTGATTTAACACGTTAAAAACAATGGCCTGCCCACTTGATGAGCCCCATAAGCAATGCAGAAAGAAACTTCAAAAATAAAGAGGGTGGGGGGAGAAGAGAGGAAGAAAAAAAAAGCAAATGAACAACAAATGATCTCTCTTCACAAAATGGCCGAGCAGCCCCATGCCAGAACCCCAGCTGTTCCCATGAACCCGTCACATCCAGAACACGCCTCCTACAAGCAGCTGGCTAGCCGGAGAGGGCTGGGGTCAGACGATCTATGCCACAAGCAGAGTCTGGATTCTGTGCCCACCACCCATTTTGTGAACTTTGGAGTGGGACCGACAGCAGAATCCTTGCCCTGACGTTGGCCTGAGTTCAGAAAGCCCTCGAAGTCTTGCTGCTAGTGGGGCAAGAGGCCAGCCATGAAAGTTCTGCCATGAAGAGAGAAAACACGTCACAGGTGGCTCCCTGTAGGAGCTATGGACACTGACCTGCAGCCCAGAGCCTCTTCCCACAGCTGCCGAGGTCCGGAAGTGCTCGTGAGAATGGCCGGGTGACGACGTGGAGTGGATGAGATGACATACATTATCGCTACACTCAGGCACGTCCAGGCTGCGCCTGCCCTGGAGCGGGCTTCCAGTGCTGGCCATCGCCCGAGAGTGGCATGGCTTCTGCAAGTCCTCCAAGGTGGGGCTGAGCTGGAAAGAGACCCAGCATGAGTTCTGGTCACCAAATAAATTGCATGCTAGCAAGTGGCGACCTCTTTTCACCTTGATCCCGGGACATCAACTCCAGGATGACCCCCCCAAAGGAGGCTCAGCCTCCATGACCAAGTGACGTTCAACACCAATGAAGGGCACATCATTGAGGGCACCATGGAGAGGGGCCAACACCAGAGTCCAAGAAGGATTAAACCTGGACTATTCCATGCTTCCTGCATGTGGCAGCAGCGTGGTGGGCAAGGTTCTGAAAGACCCAGCCCCACAGACCATGGAGCTGCCGCCTCAGATCCAGAGGCAGCAGAACCCCACGTACATGGATGGGGGTGAGCAGGTGGCACCAAGCCAGGTGATGCACATCACCCATGTGGCATGTGCTTGGGTGACATTACGCACTCACCCCCCCCAGAGGTCACCTTACCAGCGTGGCACCCCTGAAGTCAGCATGCCCGTCCAGGATGGTCTCTGGGAAGGTTTGGGACAGAAGAGAAGGTCAGTTGCAGGCAGGACAGTGTGTTCTGACCCTGGATCCCCACTGACCCCATCAACTCCCTCCAAACACGCAAGAGTTTCACCGTCGGAACAAGAACTGTACCAGCATTGATTTTCATAAAAACATGTTTTTCGGAGTGAATTGCATTAAACTAATCCAATTCCCTGTTTAGCTTCCTTCACAGCACTGTTGAGCTGTTTTCATTTCTTTTATTTCCCTTGTTATTTCCCGAAAATCATTTTCATTAGGATCAATTCTTTTCCATTTAAAAATTTGAATGAAGATTTGATTCCTCAATGTGCTTTTGTCTACATCAAATATTCCTGTTTACAGCTGCCGCCACCGGGAGCTTCCTCTGTGGCCACTGTGTCTACAACATTCCATTTCCCCAGGTCAAAAGTCGCAGCTGAAATGTTGTCAAGAAAATTGGATTCTTCTGCCAATTTGTAGTCAATTGAACACATTTTCCTCTGAGCCGTTTCAGTGGTTTTTAGTGTTATTTTGTGTTCATTATTTTTATCACTATTATTGGATATAAACAGAAAGAAATACTGATCGCCTCTGTGCATTTCAACAACCCACCAGAAACCTGGGAAGAGACAGGAACTGAGGCAAGGAGGGGCACAGAGGGAGAGCAGTGCTCTGAGAGGTGACAGTGGGAGGGACGGAGGGACCCTGGTCACCAGCACTCTGGAATGCCAGCTTTTATTTATCCACAAGGTCCAAGTCTCTTCTGCCACCAAAACGCCTTTGGGGCCAGTGGCCAAAAGGGTGATGCCATGACAGAGGTCTGAGGTCAGAACTGAGTCCCACTCAGCACTGTGCCACCCTCGCCCTGGTCACCATGTGCTCTTGTCCACTGGGGAGAGTGGCCACCACACCACGTCCACACCACCCATCCTCATTCATGGGCCACCAGGTCCCTGAAGCCTTCCCAAGCAGGACTTGACACTCAAACAAAAGTTGCCTTTGTGTGATTCAACGTAAATAAAGCGAATTCACCAAGGGCAACCTCTGCTCCAGAGTCAAACGTCAGCACGGGCAAGAACACCAACAGATGCCTCTTCGCCCGAGCACCACTGTCCCCAGGGGCTACTATGACACAGACTGCTCTCTGGGTGACTGGCACTACCTTCCAGGAGCCCCCAGTGTGGCTGGAACATGGTGTGCCGAGGGCCAGCTTGCGGGGGTTTCAGAAGTGGTCCCTGACTGGCTTCAGGTGCACCCAGGGGACATGAAGCCCAAGTCCTGTTCCCAAAGCCCATCTCTGCTGGCTAGTCCCCACTGGGGGCTTAACACAGAAAAGGGAGCTGCAGACTTCCTGTGTGACCACTGTATGCTCCTCCGGCCCACTGGGGGCCTCACATGCTGACCTGGAGGCCAGCCACTCCTCCTTGAGGGCAGCATCCTAGGGGTGGGCAGGACTATAGGGATGAGCAGACAGTGTTGTAGGGAAAGAGGGGGACAGGACCATCCTCCAGCCACTCCTTCCAGGAGGCCCCAAAGAGGGCTCAATAAAGAACCCATATCAGACGGCAGCCAACCCTCTCCCTGCACCTCAGCCTCCTGTCTCCTGTGTGTGCTCAGGGCCATGGGGCAGGGGCAAGGTCAACAGACCCTATAATAGCACCCATGTGATAGTGACCATTACAAGACAGTGGTTACCCCGCCTTCCTGTGCTGTGCGCCCAGCACCATCTAGACGCTGAGCGTACACCGAGTTGCTATACCTACCTTCTGAGCAGGTACCACCCCATTCTTCAGGTGAAGACACCAAGGCACGGAGAGGTGACAGGTTAATTGACTCACTCAAGATCATACCAGTACAAGCACCAGGTAGGAATAAATGCTCTAAGTGACTCTTCTCTTGCACCAGGGACACCTGCCTTCAAACACTGTCAGTTCTCTCCATGAGGAAAACCTCTCCCCCCACAGCGGACTCTGCTTGCAAGAGGCCACCTGAGGATTAGTGGGGGCCTTGTATCGAGCCAGTTCCTTCAAGCATGCCTCTATCCAAAAAGATGGCTTGCTGTGTGTAGATTTTTTAAGCTTTCTTTTTCATAAGCTTTTTTTTTTTTTTTTTTTAAATAAAGCTTTCTTTACTAACGAGTCTTCAAAGAAAGGAGGGTAACATGACCCAGAAAACCATAGTCTCATCCAACATAGTCAGCATCACTTCTGGGAAATTCTATGATGACAGGTGACCCACGTCAGATGTAAAGCACTTGTCATGCAGAAGTGACCCATTTCCTTACCCTGCACAGGCACTGGCTGGAGCTTCCCCTGGCGAAGTTTTCCCAAGAAGAATTTAGTACCGAAAGGAGATTGGCCATGTAATACTCATCATAAATATAATGAACACACCATGGACAACCTCCATTCGAGTACCGGACTCGGGTGCTGGCTGCAGTGTGTCCCTGGTGGCAGGCCTAAGGACAGATGAGATGCAGAGGGTCAGGAAGCCGCCACGCACACCATCCACAAGACCCACGCTCTGCGGTCCGAGCCACCTCCCACCCCTTACTCCCCGGAAGTGCCTCACAACAGAGCCCATCTGCAAGTCATCACAGAGGGCAGCAGAAGAATCCCGCCTAACAGAAAAGCTCCTCCAGGAAACCACATCGTGAGCCAGTCGTACACCAGGAGGCAGAGAACCTGCCAAGGTGTGCACAGGTGTACCCAGTGACCATCTCTCCCCTCTGTGGGCAGCAGCTCCTGCTTCTGAGCTTGGCACTGTCCTAGGGTGCTTCATGGGCAGATGTGATACTTAAAAAAAGTCAACTGTGGATGATTTGTCATATGAAAGCAGCACGGGAGACATCAAGCACCCCAGGAGCTCCTGTAAGAAGAGCTCCCTTTCTCCCCAAGGAGGTGGATGCCACCTCCAGGAGCCCTCCCCGGATGGGCCAACTCAGGGCGAGGCCCAGGGTGCAGGTCAGGAGGGCCATGCCTTCCTGGGTCAGCTGCGGTCAGCGGTCCCTTCACTACCCTAGAGAGGGGATGACACCAAGCCCCTGCTCTGAAGTAAGACTGTGCTCCAGGAAGTCCTCCAACGCGGGATTTGGTACTGAAAAATAGGTCAACCGTGTATGATTCGTCACAAATAAAGCGAAGGCAACACGGATAACCTACCTTCAAGTACCGCACAAGGGCACCGGCCAGGCTGGGGCCTCCTCTACACTCGGCTTCCCCCACGGGAAGCTCCCTAAGGGCTGAGTGAACGACGTGGGCGAGCGGGCTGACTGCAGAGAACCAAGCGCTCCGTGCACGCAGCGCCCGCCTTCCCTCCTGCACCCCGCAGCCGCCCGGGGCCTCGGCACCTTTGCTGAGGCCGGCCACAGAGCCCACATGATTTTGACCGTGGCAGGGACCACCCCCATGGCCCATTCGCACTGAGCCTAGCAGAATGGTACTCCTCATGGGTGCTGTGTCCAGGAAGCCCTTCAAAGACCTTGACTGCAGTGCCAGTCACACGGAAAGGGGCAGCACTGATGGCCAACTGCACTGTACCGTGGCCTGGCACCGACCTCGGAATCATGGCCTCATCCCTGATGGTGGACGGGACTCCCAGGACGTCGTCCTAAGGAGAGATGGTGTGCTTAGGGTTTATGGACCGGCAAACACGTGCGCCAAACTTAAAGCTTCTATTGCTGACAGGGAAGCCACCTACCTGTGGAGTGGTGCTGGTCCAGGTCCGTCCCAGAAGCTGGCCCTGCAGGTCGGCATCCTGCCATGGCGGAGGCAGCACTGAGAAGGGGCCCCCGGGCGCCACCATTTTAAACAGACAAACGCACAAAGCAAAAGACAACAGAGAGACGCGCAGGTAAAGAGAGTTGCGCGGACCATGGCACGCAGGGGTGCCGTGATCAACTCCAGAAAAGACCCACAAATAACTCAGTTAATTCAAAAAAAGACCAAGACTGAGGTGAAAAGTATGCATAGAAAAGGGAAAAAAAATCCTTAAAATAGAGGAAATTACCAGATCTAATAAAGAAGAAATAATAGGACTCAGAAACTGTGACAGGGAAAATAGTGACTGTGTCACATCCTGGTGAAGTCACCAATATTCAAGACAAAAGAAAGAACCAGGATAGGTAAGCAGAAAAAGAAAAAAAAAAAAACCAACCAAACAAACAAACAAATACCAAAAACAAACAAACAAACAAACCCTCCAATCCTGCAGATCTCCCAGAGGGAAGTGCTATGCTCAGGCTGGTCTATAGCAACATTTCAATATCAGGAAACAACGCAGTAGAGTCGACAAGGTTTTTGAGGGAAGGAGACAGAGACCCAAGAGGGTCACTCTGGGCGAACCCGTCATTCAGCTCAAAGGTTCGAGCCCAGTGCAACCTGACAAGGAAACTCTCCTGCACAAATCAACCACAGCCACAAGCACCTTGGATAAACACACAGAGGAAGGACTGAAAGAGACAAAGCCTCCGGCGGGAAGAGAGTCGAATTCAGAGAAAACCCAGAGGGAACCAGGGGGGCCAGACGGACCGGAGGCTCCGAGGGTCTGCAGTCATGAAACCCAAGCACAAGCCAGCACAGGAGGCCTGACCTCGGCCCCCGGGAGGTGGGCTGGGACAGAGAGGCAACCCAGAAAGGACCACGCCCAGGGAAATGACAGGAGGGTCCTCTCTGTGTAGGCAGAGGGTCCAGTGGGGCTCCCCAGAGACTTCAAAGCTCCGGGACCAAGTCAAGGTGAGGATTTGTACCAGCCCAAAGGCCCAAGGCCCTTGAGCCAAGAAACTGGTAGAAAATCTGATCCCAAGAGGGAGAATCCTTGGGGTGCCAGACAGACAAAGCAGCCCATAACATTACAGCTCTCACACCGAGGAACAGGACACCTCCATCCTCAGATGACCACCCTCACATGATGGAAAGTCAGAGCCCCCAAGGAGACCCTGTCATGAGAGCGTCAAGGATCCACAGAGAGAGGCTGCGCCCCTGGGAATTTATATAAGAAGTCCCTTTACAGTGACCAGAGAGATTAGGTAGAACTGGAAATCGTGAAGACCACATAGAACAGTATAGAAACAAACAAACAAACAAACAAACAGGCAGATTAGACAAGCTGTGAAAGAAAAATAGACATTTTTAGAACTGAAAGACCTCTCGGAGTATAGTAGCCCAAAGTCTCTCCAATGACATATGCAAAACCCCCTGGGTAGGGCTGGGTGAGGCTCGGTGGTAGAGCACTTGCCCAACATGCCTGAGACCCAGGTGGCCTCCATGTTTCCCTATACCAGCTAATTCAGTTCAAGTGAGCAGGGGCTGCATGGAGAAGCCTCATCCAAACAGCTTCGAACGCTCAATGCAGAAGGTGCTGGAGAAGCATCTACAAACCTCTCAGAAAAAAAATTTAACAGTAGTCAGAGAAACACGTGCCTAGCTGAGCTGTACCCTCTGCATAAAAGCAAGAGTTAGGTACTTTCAAACGTCCAAGAAGAGCCCGAGGTAAAGGTCTTCAAGACCCTTCTTGAAGAAAGGGTGGAATTTACTCCATTGAGAGAGAAATCAAAATTGAAACTCAGGAAGAGGGAAGCCCCAATTTGAAGAAAAGAAAAGTCATCAGTATTGACTCCATTTACATACGGGACGATGATTAGACACTTGTAAGAATCACAGGCAGTATTTACAACGGAGAAATTAAAATGCACAACGAAACAAGGAAGCAGGCTGTGGGGCCAGGGGAAGAGTGCCGTTTATCTCAGAACTGGAAGGGAAACGAAACAGCGCAGAACACAGTGACCCCAACCGCTTTACGTTTTATACAATCATTGTCCTTAATTTTATGGGGATCGTTTAGGGGTTCATCCCTCTTGTGGTATGAATCCCTTCAACCTCCTTTAGCTATTCTTTATGCTAAAGTAAGTAAAATTGGTTGACGTTTTTAACCAAATGAGCAGGTTACGGGGGGCCTCCCGTCTGTAAGGAGTTCCCCCTCTTCATCCACCTCCTTCCCACTCGCATATGCCTTCAGATGGGCACCTGAGTTCCTCAAGGCCTTTACGGTCACTTGTAGGTGAATGGAGAATCGGCTGGTTTCTCTCCTTTTTAGTTTAGATTCTCCATGTTGCTTGAATTTTTATTCTAAGCAACTTGTCATTTTTATAAATAGAGTAATGAGGTAGAACAACTATTATTTTTTAAAAGAAAAATTAAAAATTGGAAATAGAACTGCCCTCTGTCCTCAGCGGTCGTGTGGCCGCCAGACCAAGGGGAATGGCACCTCACTCACCACCCCACGCCCTTCCTTGCCACAACTGGGAGGACAATGGAAGAAAAGGAATCGTGTGCTGTTTCTCTTAGGAAAAAAAAAAAGAAACAAAAAAGACAGGAAGGAAGGGAGGGAGGGAGGGAGGGAGAAAAGACAAAACCCAGAAGCGCCCCGGACACCACGAGGTCCTCAGTCACTGGGGTGTGGCAATGGGGCCTGGGTGAGGAGGGGCAGCTGTAGCCCTCCTGTCCGTCATGTCCAGGGCAGCCTCATGCTCAAGTGCCCTGGCATGAAACCAACGTCAGTGTGGCTTCCCCCCAGGGCCTCAGGTCCCAGAAGACACCGCGTTGAGAGGTGATGCTGGAGAGAGGTCGACCGTGCAGCGGGCATCATTAGATGCTGCGAACTCCACACGGACAACCTCCCTCCCCGTACCAGGAGGGGTCGCGGCTTGCAGCCGCCCTGTGTCTTCCATGCATCTGGGGAGCTTGGGAGCACCTCTGGGGGTGGACAGAGCCCTGAGGATGAGTGGACCCTGTGGCTGGATTCCCGAGTCGTACCCCTGGGCTCCAGTCAACCCTGGCTCACTGGCCCTCGATAAGCACTTCCTACCCTTAGCCATGCAGGCAACACTTAGCAGAGCAGAGCTGTCGGGGCGCGCGCACTGCTGCACGTGACTGTCAACCAAGCACGCCACGTGTTTGCCAAGCGGGCTGACACTGCCTCCTTGGCGTCCCTGGGCTCCCCTGGAAGGAGCTCCCTGCAGGTGTGGGCCACTGGGGGTGAGTCAGCCAAGCGACACACAAGGTCCCGGCTCCATTTTATCTCTGTCTCAAGGGCTAACTAATAAAAGATGCTTCTGGATGCCCGTCCATGTTAGAATGCAATAGTAATAAAAACGTTAGCCGGTATATTTCAGTATTAGTTTTTGAAAAGGCAGGCATCGCAACAACCTTTTGAGCGTTTTGTGGAGTAGGTGGTGCCCCAGGACGTCCTCTTTAGGTCAGCCTGGACATCAGCAACATGCATACTCAGCCACCCAGAAACCTACCTTGGGAGCAGCCCAGGCTCAGGAAGCCCTCCGAGGCAGAATCTGACGCGAAAAGAGAGGAGAGTCATGCAGGACTCACTTTGATGAATCGAATGCATCACGGCAGGCTCACTGCAAGTGCCGCTGTGGACACTGGTGAAAAATCCACTGCCACTCTTGCAAAGGTGGCCTCCCCTTCGGAAGTCCTGTTAGGAATGGGTGGGATGATGTTGGGTAGTGGGCCGAGCCGAGTGACATACACCCACATTAAGTGCATGCTCACCCGAGGCGCACTTACCTGAAGGGGGTTGGGTTGGTCCTCTGGGACAAGAGGGGGCACTCTTGCATCACAGTCATGAAGTGGGCACACCATGGCAGTGCCCATGATGGAGTGACGCTTTCGGGAGAACCGTGGCTGATCCTCAAAGTCGATATCAACTCCATGGACTCTCCTACAGAGACCCAGGATGCTGGGGTTAGAAGACCAGGTGATATAACAAGTAAACAATGCTCTCTGAAGAACATGCCAATCACACCCAAGGAGAAGAGCTGACCTGCTTCAGGTCCCTCAGGGGAAGTCAACGTCAGGTCCATCACTGAAGTCAGTGCTTCAAGGAGGCTGTGACAGACGAAGGAGCTACCAGAGATGACTCATTGCATTTTATGGAACACAACCCCCAGACCATGGTTCCTCCTGGTCCCTTGAGCAGGCACAGCCAGCAAGTCCACTGTAACCTTCCCACGGTCGGTAGGATCTCCAGAAGGTCTTCCTGGGGCGTGATGGATGCTGAGGGTTGGTGACTAGGTGGCCCACAGGGTGAACAGAGTGCGTGCCCCTCTGGTCAACCAGTCACACACCCTGGATGGTGCTGGCACCAACATCTCTTCTGGAAGTTGGCTTCGTTTCCAAGTCTTGATGCTGGTGGTAGAGCCACAGCTGCCTCCCCAGGGTTGGCCTGGCCCGCCAGGAGGTCTCTGACGGATGAAGCGGATGCTCAGGTTATCAGACCAGGTGACTTACAGCTAGGTCAGTACACTGTCCACGGCCGACCATCTGTACGTGGCTTCTCTACACTGTTGACACCGAGATCGTCTCCTTCAAGGTGTCATTATGTCCGAGAAGTCCTTAGAGGAAGCATTTGGTACTGAAAAAAGTGTTGTCCGTGAATGATTCGTCATAAGTAAAGCGAATCCACCACGAACAACTTCTCTTCAAGTACCACAGAAAGCAGACAAGGCAGACAAGGGGCACCCCACATCTCCAAGGGCCGTGGTCTGCCACCACCGACCTGTGGGCAGAGTGAACACGGAGCATCAGTAAAGGCGCAGACATTTGTCTTAAGAACACACCGAAATGGTAGGATCCTCCACTTACCTCCACTGCAGTGATGCTGGCGCTGTCCCCTTCCCTGGAGCTGGACTTGGGCTTCTGGGTCCACGTGGGCAATGTTTAGAAATGAGAAGAGGGAGGCCAGTTGTTTCAGGTCAGGAGTCCTCAGCAGGAGTGTGGACCTCGGGGTTTGTGGAGAGGGCCTTGGACTCTCAACAAAGCGCACTTCGTGATCCCGCAAGCACATGGAGGCACCAGCCAAGCTCCTCTGGGTCCCACCAAACGGAGGAAGCTCTGGAGAATGCCTCCTCACTGCCACTGCAGGGTGCTCCTGTGTAGAGGGCCCAGCTCAGCCCCACGGCATCCTCCGGAGGACCTGAGGGAGACTCACCACGCTCTTCCTGACCCCAAGAGGCCCCTATTGCCTCCCACCTTCACTGCCCCACCACCCATCTCACCCCAAGAACCACCAAAAAAGCAATTCCAAGAAGGAATCCATCAAAAATGGCTCATTCGCTTTCCCCCAAACAACCCCAGACCGGTAGGACCAGGTTTGATTTCCCCAGGTTCCAGTGGATTCACCACTAGAAGTTCCTCAGAACCCGAATGCGGTCCCCCAAACTCAACCTAAGAACCCATCTCCCACCCATGTCCCACCTGTCACCAGCAAAACCCCTCATGCCCTCCCTTTTCCATCAGCTCCACCCCCACCCATGGAAGCCTGCTCTCCTCCAAGGACACAGAAGGTGCTTTATCTTCTTGTTTCCTACACGACAGGTTGGCAGTGGGCAGACCAAGTCCTGCTTCCTCCTTCCCTTCTTGGTAATGACACATATCGACGTGCCATTTGGCTGTCCAGCATTGACCCCACAATGTTCTAGCTTCTGGTTACTTTCACACAGTTTTACAGACCCCAGGTCACTGCCTCGCCTTGCATCTTGGCCATAGAGTAATGAGACCCTCACCACATTGGATGACCCACCCCACAACCCTTTGGACCTCGGACCCATCCCTTTCCCTGCTTCTCACTTCTGATGTGATTGGGCTCAGCCAATCCCCCCACAATCTGCTGACTCCACCCTGAGGAAGCCCTACGTGCTCCATGTCTCCCATTCCCATGGTGGAGCCTGTCCTGGTTCAAGCCTCCATCCATCAGCTCTTTCAAGATCAGCACAAGACCCCGATGGACTCTGTCGCCACCCTTGTGGTCAGTGGACCTTTTCATTGCTCCTTGATCACCACCTCCCTGCAGGGTCCATCTCTCAGAGTAAGGTCTGAAGTCCTACTGGGAGTCTGTGTGGTCACCCGTAACTCAGTCCAACCACTCTGGCCCTCCTGCCTTTCCTTATTAAATTTGCCAGAGGGTTTGTTATGGGCCCTGCCCTCCTGAGGCTCTTACCACATCTCCACAGGGTCCACTCTACTTTATTGCCATTCCCCATCTTCCGAGAGAGCTGTCCAGAGCCCAGATTGAACACAATGTCCACTTTCCTTTTGCCTCTCCTGGCACCTTACTCTGATTTCCTTTTCTCCATAAAATTTAACAATGGAAAAAAATCATGCCTCATAGTTAATGTTCACCTGTCCCCCCGTAACATCAACTCCACGTGAGCAAGGACTTCAGCTTGTCCAGTGCTCTTTATAAGGTCTACATCACCTGGAATACAGAATGCACTCAAGTGTTACTTGCAGAATGAATGAATCAGTACTGTTGGTTGATTCACAGACCACATAGCAATGATAATAACAAAATAATCTGATTTTTTAAAAAGCCCTATCAAAAAGCATGATGGGCAAGCAGGTATCCTTCCTAAGAGCAAGAGAACCATAGGCTGGATGTCACTCCCAGTGGGTGTAAGCCAAGCAGGACACATCAGATATGAAGCTCAGCAGGCTCCTCTAAGTCTCCACACACGTGGCAAGACATGGCAGATGCCCTGTCTCCCCCTAGGTGGGCACTGCTCCAGAAAGCCCCTGCAGGCCACATCTGATGTTCAGAGACTCTCCCCTGGAGCAAAAGTTATAAGAATGACCAAGTAAGTGTCAGAAAAGAGCACTGTTAGAAGGACCCGAGGTCACGCTCCTGCACGTGACTCTGGAGACTCGTCTTACAGAAGGCTGAGGTTCACTTGGAGCAGGAGGCAGATGCTCCGTGTGAGTGGGACTCTCCCTGGGCAGCCTCCTGGGATGGTTTGGTGCAGATACCAACACCACTTCCTGTCAACCACCTTGCTCAGAGTTTGGCTTCCGGTCACTGTTGCAACGGGTGACACGTGTCACAAAGGAAGCATGTGCATGGGATGACTGCCCACCACATACCTTGAATGGGTACTGAAGCCAAGACCTCCTCCCTGAAGATGTGGCGCTCTGTCCAGGAAGCCCTCCAAAGCAGCATTTGGTACTGAAAAACTGGATGTCCCTGTATGATTCGTCATAAATACAGCGAACACAGCAGGGATAACCACTCTTCAAGTACCGAAGGCGAGCGCGGCGACCACGTCCTCACACAAGCAGCCCTGCTCCAGCCAGTCCTCCTGAGGATGAATCGGGGACTGAGGGTTAGGAGATGATGCAGTGGCACTGTCCACCACGTCCATGCTCTCTGGCTAAGCATGCATTCTTGTCCCGGGACGGGCCGGAGGCCGATAGCTCTTCCCAGGCAAGAACCACACCTAACCTTCCCTCACAGAGCTCAGCATGAATCAAGCAAACCCAGCCATGTCTTTCCACGGCAGGAAACCAGACAAGGGTGCCACCACCTCTTCTTCTGAGCAGGTGGGCCTCCAGGAGTCCATCCTGAGAAGTCACTGATAGGCAGGGACCGTGGACCAGCTGACATACATCATCTGTAAAATGTATGTTGTCTGATCAACCATCCGCTCCCTATCACGGACAATGCTGCGCCTCAGGTTGGTTCCGCCGAGATGCGTCTGTCCTGAAAAACAGCAGTTCCACTGGGATTAGTCACCAGCAGGACATCAGCTTCGCTGCTACTCTGCCTCCAGCCCTACCAGGCATCCCAGGCCCTGATGCGCCAGCTTGGAGGACGGCATGACTGAAACCTAACCAAGGCACAGGCTCTGCCGGGGACCATCCTGGCAAGGATCTGGGGAAGTGCTGACACTGAGGTCCCGCCCTGAAGCTGGGGTGATATCCAGAGGGACTTAGAGCAGAAAAAGCATTTGTAGGGTGAACTAATATGGACAGCACCTTCTCCGGAGTGGCAGCGGAGTCCCCACACCTCCTGTATGAGGCTGGGGTGTTGATGCTCAAGGACAAAGAGAGCCTGCCGCCTGACGCGACAGTGGGCTCTGTGGCCCCTGGTACACCAGGCCTTCCTGGACTTTGGCTTCTGGCAGGGTGGGCTGGTTAATCTTTGCCATTAGCACCACACTCCCCAGACTGGGGAACCCTACCAGAGAAATGTCGTTATCACATGGGTCCGCCCTCCCCTCTACCTCGTGATGGTGCTGCTGTAGGTCCATCCCTGAGGCTGGGATACCGTCCACCCATTCCTCCACAACTCTGAAATGAGGCTACCTGTGTGGTGTCTGTCACAAACAGTGCAAGAGCACCCTCACCAAGCCCCACACAGTGACGCTGGTACAAACGTCAGCATCCTGTCAGTGTGAGGGCGTCTCCTAACGATGCAGTGGATCTTCTAAGTCAGTGCACGGGGCGGGGGGGACACTGGTCGACACAACTTGCCCTGGGCCGACCCTCATGCACGACCCTAGGAGAAGGCTGAGATTTCCTTTGCCATGAAGCTGGTGTGCCCCACAGGTGTCATCCCAAAGCAACTCCATGCAAAGACCCATCATGCTGGTCACCACAAATAGAGCAAAGTCATCCAGTCAGGGGGGGCAGCTTTGGGGAAACTCGAGGGTGCTGCCCTTCGTAGAGCGGGCACCCTGCATGTGGTGGGTTCCAGGGAACACTGTCCTTCCAAACTGAGTTCTGGGCCTGCCTCCCTTCCCTGTAGCTGAGGGACATCCTGGAGCCTGGGTTCTCTTCCCCAGAAGGGCACCATCCGCAGGAAACCCCCAGAGCTGGAGAGCAGCTGGCGGTAAGGGAAACCCCAGCCAGGCAGTGGCTGTGCCCCATGGATGTCCACCTGGGGAGGAAGTGGGCACTAGGACCATGACCTTGGTGAGAAAGAGGGAGCGAAGCCCACGTCAGCCTGCCTCTGACAGTTGGAGAGGCATCGGGCCTGTGCCCAGGAGCCTTCCTGAGATGAACTGGACTCTAAAACCCAGAATGTCCCTGGAGAAGTCTTTATGGAGCAAGTCACTGTTCCTCAAGGACCCGGTGGGCAGAAAACCATGCCCACTCCACCAGAATTCCATCCTGAATGACCTAGGTACCCGTGCCTGGGGGGTTCTGGCCTGGGGATGGGGGCACAGCTCTGTGCAGGTCATGAAAACACACCAAGTTCACTGCAAACAGGACATCGCCTCCCGGGGCTCTTCCCCAGGGGCCTTGCTTTTAGGAAGCAGCCCTGACCGGCCTCAGAATCGGGCCAGGGCTCACAGCTCACACAAAGCACACACGCTCACGTGTCTTGTGCGGGTGCCTCGAGGCAGAGTTTGATATTCAAAAAGAGGTTAACCATGTATTATTCATGATGAATGAAGCGAACATAGCACGGATAACCTCTCCTCAAATATCCTTCAATAGTCTGACATGGAAACCGTGGCCTCTGGCCACTGTGGTCTTTGCCTTAGAAGATCCTCCATGGGCTGAGCTGAATCCCGGAGGTGGGGAGGCGTGCGGTCACCATCTGTAAAGAGAGCACACACGTTGGCATCAGACCCCAGCACCTCATCTTGGTCCCAGGGCCTGACACCAACCCAAGCCCCACAGTGGGAACCATGCTCAGAAAGTGTCCTAAGGTGAGTTCAATGGGGGGAAATAAACAGTCTACTACCCCAGCATTCCTGAGAGATGGATCTGATGACCAGGAGCCGGCAGGTGGACGTACAGCCCCCGTGAGCAGAGTCATCATGGATGATACCTCTTCTGAGAAAACGGGGAGCCACTGACCCCTGAGGACAGGATCCCTCCTGCAGAGACGGCCTGGGTTCCAGGAATTGCTCCTTAGGACTGACTGGAAATGGAGTGTTACAGAATCAGACGGCCTGCGTCCTCGATGTCGGGGAAGCTCTGTGCACCCAGCACCCGACACGTCTTGCAGTGGGTGGACACCGGCAGGCCCTCCCCGGAGCAGGCCTCGTATCTGGGAAGCCCTTCCAGGCATGATTTGATTTTAAAGAACAGTAATCTCATGACATTTATGCAGAAAGTGAACCCATCAGAGATAACCACAGTTCACATCCCAAAGAACAGCACATTGATTCCAGGAAGTGCCCTCGTGATGCATGGCGAAGGGAACGTGGGGAGACAAGGGACACACATCACAAATGAAGCACATCATCTCCAGCCCCAAACGGCCGCGAGTGTCGTCCACAGACCAGCAGCATTAGCATCACTTGAGAACTTGCTAAAAATGCAGAATCTTGGTCCCTGAATCAGAATCTGCTTTTTAACAAGATCCCTAGCTGATGAAAATCTTAGGAACATTCTAGAGTTCGAGAAACGCCACCCTAGCCAACGACTCAGACACGCAGGCACGCCCCACCCCAGAGGTGCTGTGACCTCAATGCCTTGTTCCAGACGAGAGTCTCAGATGATGTAGGTCCCAAAGAAGGCATGAGGCCACGTCTCGCCCACCAAGAATCAACTACATATCCAAATGGGCAGCAGCTTAGGAGCAACAAGAACCAGTGGTGGTCGGAAATGTTCTCATTTCTCTCTGTGCCACCCACAGCAAGTCTTCCGTGCACAGAACGATGCCAAGGATCAGTGGATGCTGGGTCAGACACCCCCAGTCCACCCTAAATGTGCCTAGACAGGTGCTCGACCCCCACACCTCCACAAGGCTAAGATTTACTAAGAAGAGAAAGACAGACGAAGGATGGTCAGTAACTTCCAAGCAGAACACTACGGCCCCAAACCCAGGGGCGTCTGCACACCAGAGCTGATGTTAACCCGGGGCGATCACACGGGTGGTCTGCATTCTGGGGTCCCTGAGTTAGTGATGACAGATTGCCAGTGAAGTCACTTCCCGGGGTGGGGCAGGCACCGGTGTCCTCTTGCTGAATCAGCACTGTGCTCGAGAAAACTTCTGAAGCAAGTTTGGATACTAAAACAATGGTTGTCCGATATTAATCATCATAAATATAGAGACCATACTACGGACAACCATTCTTTAAGCACCAAAGAACCGCACCATCAAAGGAGACCTTGGCTTCTTCTCCAAAGACAGGGGTCTCTTCCGGCATGTTCTTCTCAAGCAGTCCAGACCAGAGGGGTTAGTAGGTGAGCTTCACACACTGAGAGTCAAGACATGCCTGGGGGGGCGTCAGTCACACCCTTGGGCAGGAGAAGGGGGTCTAACCTGATAATCTGCCCCTGAGCTTGGCTCCCTGGCCAAGAGGTGCTTCCAAGAAGCAGAATTTGATAAGCTGTCACCCACGAGAAAGGCCCGTGGTCCTCGCAGATCTGTGACAGCACCAAGGAGCCCGCTGGTCCCAGGCCAAGCTTGGCCCCACCTTTAGGGCCCTGGGGGTGGAGCATAGCACCCACCTCCCGCCAGCTGCATGCTCTCTCCCCACCCGGGGAGAGGCTGGCACCTGCATGTCCACAGAACTCCTCCTGGCGTCCAGGAAGTCCGCCAAGGCAGGATTTGATACTCAAATAGAAATTGTCCTTGTATGATTCATCCCCAATAAAGTGAATACCCCAAGGATAATTTCTCCTCCAGTGTGAACAGCAGCACAGACGGAAAGATCAGCACCTCCAGGACTCTGGCCCAGTGTTGCCTGGTGGCTGCAATGAGCACCATGTGCATGCAGGACACACGTGCATGCAGGACACACGTGCTGTGGAGGGCCTCTCTTTAAGCACCAGGGAGGCAAGATGCCACAGGACCACACCCTATTCAGCCTGGCATCCTCACTCAAGGGCCCTTTGAAGGTGATGGAGGTCAAGAACCAGGGCCTGTATCTCTTAAGTGGAGCAAACATCCTTGGTCACCCTGCAGAGGCAGGTCTGCCAACCCCCTGTCCTGGGCACCGTGTTCCAGGAGCCACTGGGGAATGGCTTAGCTGCTGTGCTTCAAGAGTTTTGGTGGCACCCATCCTAAATACAGTATGAGCCCTCGTTCCATAAGCCACTCACATACCTGATGGAGAATGTGACTTCCATATCAATACTGTCCCCAAAGCCCAAGGAGAGATTTTGATATCAGCACCAGCATCACCAACACCAGAAATAACACCTCACGGCCAGTGACATCAGGGCCACTCCCTACAAAGTGCCGAGCACCAGGCTATCCCAAATATGGACTCATTCAGCCCCGGCACCCCTGAGAGGCGGACACCCACACAGTTCCCATTTGACACGAGAGACAACAGGCACAGCATGAAGGCATCTTGCTCAAGGCTGCAGTTAGGAAATATCAGAGGCAGGATCCAAACACAGGAAAACCGGGCTCCAGAGTCTGCGCTCTTGATACTGAAAAAGTGGATGACCCTGTACGATTCGACATGAGTAACACGAACAGGACAGGGATAACCACTCTCCAAGTACCAAAGGTCAGCACGGAAAAGAAAGCCACCACCCCGGGTGGGCGGACGCGGAATGTCTTCAAGGCGGGGTCCTGGGGATGAATTAGATGCTGAGGGTTAGTGGACCAGGTCACACACACCAAGCACGACATGCACACTCAGGTCATGGTGGAGGATGGATCCACTGCCCCACACCAGCACTGACCCGGCCCTCAGCCCCGCCTGGAGGCTGCCCGCGTGGGAACAAGGACCCAGACCACACACAGTGCATGCGTTGGGGCCCACCCACACATGACCAGGACAGGGCATGTCCCCAGGCCTTCCATGAAGCCGTCCCTGTGCCCATGAATCCGTCTGCGATCTGCCACACACGAGATGGAACACACACGGTCATGCACACACATACCGCATCCCTCGCTGAGTGTGCACCGTCCAAGACAACGTTTGATACTCACAGAGAGCTTGCCCTTGTATATTCCATGTCAATAAGCCGAATATACAAAGGGCAACCTCGCTTTAAGTACCAAACAACAACACGGGCAGGTCAGCACTAGCATTCCGGGGGCCGGCCCCGTCTCCCGGTGGGCATCCTAGGGAGGGATGGGAGGTATGGAATCAGCAGACCAGGGGGCAGACACCACCTGCCAGGTGTATGCCCACCGGCCAGCTCTCCATCCCAGGAGCCCAGGGAGGGCAGACTCTGACGCCCCATCACTGGCTTTACTGCCTCAGCAGGTGCCATGGAAGGACGTGCACAGGGTGCTCGGCCTCTCACTGTCTACAGGAACCCCCGGGAGAGGGACCACTGTCTCTAGTGTAGGCACCTCCTCTAGAAGTTTCCCTGATGATGCATTATGCTCGGAGGGTAAGGGACCCAGCAGATCTACATGGCGGGTAAAGCAAAGGCCCTGTGGTCACTGTTCCTTTCTACCTCCCACAGAGGCACTGACATGTGTCTCCCCAGGGCCAGCTCCTGTCCTAACTCCCTCGCAGAGAGGCTGACATCATGTCCATGAAGTCAGGCTGGGGAAGAGTTGCTTCTGAATGGAGAAGCCGTGTACCACTGTGAACATGGAGGAAACAGCTCCCCACTCAGGGGCATCACCCCCAGAGACACCCTAAAGAAAAGAGCAGGTGGTGGCTGTGACCGGTGAGCTGGTGCTCCGCTGCCAGGTGGGACACTCACCTCCTCCACAGGACGGTCCTGTCCCTTAGTCGGCTGCCAATGCGCTGCTGGAAGCTGGCTCAGGTCCACAAGACTCCGGGGCACGCACAGCATGAAAGCAGACGGTCACATGTCCCCAGAAATGCCTCCGCCAACCCAGGACCCGAGCAGCTTCTTCAGGCTGTGGTCCTAGGGTGAACGGAATGCTGCGGTCAGAGGACTAGGACACCAAGGTCACAACAAAAGCATTTCCCTCTGACCTTCCAGCATTCACGCACCTGGTGCAGGGCTGATGGCCCTCACAGCTTGTTTCCAGGGACAGATTCCTGTGCAGGACACCATCGCAGGCAGAACTCGAAATGACAAGTGACAAACACAAATAGGTCTTACAGATTTGTCTCAGGGACCATGAACTGGAAATCGTCCACCCACAGACCAAAGAGCAGCATTAACGAGCAAACCTTGGCTTCTCCACAAGGCGACGGCACTTCCGGGAAGCCCTCCTGGGTTGTCATATGCATGAAACCATCATGAACATGGATGGTGACGATGCTGTGTGGCCCTCGGTCACTCAGTCGCTTATGCTACCCTTGAAAGTCCGACATCACGGCTCCCTTCTAAGGCTGACGCTGTGAGCCAGGAGCCCCTGGATAAGAGAAAGAGCAGATGCAAGTGAGATTCGTCTTTAAAAAGCAGGCAGCGTCGTACCTGGTGCAGGCCCGAAAGCCCCTCGCCACCCCGCCAGCTCTGGGACCAGGACACCTGGACGCACCTGAGCAGGGCTGACAGCAGGGGTCCGTCCTGGAGTACAGCTGAGCCGGGGGCGTCCCAAACAGAATTTGATACTCAAATAAGAGTCTCCCCCTGTATATTCGCCATGAAAACATACAAAGGGTATCCTCTGTCCAAGTCCCAAAGAGCAGGTCACAGAGCAGTGAGGACCACGCTGCGTGCTGGCCAGAGTGGACGCTTCACCTGCGGGGCCTGGGACCGAGTGGGGGGCAGCGACTGGCCAGCTCGGGAGCTGAGACCTCACCTTGAAAGGTGAAAGATCCAGGATCCCCTGGCAGCCGGCAGAACTGACTTCCAAGACAGGGAATGGCCGGGCCATCAACGGAGTCAACGTGCACCCAGGAACCCACTTCAGACCGCCAGGCCCCCGGGGACGGAAACACTGCCTCTCTCTGAAGGGGCTCACATGGGGCTCCACAAACCTGAGGATGTGGCTTTCCAAGAAGAGGCATCCAGAGTCCTTCTCAGGTCTGAGTGGTGACACCAGTGTCCCTTCTCGGAAATGACTGAACTCAAGAGCGTGTCACCTGCACCTGCCTCAGAACACAGAGAAAGCAGATCCTGAATCACAAAGGTCCCGTACACCCCCAAAAGGCACACTGTGGTGCATCCCCACTTGACAAGGTCCCCAAAGAATGGCCAGAGGGGTCAAGTGACATTCCTAACACAAGAGCAGGCTCAGGGGACTCCACTCAGTCACTTGCCTTAGAATGGCAGTGACGGCCACGTCCTTCATCGAGGTCACCGCCCCCTCGAGGCTGCAGCCACAGGGTGACCAGCACGGGCTCCACGGTCCCCATCCGGCTGTGTCCAGGAGTTGTGAGCAGGGAGCTTCCGGGGGGACTTGGTACAGAGAACGGGCAGGTCCTTGTGCAACTCGTCCTTTAAAAAGCAGGCAGCGTGGCACTGCGTGCGGGCGGTAGCAAGCAGGAAAGCCCTCACCACCCACCAGCTGGGCACGGCCTCCAGGGGAAGAGCCTGGCACCTAGGGTGCAGGGAGGGCTGGGCACCAGCAGCTCAGTGCTGTGGGACCAGGACACCTGGACGTACCTGAGCAGGGCTGACGTCAGAGGTCCGTCCTGAAGTAGAGCTGAGCCGAGAGCGTCCCAGACAGAATTTGATACTCAAATAAGAGTCTCCCCCTGTATATTCGCCATGAATCAAGTAAACATACAAAGGGTATCCTCTCTCCAAGTACCAAAGAGCAGGTCACAGAGCAGTGAGGACCACGCTGCGTGCTGGCCAGAGTGGACGCTTCACCTGCGGGGCCTGGGCCCGAGTGTGGGCAGTGACAAGCCTCATCTGGTTGGCTCTGGAGTGGGGCCCACACCCTGCATGTTGTGACCGGGCCCTGACGTTGGCTCTGTTCCCAGCATCACTTCAAGACAGGGCATCCTGCACGGCTTGGCTCAGAGGGAATGGGAAACGTCTGGCCTCCCTTTGGGGTCTGCAAAACCACCTGGCAAAAGAATCGGTGCCTCTGACCAAAGCCACTGCCTCCGGGAGGTCCTCCCGAGGAACATGGGCCAGCGGGAGTGGGAACTGCCAGCAGCATGCATCGTTAAAGGAAAGAGAAACAGGAATCAGAGCTCGTGGGCACCCTCGCAGGGGGCAGCAGCACTAAAGCAGGCGAGCCTTCCCCTGGGCCTGGCACTGGGTTCAGAAAGCGCCGAGAGCCGTGAGCTGTGACCCCACAGCTATACCGATGACCCTCGGTGACCCATCAACATCAATGCTCAGATGCCTGTGGACAGGGAGGGTGCCTGTGGTCCAGGCCTTCTCATCCCAGTGGCACTTCTGGGGCCACCCTTACTGGAGACCAATGCCCCCTCTTCTTTTAAGTGGACAATAAGGTCCAAAAGTCACTCTGAGGGTGGGTGAATATGGAGGTTGGGGATGCCACATGACATACTTTTAAAAGTGACCCTGACTTGCTATTGGCCTCTCATGCATCTGGGAGGTGCGCCTACACCTGGGCAGCCCTGTCAGGCCGCAGCCCCGCGGGTGCTGTGCCCACCAAGGAAGGCAGCGTTTTCTAGACAGAACCGCGGCTCTGCAAAGAAAACCGCGAGCCACCTCCAAGGACAGCACCTCCCCTACAGGGTTCTTGGAAGGACGCATGGATGGGAGGGTCAGAGGACATGATCACAACCGGAAGAGGCAAGTCTGGCGGCCCAGCGCGTGTCTGCGGGCCCTGCAGCAGTCCTGGCTCTCCGACCTCCCGAAGCCTTCTTTCCCAGGTGGCTCAGGACGGATTTGCTCCTCGCAGAGAGCTTGCCCTTGCATATTCATGGCAAGTAAAGCAAACACACAAAGGATAACCTCTCTTCAAGTAGCAAACGATAGCACTGACGGCAGAGTCACTCCCTGTGGCAAAGCGGGCAGCAGCTCCAGGAGTGGCCCTGAACAAACAGATGGGTAGGCAGAGTTAGGGGGCAGAGCCCGGGCGAGGTCTGAGCCAGGACACGTCACACGTCCAGCCCTCCACACCCCAAAGCCCGCCCCGACCCCCACAGGGCCCCTTCCTGAGACCCACAGCCCACCCAGGTAGCCGCTACAGTGGCACTGGTAACAGGAGAGGAGACCCGAGAACATCCCAGACGTGGTGACACCCAGGGAATGGGCTTTGTTCAGGGTCACTGGGACCTTACTGAGAGCACAGCGTCCTCCCCAGGCAAGAAAGAAACCAGCGGTGCAGGGCAGGAGGCGGGTCGCCACAGCCCAACCTCTGCCTGTGCGGCTGCACCCGGGAGGTACACGACACACCCCCCCTTCCGCGGCCCTTCCCATCGACGGAGGTTTCCAAGCAGCATTTGATACTGAAAACGTGGATTTTCCTCTATGATTAATCATAAATAATGTACTCATAGAAGGAGAATCTACCTTTTAAATACCAAAGAAAGATTGCATCCTGGAAAACGTGACTCTGCGCTTGTGTCGTCAAAAATGAAACTCCATAGAGCGGGCGGGCTTCCCCAGAGAGCAGCAGCCACAACCCACCAACGCGCTCGCCACATCGGCCGCTCAGCACCCGTCCATTACGACGACGTGACATGGGTTCCCCCATCTTTACGCCCACCCGGGCCCCACAGCCTCTTCCAGAAATACTTCCAAAGCAGCATTTGATACTGAAAACATGGATTTTCCTCTATGATTAATCAAGAATCACGTAAACATAGAAGGAATATCCACCTTTTAAATACCAAAGGAGGACTGAGTCCTGGAAGGGAAAATCTGGCCCAGCTCATCACAGCACACCCAAGACAGCAGAGCGCCCGTTCTCCGTCCCCAGCACTGCCACGGCGACAAGGTGCCTGGCCTCTGCCAGGCGGGCTCCTCCGTGAGGGGGCACCTAAAGGTGACCGACGGCAGACGCGTGGCAGGACGGGGCACGCGCCCCCCATCTGTGCACTTACCCGAGGCTGCACCCGCCTCGCCTCTCTGAGGACGGGTTTTGTCCCACACGTGAGTTCCCAGGGCCGCATTTGATACTGAAAACGTGGATTTTCCTCTATGATTAACCATCAAACACGTAACCATAGAAAGAAAATCTACCTTTTAAATACCAAAGAAGACTTAATCCTGCAAGGTGTGGACTAGGCACAGTCCATCGGAAGCACCAGGGACGCTGCACAAGAGAGATGGGCCGTCAGAGGCTGTGACAACAGCCTCGCCCCTGTGCCCAGCGGGCAGCACGAGCGGGGGTCTCCTAAGACAAGCGGGTGGCCCCCAGACATATGGCACAAACCAAGCTCATGCTCTGAGGTCCACCCTGGTGCACTTACCCCGAGGGGCACCTACTTCTCCCTGATGGCAGCTCCAGTCCAGGCTGTTCCCAAGCAGCATTTGATACTGAAAACGTGGAATTTCCTCTATGTTTAATCATAACCACATAAACATAGAAGGAATATCCACCTTTTAAATACCAAAAATGGGTTTAGTCCCGGAAAGCATGAGCCTTAGCACAATCCGCCAGAAGTAAAGGTCACAGGACAGGCCCCCTCGGCACAGGCCTCGTGGGACGGCGGCAGGGATGCCGAGCCCTGGAGGACAGGGGTCCCAACGACAAGCCTTGCCAACAGAAGCAGAGGCTCTGGGATGTGCCTGCCATTTGCTCCCTGAGGGGTTTTGAGGTCAGAACTCTCTGGAAAACAACTTTTAGGTGGGTCTTCCATCTATGTTTAACCATGAATCTTGTAAACATAGAAGGAACACCCACCCCTTGGGGAGCCGCATCTAAGCTACTCTGGAGGCACCAACCTGCACGCCGGGCGTCAGGACTGGCCACGGGAGGTGGCAGCACATTCTGGCCTCCCCGGGGGAGCTGGGATGCCAACCCCATCCCTGTGGTCCACTTGGTGGACCCATGACGAGGCACAGGATCTGGGTCAGCCTTGCTGCCACTTGCCCTGGTGGGGGACACCCTAATGTCTGTACCCTCATGAGAGCTCATGGCAACATTTCCTTCTGGAAAAGCAGAACTTTCCAAAAGTTCACCATAAGAAAAGCCAGCAGACTAGGGATTCTACCCTTTCCGCTCTAAAAATGTCAAGGACAAAAAGAAAAACCCTGCAGGGTCCCCAGAGCCAGCATCACCTCCATGCAGCCCTCCTGAAGCACCAGCGACAGAGAGCCTACCAAAGCATGAGCTGGAGCATCCCTTCACATACCTCGGGGAGTAAGGATGACAAAGAACCTTCCGGAAAGTGAGGTTTGAGCCCAGAAGGCTCCAATGGGCCGCGTTCAGTGGCGACGTACAGACTGGTAGGAGTGGGCAGACAGATCACAAACAAGGTCTGCTCACACCCAGGGTGAGGGCAGAGCGAAGCCCAGCAGCCACCAGCACCTCACCACCAGCTCCCCGCAAGACAAGCACAGCACCCCAACTCCACCCCGGGATGCACTGGATGCAGTCTTTACCAAAAGAGGTACTGTGAATTCTCGGAAAAATGTGCCTCCCAGAGGACAACACCAAGCACCAGAGTTTCAAGTTCAGTTTCCATCTTCAGCAAGACTGTCACCACCACCAGGAAGTCCTCCTGAAAACAGATTTGGTGCTGAGGACAAATGGGCCAAGTGACGTTCTTCACAAACAGAATGGCGACCATTCAAAGACCACACAGAGGAACCGAGACCAATCTCACTTCTCCAAAGTTGGAACTGGTTCAAAAAAGTCTCCTGTCTGCTGCTCACCAGGCAGAGTCCAGCATCCCTGCTAAGGAGGCCCCCAGGCCAGGATATGAGCGGGCCGGGGGACAGCCATCATCTATCTGGCAAGAGCTGGGACCCCTGCACTGCAGCTGCAGCTGGCCGAGGAGGAAGCCTGGCCCCCCAGTCCCCAGCACAATGGTCATAAACAAAGCTGATACACGTAGATGAGCTAGTGTCACCTACCAGGCACGAAGCAGCCTCCCCAGATGTGATGACCTCCGAGAAGCCCTGTGAAGAACAAGTGAGACATGGCTGGTTAGGGGACTGGATGGGCTCAGTGACAAAGTCTGTCTTCTCTGCAACCAACATCACTTGTGCATGCCATGCCCATCGTGGTCAGAACTCTCTAAGCTACTCTGGAAGTTCCTGCAAGCAAGGCCTGACGCTGTGAGCACGCTATCGGGGAGTGACTCCCGGCAGGCTCTACGGTGGTGGCACTTTCTTTCTTAACTTAAAAGCAGATGCCAGGGGCCCTGGACAAATGTAGTGCTGCACCAAGCCCCCTTGTCAGGGACCCCAGGCACAGTGCCCGTCCACCCACTGTCTTTCCAAGGACTGGGCATCACTCTCTGAGCATCCTGAGTGGCCAAAATGGCAGCTGGGGTCCCAGAGGTTAGTTAGCATCTGCTCACTGGTTCATCAGCTCTGGGTGTCACTGTCACCTCCAATGCCTACCCGTCCTGAAATGGCCCTGCTTGAAATCATGTGCTGGTCCACAGATCCTGAGGAGCCGCCTAAGTAGCAGGGGCAGGGCCTCCAGGAGACCCAGGGGACATAAGCCAGAGGCCAACTAGGAGAGAGAGGACAAGCCACCTGAGGGCTTGGGGGGCCCTTTCTATCAGTCATCTGGAATCGCTCCCTCAAGCTCAAAGGAGTCTGGCCTTTAAAAAGGAAACCGGTATTACAATAAGGTCACATTGACATCAGCCAGGGAGCCTCGGGACCCCGTGTGCTCATGAAACCCCGCTTTGTCTCCTGTCCCCAGCTCATTTCTCAGCATCTTCCAGTGCTGCTAAGCTTTGGAAGCCCAGGGATGAGGGGACTCTTCTCAAAAGTCTGAAGCCAGGTTAAGCGTGGTTTTGTTCACATTTCATTGTCAGTTCTTTCAAAAGAAATTGCCATTCTAAAGCCCGATTTTTAATGTGTAGATTTGCCTTCAGAAACAAGATTACAGGGCAGTTCACTCCATCTAGCCTCAATTCTCAAAAGTGAAAACTATATCAAGGGAACACTTTGCACCTGGCACACCACCTGCTCACACGCCCTCGGCCAGGGCAGACACCACATCCTGATTCTACACCCACAGCGAGACCCTAAGGATGCATTTCATGTTAAAAAGGGGTCAAGTTTTAGCCTCCGCCCCAGAGCAGCCATGTCAGGAAACCTCCCTTTGGGCCCTCAGGCCAGATGCCAACGTCCTGTATCTCTGCCAGCTGCCAGGTCATCTTCCTGCAAAAGAAAGACAGAGGACGTCAGTGCAGAGGAGACAGGTACCATCACCAAGAGGCTGTGCTCGGGATCCCCGACAGAGCGGTGGGGCTCGGAAGTCCCCTGAGGTGGGAAGGGAGGCTGCTTCTGAAAGAGGGCAGGAGCTGTCAGCGTCCCCCAGGCACCACTGGACAGCCGCTCCTCATACCCCCCAGGTGACTCAGAACCAGAGTCCCTTCTAGGAGGCCTGAGGCTGAGGGTCCTTGGGCCAGGTGGCCTGTGTCGTACCCAGGACACAGGGGGGACATACTCTGCCAGCTACTGTGCAGATCAGGAGAGCCACATCTTGGGCAGTCTGTCCCCGTGGACCTCCTGACACAGACAGCCACTGTTTTCTAGAGGTGTCTTGGTCCCCTGTGTGTCCTCTGAGGCCAGAATGGGGCAAGCTCTCATCTGAGGCTGCCGTCAACCTCTCTTCCAAGAAGCTGCTGTAGGACTTTGGAAGTGGATGGGGTGATGCCGAAACAGAGGCCACCCACACTCCCTGAGATGAACAAAGCCAGGGACAATGTCCCAGCATGCAGCCCCAGAGCCACCCCATGGCCTCTCATCCCAGCTGGCACAGCTCCCCAGTCCTGGGGTCGAGCCAGTGGACCAGGAGATCCATGTCCCTACACCACTCTGTATGGAAAGCACCCCTCACTCATCCAAGAGCTGTTGATGTCACCAAGGCCCCCAGCTCAGTTTCCCTCCAAGAGGACATGCCACCCAGAGGAGGCAGGCCAAGACTTATTGGTCATAAAGGACAGACGGGGCACCTGACTCTGAGTACCACAGATTAGAACTGGTGCTGCCCAGGCTGCTGGCCACGGGGGCAACCTGTGGTCAGACACTGAGTGTCCCTGAACCCAGCCACAGCGAGTCAATGGGAGCTGCCCTTGGGTAAGTCCTCCACGTACATACCAAGCAGGGCAGTGCCACCGAGAGTTCCATCGGGGCAGGGAGCTCTTCAAGGTGAGATTTGATACCGAAAAAGAAGTGCACCATGTTTGTTTCGTCACATACAAAGCGAAAATAACATGGGCAACTTCTTTTCAGGTACCAGAGGTCAGCTCTTGCTCTCCTCCAGCAGTGCACCTGGGGGAGGGACAAGGGGCCAGGCAGTGGCGGGGGGTGCAGGCACCTGAAACCACACGTGCATGCACCTGGTGGAAGGAGAAAGCCACGGCAGGGGCTCACCTGGAGGAGGTGGTCACCAGAGGCCGCGGGGCGAGGCCATCTGAGCAGAGTGGAGCTGCAGCATCCATCAGGGAAGAGGCCAGCGGGCCAGCTCTCCCTGCTTCAGGACCCCAGGGGACCTCAGAATCCAGCAGCAGGGTGGGGTGCCACCCGCACAGGCTCACAGAGAGCTGAACTTCCCAGGAGCTTCCTGGACCTCCAGAGAGACTCTCCTCCCTGGGGCTCGAGACACAGTCCTCTTCTCCAGACGGAAAACAGGGACACTGAACGAGGTGACACGAGTCCCCACAGAGCATTTCTCCAGCGCCCATCCATTCACATGCCTGGCATGTGCTGACTCCCAGGTCTCCTCCTAAGGCCCTGTTCCAGGAAGGCATACTTGGCTTCTCAAAAACTGGGGCTGGCCTGTGACTTGTGACAAATACAGCCAACCCGTGACGGGAGCCAAAGACCAGCAGGGACGGGCGGATGAGGCCCCAGAGTCAGGACTGCTGGCAGGAAGTCCTCCCAGGGAGGGGAGGAGCTGGGTGAGGGGCAGTGGAGAGGCCCTGGGCCCACCCTGTGTGGGTCTGCAGGAGAGGGGCAGTGGTCCTTCCCTGGACGCTCAGCCCAGTCAACGTGCTGTCATCTGTGAATTAGAATGCCAGGTCACTGTGCTTGAAGCTCACACTCAGAACATCCATTAGAAAGAGCCACCTTTCACTGAGAATCTGCCTTAGAGAGGACAATGAGGACAGCTACCAAGAGAAATGTAGAGCAGAAAGGGTACCAGTCACAGTGACAGAAGAGTGGCACCATCTGTTCGTATCATGGTAAGAAAGCCCATCCCACGGGGCTTGAGCAATAAGGATGGACAGACTTATGAACTGACAGGTTTGGAGGCAGAGCAGTCAAGCTCAGGCAAGGTCTGATCCAGGTCTCAGGCAGAGCTCTGTCACCAGGTCCCAGCTAGGATCCTAACTGTCCCGTCTGCCCTTCGGGGTACAGCACTCCCCTTCTGTGTCTGCACAGCCCCACGCACTTTCCTCTAGTCCCTGAAGTGGCCATGGCACCTCTGAATCTCACATCATCACATGGCACAGCTCCAGGGAACAGAGAGGGTCTGCTGTGGTAGCTCTGTCGGGACAGCGCGGTCTCCTTTCCCAGAAGCCTGAGCCAGTATCTCCCTGCACCTCATTGATCCAGTGGGGAAGTGGCCCCTCCCTGAACCAATCACAGCTGCGGAGGGGCTAGAGCAGCCAAGGCCCTGAGATCTGCAGGTGGGCGAGGGGGAGGTGGATCCAGGAAGGGGGGAGTTGGCTAAGGAAAACCAGGAGCAAAGACATGGGTGGTACGATCCTGACCAATGTCCCCCTCCAATGCCACCATGCTGTCTCCCATGTGGCAGCCGAACCGAGACGTCTTCGACGCAGAATAGGATACTGAAGGAGAAGTGCACCGCGAATGTTTCGTCACAAATCAAGCGAAAAAGACACGGGCAACTTCTCATTAAGCACCGCACGCCAGCACTGCAGGTGACAGGCTCCTCTGGGGTGGCATCACCTCTGCTGACTCCCTGAGAGCGAACAGGCGTCATGAGGGTCGGGTGAGCCCTGGGCCCAGGAGGCCCTGGTGGGGGGATGTGGACAAGCCCTTTTTTTGTGATTTTGAAATCTGAAGTACCAGAGGGTGCTCGCCACATCCAAGTGCTGACTCTGCTGCCCCAGAGTCCTCTTGGGACAGAGGAGGGGAGGAGAGTGACAGTGACAGCGGCTTCCCTTGCTGGGCTCTGTCCCACCCCATCAGAGGAAGGCAAGGCCTTCCCCAGCACCAGAGCACCTCAGGTGACAGGGACGACCCAGGGCCTGGAGGTGGGGTCAGGGAGCTGGCGGGCATTTCCACTTACTGTCTCAGCCTCCGCTGTCACTGTGGGAGCCCAGAAGGGTGACGGGCACGGAGTGACCCCCAGAGAGTAGGCCTCTTCTCCAGAATCCGTCCTGGGTATAGAGGGAATGCCTGGGATTGGGGGACCAGGTGGCCCCCATTGTGAGCAGAAGACATGCACCCCAACGAACACCCAGCATACCTCTCCACAAACCACGGCTCCAACAACCTGCCCTGGGGCGGGTCCCATCCAGAAGGCACCGTAGCCAGCACCTGGTGCTGAGAAGATGCGCTGTTTGGGTCCTTGTGCGTCCATCAAAGCTGGGCGACAGAGGAAGAGGTGAGCAATGACATCATGTCCCTTCCACAAGGCCTGGGTGTGGCCCTGAAGTCAGCCCGGGGAGGGCTGGATTATGTGTAGTGACGAATCCGAGGGGCACATTAGGACCACACGGCCAGGTCCTTGGTTCCCCATCCGTCACTCACCAGCGGTGCTACTGGTACCAATGACCCTGTCTGGATTTTGGCTTCACATCCAAGAACTCCTCCAGGGGCCATCAGTCATTGAGGAGAGAGGGGCCACACACCATCTGTTAGCCTGTGGCAATCTCCTCAGCCTGTGTTCAAGTGCCACAGCCCAGGCTGACGTCACCCTCAGCGCTGTCTCCCTCCCCCTGCCCCAGGCTCCCAGGGATGAGCCGCGGTGGGTGGCACACGTCCCCCATGCAACAGTGCTGTGGACTGCGTCTTCCCAGGGCAGTGGTGCCCAGGGCTCTTCCCCACACCCTCTGCGGTCACTCCTCCCCACACCCTCTGCTGTCCCCTCTGGGCAGCATTTGACAATGATGGTTGCTTCTATGTATTTAACAAAGGTAGGCCCCTGAGTGTGGTCCCCCTTGAAATATCAGAGGTTCACATGAGTTCTCCCACATCTTCTTCAAGTTGGCACCAAGATGTCATCCCACAGGTGGACTGGGTGCTGATGGATAGTGAAACAGGTGACCTACATCGTGAATGAAGTGCACGTCACCGGTCTACCATCCCCTCAGCCACCCTGGAGAGCAGTTGGCATGACAGTGCCTTCAGTGACGTTGCTGGCGTGTCCTGACGCCACCTGAGCAGGACGGCACCCCGTGGAACCGCCGCCCACCATGGGTCCTCAGGCGGACGAGGCCACAGGGAGCAGTCTCCTCAGCAGAGCCTGGCTTTCCTTCGAAGGCAGCGCTGGGTCCAGGGCCACCCCCAGGAAATGTGCCACACGGTCCACCTTCCTGGAGTCTGCCCAGTGGAGCTGGCCATGTCCCTTCCCTGAAGGCTTCATCAGACACAGGAAGTGCCTCCAGGGTGGGATTTGATACTAAAAAAGAGGTTTCCCGTGTATGTTTCATCATGAATACAGAGAAGACAACACGGACAACCTCTCCTTCAAGCATCGAAGATGAGCGCGGAGCAAAAAAAAAAAAATAAAGGAAAAAAAAAAAGCCACCCCCAAACAGAAACACCAAAAACGAAAAATGAAGAACAGAAACAAAACTGCCGAATCTTCGCCGATGATGGTGTCACCTTCAGGTAACTGTCGCCCGTCTACACTGCACCCTTAGACCAGGTGTCGTACGTCTATGCCAGGAGAGTCTGACTTAACGTCTGCCAAAGACCCTTCAAGTCGCCCATGAAACACTGCCCACCATCACGGAGACCATTGGGTGCACACCCTCCTGAGGTGGAACCAGGGTCCCTGGGAGTCAGGCAGGCCTCGGAGCGGCCCTGGGAGCAATGGCTTGCCTCCTGGAGCCAGAGCGCCAGGAGAGCTCATGCACAGGCGGGGAAGGGTGGTCTGATGTGAGCGACACCCAGGCCCCAGGGGCGGCCAGCGACGGTCCCAGTAGCTTTCCAAGCCAGGTGGGACTCTAAAAGCAGATGTGCAGCATCAGGTTAGTGCTAAGCCCAGGGCGTCCCAGCAGCCTCCTGCTGATGGGGGTCAAACACCAGGAGCAGCGCCCCCAGACAGCACAGCAGGCCTCCCCTGCCTCCACTTAACTCAGTTAAGGGACAAAAACAAGTTTCATTTCCTGGAGACTGCTCACCAGATGTTGATGCCAAATCCAGGTTGGCTTTTCTATTTGCCATAAAACTCTGCTAACCACAATTTTTTGATTACAGGGGGTAAGTATCTCCTTAAGAGAAGCAGATCAACCCTGATGGGACTGGAGCAACCAGAGTGGGGTCACAGGACAGAACATTCATGACTTGCTCTTCACAGTTGCACAGTCTGCCCTCCTTTCTGCCCAGGATGGACAGGGGCGAGGGTTTCGGAGCCCCGCTGCTTCCCTGCACCCTCTCATTTGTCTCTGGACCCCACAGAGTGCCCAGCCTGCAGAAGCTCAGCAGCTGCCTGTCCTGGAGGCCTCACTCCCCAGAGCCACCTCTCTCAGGCTCATTTCGGGTGAAGCAGTGGTGTTGGGCGCCCGCTGGGTGGAGTTGGCTATGCCAGGCAACCCTTTCCTCAAGGGCCATAGATGAATTGAGAGCCCAGAATCGTGCCTATAAACACCAACAGCAACCCACTTCTGTGCCTTGGCTTTAGAGGGAGTGGAGAACCACCTCCCTCCTCCAAGGTTGGGTCACTCCAGGAAGTGCCCTGAGATGGCCAGGGCACCCGTAACCCCAGCAGACATGTGTGCAGAGCGCACTTGCCCTGGAGGAGGCTGGCAGAGAAGTCTTCTAAGCTCGTTTCTGATATTGAAGAGCAGCCTCCAGAAATGATTTACTGTAAGGAGAACAACACAGCAAAGAAGACCTCCTCAATGCCACCGAGTGGAATCACCCACAGACACAGCCTCTTTCTGAATGCCCACGGGAAAGCCCATGGCCTGTGGTCAGCCATCCACTTGCTTCCCCTATGTTGGCACCACATTTTGAAATCCTCCAGACTTCAGTGCTGCCAACTTGACCATGCCTGTTGAAACTAAACAGGTGCCAGCCCAGATCGATCCCAGGGACCTCAAGGTCTCTTCCTGATATCAGAACCCAGTCCTCCACCCTAGGGCAACACGGTTTTGGAACATCCTTTCAGAATAAGCTGGAGGCTGTGAGGGCAGGGGTCTAGACCAGCTGCGCTGTTTGCACAAAGCAGGATTTGAGCAACAGTCATGTGCTGTGAGTTGGGCTGACTTCAAGCACACTGTCCCAAATGGCAAAGACCAGCCATGCCGCCAAAGCAGGGCCATTTGCTGCCTGAGGCTGGCTGTGCAAGACTCAACAGAAGCAAGACAAATGCACAGCAAAACCCACCTGCATGGTGCTGCCATGGTGCCTCTGCCTCCCCAGGTGGGCATCCCTGGCTGGTGGAGAAGTCCCTAGGAATGGATAAGACATGCAGGGTTAGGGGGATAGAAAAGGCAGGTGTTTGGGACAGGCCCTGTGGTCAGCAACATTTACTCATGTGGATTGCGTCCTCAGCTGAAGAAGCTCTCTGTGGTGGGATCCAATTGTGGAAAAGGGGTTCACTGGGTGAGTTTCATCCTCAGGAAAGAAACAGAAACCCAGAAGACCTCTCTTCAGGTCCCAGTTAACACTGAGAAGACCGACTCTGACTTGCCCCAGACTTGACATTCTGTCTTGGAGGTCCTGTTGAATATGGATAGGACAGTGAGGGTCAAAGAAGAGATGACATCAGTCAAAATGATCAGGTACAGGCTGATGTCCAGGCAGAGATTCTGCTCACTGACGGTGCTGATGTCATGCCCTGCCCTGCAGCTAAGGTCGGGACCAGAAAGCCTCCAAGATGGGTCTGATGCTGGAAAAGAGGTTAACGGGGTGTTTCATCCTCATCACAGAAACAGAAGCCCAGTAAACCTCTCTTCAGGCACCACCAATCAACCTGACAAGACTACCTCTGACTCACCCCGACACCTGACAGTCCATCCCAGAAGCCCTGCTAAATATGGAGCTGCACACTGACCATGGGTCAGTCTGCTAGAGGAAGCCACCAGTTGAATGCATGCTGTCCATCAACCATCCCTCCAAGTACCCCCTCAAAGGAGCACCAGGGCCAGACACATTTGTGGTTAGTCACCAAGGTCATCTTTTCTCAGTTACCAGACAGGGGCCCAGAAGCCCCAAACCAAGAGTGACTCCACTAAGGGTCCTCCTGAAGACCCAGTTCAGAGGTTGTTGGGCCAGGTGGCCTACGTTGTACGTAGAGCACACACCCTGGTCAGTGGATCACCTGGGGGCCCTGGGGTGGTACAGACAGCGCACTCCTTGCCCTGACTTCCCACGGATGGCTTCCCATGGAAGGCACTGCAGACACACCCGACTCTCCCCACATTTGGCACACGTGTCGCCAACGCCCGCAGGTGCTCTCTTCCAGGTCTAGTGGAGCGCAGCTCGCCTTGGTTTACTGTCTCTTTCCCCCACAGTTGACAGTCTTCCGGAAGTTCTCCAAGTGGGGATTAGATACTGAGGGTTAGTGGACCAGGTCACAAACGGCACAAATACAGCGTGTGCTCTCTGGTCAACCATCTCATGTATCCAGGCACTTGTCGATGCCCCTCTCCTCGGGGTCAAGTCACCCTGCCCTCGAAGTCGCCAAGTCAGAGCAGACTGCTGAGAAGAAGGCCGCCACACAGTTACTGTCACACACAAGACAGACAGCCCACGCCCCGCTGGTGGCAGGAGCACAGACTCAGTCCCACCCCACAGTTGGTGTTAGCTCCAGGAAAGCTTGCAAGGCGGGATTAGATACTGCAAAGAGGTCGACCGTGTAATGTGCGCCATAAATAAAGCGAACGCGCCACGGACCACCTCTCTCCAAGTACCAAGCAGCTCAGCACTACACCAGGACAGTGGCTCTTCCTCAAAGCTGAAATCACCTCCTGGAAGTCCTCCGAGGCGAGATGTGACATTGAGAAGAAGCAGACCATGTGTCCTACGTCACGAATAAAGCGTACACACCATGGTCAACCGCATCTTCAAATACCATAAGTGGCGTGACCCCCGCCTGGCTTCCCTTAATTTGGCGTCACCTCCAGGAAGCCCTGGCAATGTACATCATAAACTGTCCACGGTCAACCAGTGTGGGAGTGACCGCAAACCCATGTCCAATGCCACTACCTCTTCCAGGATGCCCTGTGAGGCTGGAATTGGGGGCCGCCTACTGGCTGGGGACCAAGTGGCCACCACTATAAATAAGAAACACGGTCTACAGCCAACCACCTCTGGTCTGTGAAGGGCATCACCCATCACATAGGCCCTGCTTTTAAGTTGGCATGGCCTTGAGGAAGACCCCAAGGCTGGCTGATGGGGAGATGTAGTGGACCACGTTAATGCGTCTTAAGCCACGCGTACAATTTGTGGTCTACCATCTCTCCGAGTCTGTACTGTGGAACAGTACAGAAGCCAGACCAGTGTGTCTCCCATGCGGTTGGCCTTGCCTCTGGGAAGCGCTCTGTGATTGGATCTGATATTGAGAAGACGTGGACCACATTACATACGACACAGAGAGAGCGCATGTTCTATGGTCAACCGTCTTTTCAGGTACCGGGCAGAGGGCTGATGTCGGACCTGGCGTTTCCTTCCTGTCATTAATATCACCTCCAGGAAGCCCTCTGAGGCCAGATGCAGAACTGAGAAGAGGCCACCATGCAGTGTGTGCTACAGCTGCAGGAAAGGTAGCAGAGAAGAGTGGAGATGATGCTGGAACTACTGCTGTGCCTCGTGTTGAATATTGCCCGCAAGAAGCCCTCAGTGCATTCGCTGTTATGCCAAGGTGGACAGAGGAGCATGCGTTGTAAGTAAAGCGTATGAAGCATGGTCAACTCCTGCTGGGTACCCGAGGCGGGACCAGTGTCTTGTCTCCTGAGGTTAACAGGACCTCCCTGGAGACCTTCAAGACTGACCTCGACACTGGGAAATGGCAGACCATGTTACATACACGGTTAATAAAGACATGCAGTGTGGCTGAGCCCTCTTCAGATACCGTGAGGTCATTGCTGATGCAAGAACCAGTGCCCTGTCTCTGAGCTGGCGGCATCTTCAGCAAGTTCTCAAGACTGGACTGCAGATAGGGGAGAAGAGGACCGTGGACTGTGGCTTATCTGAAAACACACATGGCGGGGTCCATCAGCGTGCCACAGAGGATAGAGCCGAGTGCAGAGCTGGGGCGTCTTCCTCCAGGTGGCTGCACTTGACATGAAAAAGGACACTGCATGCGAATCATCAATGACAAAGCGGGTCTTCAAGGATCTGGAGTGGCACTGTCTTGTGTGCTCGGATCTGCCTCTCCGTGGACATCCTGAGGTCGTCTGAGCACAATTTGGTGGGTAACAAGCAGCAGAGTGGGCAACGTTCCCCGTCCATGGGCATCTGCAGAACCGACCACCGTGTCTTCAGGTCGCACAGGGGAAGGTGCCAGGACACCTTCCTGTAGGTTGTCACTGTGCCGAGGAAGCCCCCAGAGGACCATTAGACACAGAAGACTGTGTCTCAAGAATTAACAGACACAGCGCGTGTCTGACGTCTAGTGTCCCGCCAGGTGTGGTGGCGTTGGGAGGGGCTGGACACCAGCGTCTCTTCTCTGGCTTCAGGCTCTTCTGCAGGATGGTCCCGATGGGTGGGCTGGATACCAAGAAGCGGTTTACCGTCCCACATACATACACAAAATGTATGTGGGACGGTAAACCATTTCTTCAAGTACCGCAGGATGGAACTAATATTGTAAGGTGGCTCATGTCCACCAAGTTGCCTCTGGGCACCTCTTTGAGGCTGCATTTGACACTGAGGAGCAGGTCACGGTGTCTCCTAAACATGGTCAGCCATGTCATTGAGGCCATGGCACAGTAGTGATCCCAGAAAGAATTAAGGTCTCCTCCCCAGAGATGGTGAGATTTCCCAAGGCAGAGCTTGATACAAGAAGAGGGAGGTTATGTCATTTCCCATCATGCACGAGAAAAACAAAGAACATGCCATACGGAAACCAACTCCTCAAGTGCTGGAGAAGCCCACGGTGGGTCCGATGGCGCCTCCCCGAAGATAGCGGCGTTTCCAGGAGCCTCGGGGATGGATTTGATACTGAGGGTTAGTGGACCGTGTTACATACGTCACAGATAAAGCGTACGCTATACGGTCTACTATCTCTCCGAGTACCACACAGAGACGCCGCCGAGGACAAGGACCGAGGACACGTCCAGAAAGGCCTCCGAGGCTCTGAGCTGGGTGGGACCAGGGGGCAGTCGGGCACGACACATGCAGCATGCCACACGCACACACAGGCTGGGAGCCGCATCTCCACGGGCGGGTCAACACCAGCGCTGCGACCAGTGGCTCGTCCCCCAAACCGGCAACTTTTCCAAGAAGCCCTCTGAGGCTGGACGTCCCACTGGGCACAGGTGGACGACGTTATGGATTTCATCATTCCATAAATGCTGATTAAGTGCCTACTGAGGGCTGGGCACTACGCTGGGTCTGAGGGATAGGGAGACGGGCACCATGGGAGGGAGGGCCTGGCATGTGGCTGTAGAACTGCAGGTGGGGGTTGAGGAGCAAAATGAGGCTAAATGGCCCATGGGCAGCCAAAAAGAGCACCGGTCTAGTCAGACCAAGAAGGCCTGGCTCCTGGCTCAGAGCCTGCGAGGCCTGGGCCTTACCTATTTGTGAGCCTTAGTCTTAGGCATTGAAAAATTGTGCTGCAAGGAGACAGAGGCCGATGGGCATATCTGCCTCAAAGTCAGGGGCACTTCCAGGAGGCCCCCTGAGGCTGGGTTGGATTGGGAGCAGTAGCCACCATGCCATCTTCACAAACAAAGAAGATGTCACTTGGGTCAACTGCCTCCCTAGGGGCCAATGTGGCGCTGCCTCTGGGAGACCCTCGACACTGGACTTAATCTTGGAAAGATGCAGACATCAGCACGTAAAGAGGAAGCAGCCGTGCGGCGCGGCACGGGGAAGTGTCTCTGCGACAAGGCAGAGCAGAACGGAGGCTGAGCCGATGGGTTCCCCTCAAGGTCGCGCTGGCTCCTCCCAGGCCAGCCAGGCTGCTGGGAAGCCATGTGCCTCGTCACACAGATCTCTCCTTGTGCCTCTGCCTCATGGAGACCATCTCTTCAAGCACCACGGCCGAGATGGGCCGGGGTATCTGCCCCAAGTTGCATCACCTCCAGAAAATGGCCCAGAGGCTGCATGGGATGCCCAGAAGAGAGAGGTGTTGATGTGCCAGACATTGACCACAGGCACCAGGCATCACCCCGGGCAGTGCTGAAGCTACCCAGCATTCTCTTCCCTGATGCTGGCACACCTCCAGGGTGCCCTCCGTGGATGGGTGGATACTGAGAGTTAGTGGACCATGTTACATAGGTCAAAAATCATAACGCCTACGTTCCATAGTCTACCACCTCTGCAGGAACCATGAAATGGCGCTGACCCCCAGAAACGGGGCCTTGTCCCTGAAGCGGGCGTCACTTCCAGAAAGCTTTCTGAGGCCTGATTTGGCAAGTGAAAACAGGCATGTGGCGGACATCAACAACCCTCCTCAGCTGTGGACCCTGGTGCCACAGGGAAAAGGTGCCCCAACTCGGAAGGCATCTCCTCCAGCGAGGCCAGACCAGCTGAGAAAACTGGGAACGCAGTGCTGACCATGCTGGGGCCATGACGTGGTCAACCACTGGTCAGTCAAAGTGAAGAACAGTGTTTGCTTCTACATGGCAGAACAGGGCTCTTAAGGGCAGCGCTTCTCAGGTGAAGGGCGGTCACTGGACCTGCCCACACGCACCTGTGCTATGGAGGCCCTCGCCACGTGCTACGCTCACAGACTCAAGCCACGGAGCCAAGAGGGCATGGGCTCTCCAGCTCCCACCCCACGTCTCTCCCTCTCCAAAGAGGCCTTCCTGTGTCTCTCCACCCCTACTCCTAGCCCTACTGTGCACCGCCCTATACGAATAAGATGCCAGGCCATCGGGTGGTTCATCCAAGAAAGGGCAAGAACAGGCTCCTGGGCTCCCTGCAGAGGACATGGCTGTCCTCTTAAGTCCCAAAGCCCATGGTAGGTGGTGTCACCCGGAGGCACCACCTGGATGTTGAAGTCCAAGCTCCTTAGAATGACATCGGAGGGTCTTCCTTCTCCCCCCCCCTCCTCCTCTGGTCCCTGAACATCATCCACACCCCTGTGCTCACTGGTTCCTCCACCTTGCGGTACGCTGTGCTGCTCGTCACGATCAAGCTCTACCGATGGCCACTCCTCCCACAGCCTGGCTCGCTCCCTCTGCACCCTGCCTGATGCTCCCCGCACCCAGCCACAGCTCCCACACGGTCAGTGTGTTCACTAAACACTCTGAGGTGCAGGAGCTACAGCAGTAATAAGCGTCTCCACCTTCCTGTGGCTTTTAGCTTAGCAGGGGAAACCCCCACAGAAATAAGTCCTATGAAGTACCAATTTCAGGACTCCTGGAGAGGAGCAAAGAGCTCTGAACAAGAGGGTCCCAGGCAGCAGAGAAGCCTTCTCAGAAGTTTTGAGCTGACACTGAAGGAGGAGGCAGCTGACCAGGAAGAGAGATGAGCAGGCAAGGCTCCAAGGGAACAGGAGCAGGAGCGAACCATTGTCTGGATGGAGCATGACAATCAAAAAGCACCCAGCAAATGGAACATGGAGAACCAGAGAGGGGCCAGAAGTGAGTCTGAGGAGCTGGGGCAGGGGTGTTGCACATCATGCAGGGCCAAGAGCAAATGCTAAAGATTTTGGACTTTATCTTCAGAACAAGGAGAAGCCATTATTAGTTAATAAAGGACATACTGAGTTGCATATTGCTATAATTTCTTTTGCCAATATGAAAAGAAATTGTTTCTGGGGGCACGGGTGGGTGCAGAAAGAAAGAGTACAGGAGCCCAAGTCGGGTAGGAGTCAGGAAGCCGGGGTCCAGTGGACGAAGAGCCCGAAGAGACTTGGCAGAGCACAGATGGGAATGAGGAGTGACGAGCAGCAATCAGTCACCAAGAAGCCTTGCCCGTGTCTGCCACAGAAGCTGGTAGAGAGTGGCACCACCCTGGGTGGGGGGCACTGATGAGGAAGGTGTTTAGTAGGCAGGATTTGGTTCTGGGGGAGCAGTCCCAGTGGAGATGCTGAGTTGGCAACTAGAGGAAAGTCAATGGCAACCTCCAGGAAACCTTGCAGAGGACTCAGGGGGCGGTGGGGGGGCCAGAAGCCAAACACACCTGAGACTTGGAGAAGCTGCTCAGAGGGCATCAGCTGGAGGGAGGGTAGCTGGATTCCAGGTGGATTGTGATGGACTATACCGTCATGAGAGCCAAGGGGGAAGACGCCCTGGGAGAAGGGAGACTGAGGAGGGTGGTGTAAGACTCCTGGGGAGCCGGTAGGAGGAGCTCAAGCTCAGGGCCAGACTGGCGGCACTGGGACAGAGTCAGAAGTCACTTGGTGATGAGCAAAGAGACAATGGGCTGATGTCAATGGTGGGAGGTGGGGAAGATGTTTTGGTGGCTTCTTTTCTCTGCAGCCTTCACTGAAGAGGAAGCCATTCGGGTCTCCTTGGCTTTGGAACTCTCTGGGGCAAGGAGGAGCCATGGGGCTTTAGTCCATATCCCAGCATCCAGCACGGGGCATGCATTCACAGTACCAGGAATAAAGACAGAGACGACTCCAAATGGCAGCCTCTGAGAGCGCCCTGTCCTCCCAGATAAAGTGGCACAGATCCCCGTTGCCCTTCAGGACGCTACGGGGTGACCATCCCCCTCCCCACCAGGGCCCAACAATTACTCAGCCAACTTGGGGGCTCAGCACCTTCCAGACCTTCTTACTTCCCCAGGCCGAGCCACTGCTCCGTCCCTCCTCCCTCCAGTCTGGGGTGAGAGGGTTACGTCCTCCTTGTCCCCTCCCTCAAGAAGTCACTCACTCCTTCCTCCTGGCTTCCTGACCACTCATCATCTCATGGCCTTCCGTGTGCAATTCCCCAGACCCTGCACACCGGATGCATGGGTCCAGCCTGTGCCCCGGGTCCAGTGGCCCAGGCTGGCTGCAGCTCCTGCCCTCCCAGAACTCCCCGTCTGGGCCCGGGGTGATGGAGACTCAACCTACACACTAGAGCCTCACAGAGATGCATGAGTGGGGCCTGTGGGGTCCACCCTGTCCACAGTCCAGAAGGAGGAAGGGTTCTCAGCTGGTGCAGCAGAGGGCAGGCACACAGGGCACAGAGGCGCCATTGCACCTCCCAAGGGCAGGGCACAGAGCCAGGGAAATGAGCAGAGAAGGTAGTGACAGACCCCACTCAGATCCTGTCACTCAGGAGCCTGTCAACAGGAGGCATGGGAGGAAACCCATAAAAACTACAGGTGATCATCTCACACAGGGCCAAGGCAGAGAACCCAATCACCATCTTCACCACAGAGAAAGGGAGATGTCAGGTGACTTTTAGGAGTGACATGTATGCAGAAACAGACTTTGGCAGCTGGCTGTGTGCTTTCTGAATTATCACAGAAACGGAAATGAGGAAAAAATGACGTCTCTATGACATAATGAAAGGTTGCAAGAAAAAGGGGGATTTAAAGAAAAGTGCGTAAGGTGCGATTAAAAAAAAAAAAAAAAGCCAAAACATGATGATCAAGGGGAAAAATGCAAATGAACTGTATGCCCTTTAAAAAAAGGATTTTCAATTTGGGTCAAAAGCCTCAAATCCAAACTATGTTGCCGATTAGAGACACACCATTTAATTAAAGGAACTCGAAAGTTTCAAAGCCAAGCCAAGGCACAGAAAAGAGAGCCTTCATTTTCATGCAATTAACTTTCAGGCAGCCACACAACCATGCACAGAAACTTCCCACGCCATGGGGTTGCACCGCAGCTGACCGCCAGCAAGCAAGCCCTGCCGACACAGCCTGGCCTTGCACACACAGCAATCTGTTAAATTTGCTGAACAACTATTTGAAATGCTTAAATGGAAAGGCTTTCCAAGGGTGTGCGGGCCTACATGGCACTGAAAGAGGGCCCCACGACCCAGAACTCAGGGTCACTTCCCCTCACCAACCAGAGCAGTTCTGATTTCATCTGTTCACTTACTGGGCTTCTAGGTGACATTTGGCCTGAATAATGGGTTTAGCGGCATTTGAAAGCCAGTATTTAATTACATTGTGCTCTTATTGGTTTATAAGTAAGTGGAAAATGGAAAAATAAAATTTTTGCTATCACTGATAAGAGCATAGGTCTCACATATACTTAAGAAATTCAGATAAATATGGAAATCATTTGGCACACCCACATCAGTCCCTCTCTAGTTTCGATAATTGTATTTAAGGCAGTCAACTGTGTGTTTGGAAAAAAAAAAAACTAAAGAACATCCATAGAATGTTAGAAATTGCCTTGAAAAAGTGCAGAATTCCTTGGAACATGCAATTCTCCAAACCAACTTTCAAAACCACTTTGCCCTCAATACAGGCTTTCAGAACCAAGCATGGGAGGAAATGGGGTCACCTAAGGTAGGAAGACAAGTCAAGAGCAAATAGAGGTCTGCAGCTTGGAGTCATTGAACAGGTCAGTCAAACCACCCCTCAGAGGGGAACCGTACATAACAGCGATACAGCAGTCACCGCATTAGGGATCATCAACATCCCCAAATGAGAAAAAAAAACAGAAACACAGTTCCAGAATTCTCCCATCACTGAAAACATCAAATAGGCAAAAAATAAATGTAAACATACTTCAAATCTAGAGGTAACATCATTCTTAACAGAAAATGAGAAATAAAAGAAATGATGCTCACTTCATCAATCATAGATTACACTGTCCCAAAAATTCTGACAAATGTAATAAACCAAGAACAACAACAACAACAAAAAAAACCCCATAAGTGCTGTAAACTACTAGAATGAGATTAAAATTATGGTTATTTATATATTTCATAATTTTTTACTAAAAATATCCAAAAGGATCAAAGGAAAAGCTAATAAGAAATAAATATCTTTACATCAGAACCTATGCTCTATTAACAAGTAGCATATCTTACTTTCAAGGCCCATGAAACATTTACAAAATTAGTTGTAGTATGCATAAAAGATACATTGATCAATTCCCCAAAGTAGAATTTATATGTCCACATTCTCTAACCACAATAAAAAATAACCACATTTAAATAAAAGGCATAATCAACAATACACAACACAAATAAGTTAATTTAAAAGTGAGATCTAGCTTTTCACATTTAATTCAGATAATCATGTCTTCTAAGAACAGGGAATGAAAATCATAAATATTTAAAAATTCTAAAAAGGCTACATATAAAACATAAGAAGTGTAGTTAAAATTGCAATTAGAAGCAAATTCATAACATACCTGTTTTCACTATTAAGGAAGAACAACAATAGGGCATATATGAACAAAACCATAAACCAAGTTTAAGGAAAGTAGTAGGAAGAACTCAATAAAGATAAAGGCAGATAGCACTGAATTTGAACATATACACAGACAGACAGACAGACAGACACACACACACACACACACACACACACACACACTCTGAATTAATAAATTATTCCAGAACTGATTCTTTGAAATACCTCTAAAATAGATATTCCTCTAGCTCATCATATAAGAGAGAGAATGTGAATATACAAAGTTAAGAATGACAAAACTGATATATTATAGAAAGACAAAAATTCTATTACAAAAGAATATTATTTATAACTTTGTTAATAAAATCTTAATTTAAAAAAGATAATTTTCTAAGATTAATTATATTTAAAAACAATTACTGAGCACTAATGATGTGCCATACTCCATGCAAGGTACTTTATCTATTAATCTTCACAGTGGTTGGTCCTCTTAGGTTCTCATTTTAGCCACTTAACAATTAAGGAAACTAAGAATTGGGAGCAGGTGGCGGGGGGATCACAGTTTTCCCAGCATCATATAGGAAAGAACTGAACTCAATTTATCTGATTTCAGTGCCTACAGGTTTAAACACTGAGCTATATTGAAGCAAAAGTCCTAAAGATGCAGAAAATCTGAAGAATCCAATAAACACAAAAGCAACAGGAAACATTATGAAAGAGATACCCTGGAGTTATGTAGATGAGTTCTTTAAAGTTTTCAAGAAAAATGATCACTCAAATGATGCAGTATGGTACAGAATGAAGAAAAAATGGAATGTTCTCATTGATTTTATAAAGCCAGCATCACCAACATCAAGAATCAATAACAAATAGATTTAGAAAATCCTACACCCAATACTAGCAAAGCAAATGTTATTAAAAGAATTATATACCAAATTAAATAGAATTTGATCCAAAAATGTTTCAAAGTTATGAAACATTACAATTAATTGATCAACAGATCAACACAAAACAACCCAAATATGTGTTAGATATCAAAAGTGTATTTCATAAAATTCTAAATCAATTCCTGATTTTAAAGACATCTATGAGCTAGGAATACTTTTCTAGACTGAAAAAAATGCTTAATAATCAAACTTAATAATGAACTAGAAATAAGACAAGATGTCTGTTATCACCAGTTTAGTGTTTTAGAAGTTCTAACCAATGCTATAAGGTAAGAAAGATAAATTGACTAGGTAAAATGAAAATTTGCATTATGTAGATATGAATGACTTTTAACCTAGAAATTCCAAAATACTCAGGTAAGAGCTTATAGAACAAATAAAATAATTCAGTGAAACAGACAGTAACTAAACATTTCCCTACATACCAGTTGCAACCAATTAGAAAATATGAGGAAAGATGGATCAAATTTACAATATAAATAACATTTCATTCCTTAAAATAAACTTAATGACAATTGTGAATTTGTCAAATTTGACAGATCAGTTATATATAAATGTAAAACTGTAAAATAGTGCAAAGCCCAAGTATCAAAAATATCAGTTTCTTTTTAATTAATTTTTCACTGATAATCTAAAATTCTTTTGAAAGAATAAATAAATGACATTCCCCATGACAATCTTTAAAAATAAGAAGGAAGGAAGACCATTGCCACTGAATAATAATACATTATAATATAATACAATAAAATGGCAAAACTAGCCTAAAAATTAGCAAGCCAACAGAATAACCAAAAGCCAGAATAAGAACCAAAACTATACAAGTATCTACCACGTGGCACATATGGAAATGGGACAGATAGCTTATTCTTACAATAATTAAATTGATGATTAAGGATTCAAATATAAAAAACATGAAATAAGTAGAAAGAAATAAAATTGACTGTTCATATGAGTTCCATTTGGGAAGGGTCCTTATCAGAAAGTGAAATGCAAACAAAGAAACTATAAGGAAAAATAAGTGATAGATCTTTAGATGCCAATATGAAAATAAGTTCATTAATAATTGAATTAAAAATAATTAAAATCTCCACAAACAAAATCGAAGCGCAAATGAAAATGGGGGGAGAAAAGAGGAGAACGGTAACTACGGTTCCTGGAAGGTATCGTGGAAGTGTTGGAGAAGATCATGGCATGCACCTGAATGCATCCCCGTGAACCCCAGAGTGTGATCGTAATGCACTAATCAAAACACTCAGAATGTAAAAAGGTAGACACACCAATAAAGAAAGAACCCAATTTCCAGTGCAGCTGGTAGACTGCAGGCAGATGTTGGCCTGGCCTCATCTCATAAAAAATGGCCTGGAAAAATAGATGAACATAGATCCACATTGAGACACAAATGTGAAAACTTGAAATGATGGGAGACAAGAAAATCCTACACATCCAGAAAGGTTGAGGAATCACAAAGGCTTTGGACCCCTCTCAATACCCCTGGAAGCTAGAAGACCATAATTTATGATTTCAAGATCTGAGAAGGACTATCAAAAAGGTTTCCAACTTAGAATTTTATACCCAGCCAAATTATGAATGTCCGTGTGGACATTTCCTATTCATATGTGAAAGGTCTCTAAAAAAGACCTCCAATGAACTTTTCTCCAGAAACTGCAAGGGGGTACACCCTAGTAAAACAAAGACGTCACCCCGAGAAGAATGATAACGTGGCATCTATGAAATCAGGGATCCAACCAAGGAGAGAGGATCAAGGGACTCCCCAAGATGGCGCCAGGGTACCTCAACATCCACTGATCCATAGCACAACAGGCAAGAAGGACGCAGGAAGAAATTTCTTCAAAAAGATTTTTTCCAAATAAGTTGGATTTAAAAAAAAAAAAACGCAATTGAATAGGATTGTAATAAACCTGAGCTCTATTCAGGAAAAAAAAACAACCCCCCCCCCAAAAAAAAACCCAACACATCAAAGAGAAAAGAACACATGCACACCTACATACAGGGTGAGTATTAACTCCAGGGGGGAAAAACTGTGAAGAAGAAAATACTCACATTGCTACTTCATTCAGCGTTCAAGAGTATTTACATTCTTACAACAATGTAAACTCTGAATATTGATCAAACCATAAATATATGGAGAGGTTGATACACAGAGGAAGGCACTGGGGTGAAGCCAAGGGCGTATGCAAAGTCGTCAAAGTCTTGTCTTCTGAGAAAAGTCAAGACAATGCCTGAGTGTTTTTTTTTTTTTTTAAGACAAATGGCTAAGCTTTTAAGAAAAATAAGAAAAGAAAATCATGAAGTAGAAAAATAAGAATATTACTTAGAATTATGGATGTAAATGTCAAAAGAATCAGCTAGGGAATTGTAAGCTGCCGCTACAGTGTGGAGAACCTGGGTGGAGCCAGGAAGGTGGGAGGGCGGATGCTCCTGTGACAATTGCACAGAACTATCTGACTCTTAAAACGAGGCGTATGCATAACTTTGACAAAAGTAAAAACTAAGTGAGAAACGAGAAGTGCAAAGCCTGAGCTGGCAATTCAGATACAAATAAGCAAAGAAGAAGTAGGGAGTTCTTCAGGCACAGGTGCAGAAGGAGCTCGAACCAAGAAAGACAAGTCACACATCAGACCTGCAAAGGCACAGATTTGGCAATCCCCAGAGAAGTGGGTGCTGCTCAAGCTGACTCCAGAACACACGTGGCCATGAAGTTGGGGTGTGGGGCAGACTGGCCACAAGGTACTCGCGCTGCTGGGCTTTCAGAATGAACTGCGGGGAATGAACCAGAGATATGAGGGTGAACACAGAAGCCCACCTTGAACTGCAGAATTTGGATTTTAAGTGCATCCTAAGACCAACAAAAGCAAACCCACGAAGCTGACTGTGATACAGTCAGTAACTAGAAGACTCTGTAACCATTAAGGAACACAGAACAGGAAACCACTTAGTAGCATAGTTAGGTAAAGATACAGGATAACAGTGATGAGTTCAATCACACACACACACACACACACACACACACATACACACACACACACACACACACACACACACACACTCCTTATTTTCAGAAGTAAACAAAAAAACAGAGGCTGGTCACCAAATGTTGGCAGTGGCTGTCTTTGAGTAGTGGGACCCAGGAGATTCTCATTCTTCCATATGCTCTTCTCAATATTTTATAAGCTTTCGCAATAAACATGTATTTTTTTGTAATAAGAAAAAATATATATTACTTAAAATCGTTATTGTATGTGATCCTAATTGCTTTAGGGTCTTTGATGAGAAAAACTCAATGCTCCTGTGTTTTGCATTCTCTGTGACATAATCAGCTAACAGAGTGCAATTGTCTGCATAATTAGAGACTCAGGCACAGGTGGGAAGGTAACCTTGAGCCCCAACTCAAGCTGTTTGAGAGGACACTGCAAGGAGGCAGAGCCTCCACCCCTGGGAGGGACCAGAGCTGAGGGACTTCTCTGGCCAGCCCTGGCCTCTACTTGGAGAAGCAGCTGCCAGAATGCTCCAGCCTCTGCGCACTAAGGCTCCGGGATAGGCGCGTGGATCGAGGCCCCTCTCGGAAGCATTCACACACACCCTGGCCCTGCGTAAAGCTCATCTATGACCACTGCAGTCTCCGCATGTCCTCGACTGGCCCTTACCACAGGCACACAGCACTGTAGAGAAGAGGCAGGAAAAGCACAGCTCACCCTGCAGAGGTGCTACTACACCCATGGCCGCCATCCTCTGGGAAGCCAGCGGCTCGCGGCCACATCTCCAGGGGCTCCATGCTGGAGGACCTTCCAAGGCAAGAAGGAAAGTCAAGACCCAACCTGTACCAGCAGGCAGCTGTGGGGTCAGGGGGACTTGCAAATGTTCACTGGGGGGTTCCGGGGAGTGGACCCAGCCAGCACCTGCCCTCTGGGGACTCTTATCAAACAGGAGGTACAAGTGTCACCTGAGTGGGTGGAGCTGAGGGATCTTGAGAGTGAGCAGTGACAGGGGGTGTGAACTGGGCAGTTGTAAGAACCTCAGGGAGGCAGGAGCAAAGGGGACAGCAGTGAGGAAGAGCAGGAGGGGCTGGGCGGGCAGCAGGCTCCTTGTGGGGCAGACACAGGAGGCAGCAGGAGGAAAGAGCTGCTGTCAAATGAGCCCTGACTTCAAGGTGTCAGCTGCGGGGAAGCAAGGAGGGATGAAGAGAGGCTCAGTGGACTTGGACGGCCCTGGAGGGCCCAGGAGAGGAAGGAGGGGCGGGGGGCGACTTGGGTTTGGCCGAGCAGACCACTGCACTTGTGATCAGTGCAGTTGAGGGGATGCTATTATTATGACCACTATCCCTGCTGCTGCCCATGAACTCAAAGGCACCTAGATCTGAACCCATTGGTCTTATCCAGGACACCCATCAGCTTGGTCTGCAAGTGCCTCTTCTGTCACCTTCTTTTGCCCTTCTAAGGATTCTGAGCACAACTGTGAGGACACCCACTGTGACTTACATCCACAGGGCCTGCTCCCTGGGCTGGTCAGCACTCCCCCAGGCTCCGAGGTACCCCCAGACTCCGAGGTACCCCCAGGCTGTGCTCCTGTACTGGGCTGGGCAGCGGTCCTTTGGTGTAGCCACTCTCATTTGGATCAGGGTAGTCTGGCACTGGGCTCAGACCAGCGCTCTCCTTGCTGTGGAGGAAAGAGGCTGCCATCAGTGACCAGTGCTCACCCCTCTGGGCTCTCCCAGAGGTCACAGGAGGAGGTGTCTGGGGACAAGTGGGCACCAAAGGCAAGGTTCTTAGGTGGGACATGCCCAGACAGGCCAAGGGAAGCCCCTGCATCACACCAGGGAAAGAGGAGGGGGTCCTGCCTGGCAGGGCCCTGACCAGAACGCTGCAGCTGCCGCAGCACCTTATCCTGTGCCTGCAGGGCCCTGCTGCTGGGGCCACTGTCAGCAGGAGGGAGTTTTCCAGATGCTTTGCTGCGGGGCCTTAGGAAAGGTCACCACATGGCAAAGCTGGCCCGGAGCGTCTGTTGTGCTCTCGTCCTGATGAGCGAACCACGAACACACGCCGCGGTCTATCAAGCTAAAACTTGTCCAGAGAGAGGCCCCGGCCCAGGACTGAGGCACCAGCCCCCTTGTGCTCCAAACTCCTCACCCAGGCATCCCAGGCAAGGTGATGGGCACAGGGCACAGCTGAGGGGACGTGGGACATCCCCTGGACATGGAGGCATGGCTGGGTTCCCTAGGCTCACTTCACCCTAGTGTCCTTCTCTGGAAGCGGGGTTGTGAGGGGGCAAACATGGCCACGCCCATCCACTCAGCCAGCTGCAGGGAAGTTGGTAGGAGAGGTGGCTCCCTGTGAGCAGGCCGGGGTGGACACTAGAGATGAGGAACAGCTAAGTGGAAAGACTGTGGCAAGAACATGTGGCCACACCTGCTCTTGTGCTCTCTAGGTGGCTACCCACAGCCTTGCTACTAGGGGGCTGGCCAGGGTCATCAGCCACAGATGACACCAGGAACATCAGCTGGGGAAGGGTGTGGCCCTGCCCAGGGAGCAAGCTGCCTTTATTTTATCATGTGGCAACAACCCAAGCTGGTGGGAGAAGCCCTGAACCCTGGGGAAAATACAACATTGCCAACTGCTCCAAAATGGCGGCTGAGGATTGGGGAGGACCTGGAGGGCCAAGGAGCAGGAAGGTGGGACACGAGTCCAGCAGAGAGAGGCTGAGGCGGTGAGGGAAGGGTTCCTGTCATCGTCACTTGTATCTTTATAGATGGGGACTCTGAGGCTAGACTGAGAAGTCGGGACTCAAATGAAGGGAAGAAGAAAACCTCTCCCCTCATCAAAGTCATGGAGGACAGGCCTGAGGGTAGAAGGTGTCAGGGACAGAGACTCCACATCAGGCAGGAGCAAACCCTGTCTTCTACCTGCATAGTGGCCCTGGAGCTGGGGCATGCACCCCGGGGGCAGGAGCCCCACACAGGCCTCACTGTGGAGGGAAGCCCACAGCAGATGGAGACTTACGGAGTAAGAATGAAATGGACTCCCTTTGCAGCTGAGCCTTCTGACTACATGTCCCTGGACGCACGCTATCTGCCCTGGGAAAGCAAAGAGAATAGGAGACAGGGCAGTGTCCACTCACTAAAGACAGCAGGACCGCCTGTCTTAAGGGCACAAATGCTGGAAGCTGGGCCAGGGATGTCTCACCTGTGCACCCCTCGGGGCTCTTCTGTGGCCCCCAGCTCCGGCCTCAGCTGCTCTGCAGCAGGTGGCCTCTGCAAAGCCAGGATACCTGCAGGAGCAGAGCACACTGAGTCAGCACTGCTGGGCCTGACGGGACCTGGGGCATGGCACTGCCATCCCCATGCCTCAGTGTCCTGTCTGTGGAAGGAGGAACGGGTGTCCCCTCCTAGAGACAGCACCAGGACTAAAGGGAGAACCCTGGGCTCCAGCTGGTGCTCATCACACAGCATCTCATGGTGTCTCTTTTCCTATTCTCTGTCAAGGCCACCAGGGTCTCATGCTCAGTACCACCCAGTGCTGCCCCTGGGGGCACGGCGGCCCTGAGCACCCTCTCCTCTCCTGGAACAAAGTCCCATCTGCTGTCACTCACTCCTCCAACCCCCGCTGCCTTGAGGAGGACTTGTGGCTTTGGCCAGATGTCTGAAAGGGGAGCAAACGAGGGCCTGAGCGCACTCCAGTTCCATCAGACGGCAAAACCGAAGCTGGAACTCTGCCCCGCGGAGGGCTGCTCCCCAGTCACGGCTGGGGCTGGCCTTGGCTCTCCCATCTTTTCTCCAAGAGGAGGCCCCAGGGACCCCACAAGCCAGACTCAGCCCTGGCTGGGGTCCACAGAGTTTCAAATTTTGAAAGAGGCCTTTTGCAAAATGTCAGGTTTCCAGCCCTAGTCCGATTGCCCACATCCTGTCCAGACCCCTGGGAGCGAGATTCACTTAAGAAGGGAACAGAATCCCCATGTTCATGCCACTGAGTGAAAACATGCCCCATCCCGGGCGATTCCAAGGATCACGGTTACACGTCTCCTAATGAGTCACAGACGGAAGGCGAAGTGGAGCTGGTGGAAGGAGGGGACAGGCCTCGCCATGAGGGGGTGCTGCCGCCCCCATGCTAGGCTCTCAGGGCCCTGCCAGGGATGTCAATTGTTCCCAGGGAGGCTTTGCGTCATTCCTAGGTGCACTCGCTCTCCTTCTCCCCAACACTCACCTCTGTCCACCCCTCACTACCAGGTTCTGCCCTGCAGTCGGGGCTCAGCCAGGGAGCCAAGGGCACGACTGAGTAAGAGTGTAGACTTATCCCACCTTGGGGAGGGAGAGGAAAGGTCCCAGCACTGCAAGACGGGGCTAGAGGAGCTCTGCGGGGACCCCAAGGCCAGAGGGTAGAGTCGGGAGAGGCTGGAGCCCTGGCCATGACGAGCCTCAGGATGAGGCCAAGGAGCTGGGCTTTCTCCTGGGGCCTGGGGGAGCTGGGAGAGGGCTCCAGGGAGCACGGGGCCCTTGGGTGTGCGTTCCAGGAGGCCGTGCTGGAATGGGGCAGGAAGGCCAACTCAAAGGTTGACACCCACCCAAGACAAGCTTGCGCTGGCCCAGTGGTGGCAGTGGTGGCACAGTGGTGGCAGAGGTGGCAGATGAGAAGAATGCCCACGGCTCACAGGAGATGCTCAAGGGGTGGAGGGGTGCTTTGGTGGACACTAAACAGTGGAGGCAGAATTGGGGGACACCAGGGAGGATGCAGCCGGAGGCTGGAGGCCACTGAAATGCCATTAGCGACCAAGTTCCTTCTCGGCAATACTCGGAGAAGCTCAGAATGAAAAGGAAATGTCAACTCCTAGTCCCTTCTACCCCAGTGTGTCACCTAGGAAGGCATCTAAGAGAAGCACTTGAAGGCTCACCAGAGACCGGAGAAGCCCAAACACTCAGCAGAGACTTCACTAATATGCAGGATGCTCCAGTGAAGGGCAGTGCGTGCTCCGCAGCTGCCAGGGCGATGACCAACAGGAACCCCCAAATCCACCCCATCTGTCTCCTCCACAGTGGGCAAAGAGCCCATTTACCTGACCCCAAGGAACCAAAGCCCCCAGCAAGCACCAACCAAGGCTGTAACCTTGTCCTTTCAATTCTTCCTCAAAACTAGGTACAGAGAAGCAGAGGGGACGTGTGCAGGTCAAGGCCAGCCCAGTTGGCCACACTAAGCACGCCCCCAGCAGCCTGGCCTCACAGCACTTATCACAAGTGTAATTGAATAATCTTGCCCTGAATATTTACTTGAAATCTAATTCCCACCCAAGACTTGGAGCTCTGCAAAGGCATAGGTGGCATCTGTCTTATCTTATATTTCTTGCTATTTTTGAACAGCCTCTGACAAAGACCCAATATTTTTTGAATCCATGAAGGAATGCATGAAGGGTTAATTCATCAAACATTGCCTGATGCCTAGACCCTCTCTTAGGCTCTAAGGATGCAGAAAGATCCTGTTCTCAAGGAGCACACAGCCCTTTGGGAAGAATTGGCAGCTCATAACTAATAATGCCCACAGGCTCTACTAGGGATTTGGAGAGGGATGGATGAGGAAGAGAGGAGGGACTTCATAAAGGGACACAGGAGTTAAGAGAGGGCAAGACACTGTGAATGTTCCAAAGGGAGTGCCTTTGTCAGCACAGAGCAAGCTGAGCAGGAAGGAGCAGAAATCTAGAACTGACTCAAAGTTGTCAAACACTGGGAGGCTGGGAGGCTTCATTTATCCAGGGAATTCTGGGAAGTGGTGGGAACCTAACTCAGGCTCTCTACACCTGCACACATTTACCAAGCGAATCCTAGACACAGCCCCAAATCCTCAGGGCTGATGTTGCAGCCCAACCTCAGCATTGAAAGAACCCTCCTGCCACAAATATGCCTGACCTTGTCTCATGGGGGGCTAAAGTTCACCAAATGGAAAATAGCCAAACTGGAAGAGTCCGTCTCAGATGTCCAAAATTAGGAAGGGGACTCCACCTGGTTTGGTCTGAAGCAGGAAGGCCAACGGTTTGAGTCCAAATCAAACCCTCACAAAGGAGTAGGCTGATCCCACACCGGACACCAAGCACTGACCACCAAGTCCCGAGGAGAAGTGTAAGACCAGGTGGAGTCCAGGGCCAGGAGCTCCCAGCAGGGGAGGAAGAGGAATGGTCAGTGTGAGGCACGTGGTGGTACTGGACATGGAAGGGACAAAGGAAGGAAGGGGGATGAGAAGTGGGTCTTGGGCATGAGCCCCAAGAGAAAGAAAGTGGTCCAACTCACCTCCATCTGTCCGCTCCCTGGTAGAAGGACGTGTTTCGTGGCCTTAGCGGTGCGTGGACTGGCCTGGCCTGGCCTGCCCCAACTGACGTTCTTCCTAGAGCTATTTGAACCCTCCCGTCTCCTGGAACAGGAAAAGGTAGGTGTCATATCTGTCTGGGAGCTTTTAAATCAGCACAGCTGACATCACCAAGGATGATGACAGGAGTGCAGAACAAGAGTGGCATGTGACACTTCCAAGGCATCCTTTTCCTCCCAAGTACCACGATATGTACATGACACATATTATGACATTCAAGGACCCTTATAAGAAGCTCTTGTTAAAAACCACAAGCCAGTCACATTGGCACCATTGGCCCTCCCACAGACAAAGCTGAGGTCAAGAGGGGCCTTGCGTTTAACCTACCATCGGAAACAAGAAAGAATCTGGTTGGCTTGGAAGGGCCAGGAGTGGGCCCACGCTCAGCAGGCATAAAAACAAGACTGGGTTATTTTCAATCTCCTGTCTTGGCAGAGACAAGGGCGGCTTTCGGGAAGACCCAGGGCTTCCAATCCACCACGCCAAGCCAGTGTTGCCCAAGGATGGGCCAACGGCCAGAGCAGTCAGAACTGCCAGTATTCTGGCGCACTGTCTGGCACAGGAAGCTGGACTCTAGGGGGAATCTAGACTCGAGGGGAGGGTGCCACAGAGTCTCTGACACCCAATACGCTTCTCCCAAGAGCAGCACCCAGGCCACGCTGGTTCCACAAAAGCACGTGTATTTTTAGTTCCTTGCTCATTCATTCAGCATTAATTTTCTGGGCGCCTACCAGGCTCCGGGCTGGGCAGGCTCTGGGGATACAGAAAGAATTTGACCCAGTTCCCGGCCCTCAAGGCACTTCTGTTTAGTGATGACATGTAAAGTAACACCCATGACAGAGGAGAAGGGTGCTCCTGCCCCACGTTCCTGCTGCGGCTGGGCTTGGCTGTGCCTTGCAGTCCTGTGGGGAGGCAGGAGCAGTGAGGTCATGCATCCGTCCTCCAAGGGCAGCTGGCTCGGTCACTACTCATTCATTCATTCTCAAAGTGGCTGACTGGGCCCCTGATTCCACCCTGACTCACCTACTCTCTGATCCCCTCTGGTATTCATTAGCTACTGTATCTTCACCCATCCATCCATTGGTCTCTTCAGGTGCTGATTTATCATTTCATTCTTTGACTCAGCTCATATGTTCCATATTTTTCTCTTCCACTGGCTTTTCTTTCACTCACTCATCCTTGACTGATTGATGGATTCACCCACATGGATGCTCCACCTCACCCCCTCCTTGCCTGATTTGCCCACGGGCATGCTGGGTCATCTAGTCCCTCGCTACTGGCTCACTTCTGTTTATCCACCAGCTGGTGAAGCCTCGGGGCTCAGCCTTGTGGGCTGTCCACGCTCCTGAGCACTGGTTTTCCATTTGGACCCACGGGCCTGCTCATCTTGCACTCTTCCCTCAGCATCCCACTTAAGGTAGGCTTGCTCGCTCAGGCACCCTCGTCCGCACACCACGCAGACATTCACTTCTGGCCTTAGTCCCCAGCTCACTGAGGCTGCCGCGCTCATTTGCATAATCCTTCCCACTTTCATTGAATCATTGATTGATTCCATTGATTTTCAAGGACTCATCAGGCAAAAGTCCTCCTCATTTATCTGTTACCTGCCCCTTTCTCAACAAGCTCCTGCAGCATGGGAGGTGAGGCATGAAAGCAGCGCAAGGGCAGAGGGCCCGGTCCCAGCACTCTCAGATGCCAGCTGCCCCATGGGGATCTAGGGGGTATCAGGGCCTCCTACCAACACCTGCAAACAAACGAGACCCTGAAACACGTGTCTGAGACAGACAAAGATAACCCATGTAGACACCAAGAAAATATCCAAAACATCTCAGGAGTATATGCAGGGTAGGACAATCTACTACATGCTCTTAAAACAGAGATGTAAAAGACTGAACCTTTCTTTCACGGATGTGGGAGGTAAAGAGCCACAATAATTATAATTCTTGTTCCAAAACCCATCTTATTCACCAGTCCTATTTGATTGCTTCTAATTTACTTTTTCCTAGACTGATTTAATAAATAATATTAATGACAATGATAATTCTGTGAACCCACCAGAATATGAGGAAAAAAACAAATATTTTGACACATGCCTCTTATTTCCATTACACAGAGATGATGGATTAAGTCTTTCTGGTTAAATGGATTTCAGAGAAGTAATATTGAGTTGATCATAACGTGTTTTTTTTCATAAAATATTTTATCATTGGAATAATCCTGGTCATTTCAATTTTCTGTATACATGAATTTTCCTGGTTATTAATTTAGCCAGTTACCCATTTTAGGAAATAAGTTCAAAACAAAGAATCTACAGCCAATAAGAGGGAAAAATGACTGACTGAAGTCTTTGCATGGACTCCTTAAAGACAGTAAACAGTTCACCCTGCTGAACAAACCTTGTTTCAGGACACTGTATTTGCTAGCATTTTGACTTGTTTGGCTATTTGTTACTTTTAGTAGAACAACAAAACCCAATTCAACCAAGAGCAAGATCTTCTAAGTCTAGAACCTATTACATAGGTCATCTACACCTATTTCTCATGGGTCTCTGTTTAGCAAAGTGGACTGATCTCAATGTTGGTTAGGACACGCTCTCTCCAAGGGCTCAGGCTTGGTCTGCTCTCCATCTGTGACTGCATGGAGTCACTTATTCTTTTACAAGAATAAATAGTGATAGACTATAATAAAAAGATGAAGTAAAATAAAAACCTATGACTTACCCCCATCGATATCGTCCTTTGTCACATAGGAGACAGCTGAGGTATATCCACCTGTGTGCACACAAAAGGGAATGAAATTCCCTTGTCACTGGTTCGCACCTCCCCCTCATGGAGTTAACCATTTATTTATTATTTGTTTGTTTCATTTTAACCTTTTTTGTCCACAATAAATCAAAAACCCAGGAACCTTCAGCAAACTAAGAGCAGAACATCAAAGACTAAACATCTCTATCTAGGGGCAACCACCAGGTTGACCTGTCTTTCCCCTTTTAAAGGACCACGGTATTTCAGAACTGAATTAACAATATCCTTTGCTTTATAATATATCCTCAAAATTGGCTCATGTTTTGGCCTCTTTTTCTTTCCTCATGAAAAGGTTTGCTTATTGATCCATTTATTTATTCGCTAATGATATAGAAATGATATCAATGAACCCTCACGAACTCCAAGCAGAGGGCTGGGGATGTGGCTCAGTGGTAGAGCACTTGCCTGGCATGTGTGAGGCCCTGGGTTCCAGCCTCCACGCCACAAAACAACAACAAAAACTCCATGAGATTCTTGGGGGACTTCCCTGAAATCATTCCCAAGGCAATCCCCAAACTCTTTTTTGGCAATGGATATTAGTTGCTCAAAAAAAATGTCTGATCATGATTTTTATTCAGATGCGTCCCATTCACATCGCTGGGCCAGATGATGCCCTGCTGCACTGAAGGTGAGCAACACATCCATGTTGTCCTCCTTGGCGACCACCCCCTAACGTCCCAAGAGAGAAACAGTCAGCTCTTATCAAGAAGGGGATGTTTAAATAATAAGATATTTCAGATTTCGGAAAATTAATGGAAAAGCTGAGGGTGTTTTCCGCCTTGTACATCATCTTGTGCTGAATTGGATTAATTTTGGTTTATAACCCATTCTTATCATAGGACGATATGTGGCCTCCTAAAATTTAATTATCTTTTATAATGACACAGTGGAAACCATGAACTAATGACCCAAACCAAGAACTTTATTACTCACATTGTATGATATTCTCCTTACCCAGAGGGAAAGGCACAGACCTTCACGACTGGAGGATAATTTAATCAGCCATGGTACAGGCACCCTGTGAACATAAAGAGGCACCAGCAAATGAAAATCCGAGATTCAGGCTCAATTTAGTGAACACAAGGCCCCATCACAGAGATTAATCACTAACAATGATTTATGCCACATTTATATCTCTGACTCAGGAAAGGGCCTTCGTTTTATTAATTAATGCAGGCGGTTATCCAATTTGATAATATCATGGACATGCTTAAATGAACCACCCACCCAACATCAAGAACTAGGAACATTACAGGCCTCGGGCACTGTCCCTCAACCCAAGGTAAGAGCACAGGGCTTCTTTGATTTTTTTTTTCCACCTGATAGTGGGGATTGAACCCAGGGGCTGCACCCTACTCCATTTGATCTTTTCATTTAGACACAGGGTCTTACTAAATTGTCCAGGCTCACTTGAACTTGTGACCCTCCTGCCTTAGCCTCCCGAGCCATCAGCTCACAGGCATGATGACCATCTTGGACCTTTTTAAAAAGGGGCTTCCATGCAGTGATTTGGATGCATCCTGAACCTCCACTGTGACATGACCTCATCACTGATCTTCACATGGTCCTGATTTGATCCCACACTTTTATGTCACACACCAAGAACCCTAAAAAGACCACCACCCAAAAGATAAAATCTTGGACTGCTATTCACATTGAACCACAAAGGACGTCATCATTCCAAAAAGGTCATTGACTGGAGTTGTGTGCATTCTGCAGAGTGAAAACAGATGGCAAAGGGAACAAAGAAAGAAAGAGAAGGAAAAATTTAAAAGGGGGATGAATATGCATTATTCTATGATTTGAAGAGTCTTCTATATGTCCAGGTAACTATTAGAAAAAAAGGACACTTGATCCATTGATCCATGTTTTCCCCACAATTTCCTTAGCTGTTTGTAATCAGGTATTAATTAATGAGTGAAATTATTTAATTTCCATTTCTGTTAATGAATTTGAACTCACGACTGTCCCAGAGTAAGAACATTAATTATTATTTCCCTTTGTCTGCATGACCCTGACCCAAAGAGGGATCATCCCTGATTGATGAATTTATTAATAAACTTCAGTGTTCCAGGATGGTATTCAAAATGGTCGAATTCCACAGTTGTACTGATGGTGCCATCCCCATTCTAACCCTTGGGTGTGACACGCTTTCATCCCTGGGACACATGGAGCCATTTAAACATTTGTTTCACAACCCAAGGAATACCTAGGAGCAAGCCATCCACCCAAGGCAAGAACTCCGAGCACCCCCTGTTAGGTCCCTCTGCTGACTGGGGATTTGGCAGCCAAGACCATCATCTGTGAGGATCCGTTGTAGGGTAGAGAGAGCAGGAGTTAGAAAGAATGCACTCCCCTAGACTGCAGCTGTACTCTAATATTCTAATGAAGGCAAGGGAAGCAGGTTTGTGTTAGCCTTAAACTTGGGTCCTATCCCTTTTATCATTGGCCAAAAAAGCACCCCCTTGTGGTCAGATTTACTCAGTTATTAATTTTGCATTAAAATGGATGCAGGTGAATCCACCATCTCAATCCACAATGGGAGTGACCTACAGCAGGCTGCATGCTCAACACCTCCACCCCCAGAACCCCTCAAATCTCTGGACTTCACACGTGCAGGATCGGATTAACTTAAATGCTAAGATCCAAAGCAATTTCAGGCCGTGAATAATGCTGTATCCTACTTTATTTATCCATTTATTGATAAAATAGTTGGGCCACCTATTTCATCCCTTTTAAAGAAGCACAACAATGTTTAAACTCTCAGAAATCTGAAAATAAGCCATATCGTGCCTGTCTACATTCTCCTTACCATCTAATAAGAACCAGAATTCTTTCTGGAAAGAAGCATAGTCTCAGGAACCAGTTAAGCCATCACATCTATCCCATGGCACTTCCACCAAGGCCCCCCTGCGTTCTCCCTTCTAGCGAACTGATCATCACACCCTGGCAGGACCACAGGGATAATGGCTCTCCAGGTACACTGCCTATCACTCAAGTGCAAGGGACAGTGCGTCTGGGTAACAGAGGTGGTGAGCCCAACAACTCCTGATCAATGTGGACCACTGACTTTAGCATGGAAGCCATGTTCAGCCTCTCATACAGAAATGGCTTTCCTGTTTAGTAATGAAATAGCCAGGCGACCACAGATAACCAGAATGTAAACCCTGAAAGCTCGAACATTTCTGAGAGAGTAACAACAACAACAAGCGCAGGGGTCTCAGCTGCTGGGAGGCAGCGTGGCACAGCAGCCGGCTGCATCCCACGAGCTAGAGCTGGCCCAGGCACAGCTCTGCTCCGTCATCCCTACTTCTTGAGCTCTTCATGCCACTGATCCACTCCTCATCTCATCACCAGCCATGAGGCGCAAGAGCACAAGAGCTGGGTCGGCGACTGTTTTGAACCCCTGGCTGGAGGATCATTTCCAACAGAACAATAAATAGACCAGACTTATTTTATGTTGAGCTCAAACTTCCTGAAACAGGATTCATCATCCTGACCCAAGCTGCCAGTCACTGGGCCAAGGCAGCCTTAGGCACTCTGCCCACTTGCTCACGAGGCATGGACCCCCTTCCAGGCCCAGGCCATGCCAGGAACTGTGACTTGTGCTCACACCTGAGACACCGCAGAGCTCGTAGCCGTGACACTGGGCCCCAGTGAACCCCAGGACCACTCTGACCAGATCAAGGGAGGCCGAGGTGAGATCCAGACTCCCACCTACCCACCAGGCCTGGGTCCCACCTCTGTGGTTCAAGCCATCTCGTATTTACTTGAGTACTTTTCCTGGTCCGAAACAAAGGTGAAACGTGCAGTGGACCCAGAGCGATGACACTGACTGATCAACAGTTTTGGACTCCTTGCCAGGAGTAACACTGTTGTCCCTCTCTTACCCACTCCCTTACATGAACAGCACTCCTTCCTGGGCCACACAGAGGAACATTTGGAATAAACCTCCCTCTTTTCATCTCTGACTGCATCGGTGTGTTGTTTGTGTGTCTGATGTGACATTCATGCAGCTGCAATCCCAGGACCTACAGGGTTTTCCCAGCCCAGGGTAGACCTGATTTCTACTGTGCTGATCTCAGCGCCAGATAGCAATAACCCGTGGCCCACGTCGCCCATGCCACCAGCGCAGGGGCATTTCGGACTCTGTGACCACTTTCTTCATCTGTATTTTTATTGATTAATTCATCAGCTCACTAAAAATAATTACCTAAGAGTCACAAAAGTTTCAGATCCTGGACTCTCTCTAACATCTTCTTATGTAATAACCACGCGTAGCGACAAACATTCTGTAATAAGCCTTAGTATTTCTCTCTGCATTCATCAGCATGGTGTTTTTCATGTCTCCAATTTTTATCCCCGGGTCAAAGTTTCCTTTCCATGATCATATTTTTTTTATACTTTTTAAACACACTGACGCCAAGAGAAGAACTGTGGCTGTGAACTGCTCCCACGGGTCTCCATAGTTACCGCACACAACGATCGTTCTCCGGAGCGCAAAGCACAGTGCAGATGACGTCTCCGTCTTTTAAAAAGGCTGAGGGAAAAAAGACTGAGACGTCATCTGCGCTGGCCTTTGCATTCTTCCACTTAGCCAGTCCATCAGGCACTCAGGGATGCCATTTAATGTGTCTTCCCTCGCATGGACAATTGTCAGCTGCGCCACCAGCATGGAACATGGGCCCTGACCCTCCACTAAAGACATTAGAGCCTTACAGTGTCCGGGCCCTAATGGGAGTCAGCGCTTCCAATACAACAAAAGGTTCTCCTGCCTCACAAAATGCTTTTCTAGTTGGACAGTGCTGACCCCGACTCAAAAGCACTTATTGGGTTACTGGATTTTTCATTGACTCAGTTGTAACATTAAAACAAAAATGCGTGTCCACAAGAGTGAACCGAGCTCTTGGTGCGACCCTGGTGCATGTCTGCGGCATCACTTCTAAAGGAGGAAGCAGCTCGGTTGCTTTGCGATGAGCCATGGTGTTCTGCGGGGACGCCCAGGCCTGGCTGAGCTGCACCACAGTTGCGACTCACCTGGGATTGGCGTCTCTCCATTGGTTGCCACTGCATAAAAGACTAGTACGTCTTCAACACTGTGATTCACAAAAATTCAAGAGAAGCATTGATACCACCAACCCACACGTGTGGACTCCGTGTCAAAACACGAATGCTGTCACTACAACCCTCTGCCCGTGGCACATGTGCCTCAGCACGATGTTCACACCCGTTCCATGTTAACCACAAAGGCGACGCACTCTCGTTCATATTGTCCTTACACGTAGGAACACACAACCTAAGCAGGGACAAGCACGTGGCTCCTGCACACGGTAGTCTGCAAGTTCCTCACCCAGACACAACCAAGAGGCGCGTGAACAAGGAGAACTCACACCAGCCAAGGGTGCCCAACCTGAGGAGTGCCCCAGAAGAGATGGCAGCAAAGCTCAGGCCCTCCGCCGTGGATCCCTGCTGCTCGGCTTTCACAAGTTACTCATTTAATGAGCGATACTGTGGAGCGTACGAAGTTGATTTGCTATTAGGAAAAAAAGAAGAATGTTAAACTTCTGATCCACCCAGAAACTGAACACTGTCAACATTTTACACTGTCCACTCCACCAAGCAGGTGACAGGTATGTCAGGCTACACTGACTTCAATATGAATCAAGAGTATTTCTTGTCTCACCACATATTTTAATAGATTGAACAATGCCTCAATGTATTCATCTTTACTGATTCTCAATGATAAAAGTAAATGACCCAATGAAAAAAGTAAAACTAATGGCATAAACACAATACCCCAAAGAAACACATTCTATATTCTGACACCTGCCTATAGGGTCATTTGAAAGACAGAATACACTTGTTATCTTTTGAGATGGACCTCAAAGTTCCAGATACATAAACCACTAGTGGTAATCATCAATCCACAACTGGCCCTCAACTCATTTTTACACTGTCTGTTGACAGTCTTTAACTCACTACTTCGTGAAGCCTATAAATAATAAAATATGAAGAACTTATTATTCCTAGTGTATATAGAATCACTCAGATATTAAAATTTTCATTTATATTTGATATTATCTTCAGCATTAATATGCATTAGCAATAGTAAACTTCATACCAATGGAACTTCTTTTTATTTTTCTCTTTTTATTCTTACATTAATTCTTGATTCTTTCTAACATTGTTGCAATTTTAAATATAAAATAAAAATATGCAACCCCAAGAAAAGAATGAACCAGATTTCTTCTGTAGTGGACCTCAGAGTCGCAAAAACACCTATTCATTAACTGCAATTCATGTCAACAATAGTCATCATTAATTCTGGATTTGTACTTCTTTCCCCATCATTTCTATACTGTCTGTTGATTGATTTATTATTCACTGGCAATAATTTGAAGTCTGTTCATTAAAAAATACAAAAAAGCCATGATTCTATATATGGAATCATTGTAACAATGATGTATCTGTTTCATTGATTACCCTAAGTTCTTAATAAACAATTGAATGCTTCCTATCTCTACCACAACCTTGACTGAAGTAGAGTGGTGTTATGATTTGGATGTGGGATGTCTACCCAAAACTCCGGGATTAATGAAGAAATGGTCAGAGGTAAAATGATTAGATTACAAAAGCTGAAACCTAATCGACTGGTTCAAGTCTGAGTGGTAGGACGAGGGGATGATTTCAGGAGAAGGGAGGTGGCGTCATGGTTGGACGAGAGGAATCAAGGGGGGGACAACTTGGAAGGGCTGTGCTTCCTGTTCATCCCTCTCACTCCCACGCTGCTTCCTGACCCCTCCACTAGCTGAGCAGCTTCCTTCCTCCACTGGCTGCTCCCACCATAATGTCACCCCTTGGCCCAGGGCGATGGATTTGGCCATCTAAGGACTGAGACCTCTGAAACTGTGAGCTCCAAATGAACTTTTCCACCTCTAAGTTGTTCTTGTAGGGCATGTCAGTTGCAGCAGCCTAAAAAAAAAAAAAAAGAAGAAGGAAAGTAAGAAAAAGTTGACTAAAACAAGTGACCCACTTGGATGAAATTAGACACATTTGGCAACCCACGTGTCCTGCTAAGCAAACCACTCACATGAGGGCTGGAGTGAAGGTCAGGACTCACGTTATCCACAAGCTCCAAACTTGGGCCAACAGCAGTGATCCAGGAGGAGTCCTACAGCCACACAGAGAGCACAGGGTGATAATGGAAGGCACACATCCACCATGGATGCCAGACTACCACCCTCAGCTACCCTGTCATTTACAACATTTATTTCCCTGATTCTTAATAAGGGAATAAATCCAAACTGAATAATGAGCCAAAACTACAATCTTGACAATGTTCGCAGGATCATCTTAAGCCAAAGAGAGCATGTGGGAGTGATTGCTCTTTGACCTTTGAGTACTTCATACCTCTGCAGATGTTTTCATAATGGAAGAACATGTGATCTTATTCATTTAAATGTACCTATATTTGATAAGAGAATCTTGATTCAATTACATGAACAGAATGAACATACAGGAACCCTAGAAGAAAACAAATTAACTGTACTGAACAGATATATAAAAAGATAATTAATAACAGCAGAATTTGAATAAGTAGGAGAACTCAGATCCAGAGGTAAACTCTATTATAAGAAGAAGAGGGCAGAGAAGATAGCAACAAATAGACATGAGTCCACATTCCCAAGGAACACTGAGACATTGATGCAATCGCCCTTGGTGGGAGATACTGAAGGATCTCAGATGCCACAGGTATTCACACTCCTCACTCATACAGATCCAGATGTCATCATCGATCCAACAGCTTTCCTCCACCTTTCCTCCACCGTTCCCACAATGGCTACTCTCAGATTCATTAATTTACACTTGATTGGTACAGTCCCCATGCTAGCCAAACCCTCCCACACAGGATCATTCACCAGGACTCACATTCATGGGCAGCTCCCCTCAGGAGGGTCCAAGGAACACCAGACCACGGAGCCATCCTCCTGTCCACAGGCCAAGTCCAATTTGAGGAGCAGAGAAAAGAGAAGGTGACAACTAATGGAGATAAGCCACTCCCTAGACATTTGTCACCCTGAGACTCTTCTGCAACCCTCGTGCATGGCACTCAGGGAAGGAACTCAGGTCCAGAGGCAAGTCACTGTCCACCCTCATGCACCTCCAGCAGTCATCATCAATACACTATGGGTCCTCAGTTTTCTCCCAAGGGGCTACTTTCTCACTCACTCACTGAGTAAATTACAACTCGAATGAGGAGAAGCCCTAGGATGCCACCCCACCAAGAGGGGACCTCGGCCCACGACTCACACTTCTCTGCAGCCCCCGCCCGCCATGGGCTCATCACATCTCACGATGGAGCCATCTTGCTGTCCATCACCGTTGTCCAACCTGAGAACATGAGGGTGGAGAAGAGGGCAAAAATGGAGGTGGGCCCCACTTTTCTCCTCTCACAAAGACACTTTTGTGCCACCACCACAGACTGCAGTGAGGGAAGGACCTCAGATCCAGAGGTTAGTCACCGTCCTCACTCAGACACCTCCAGCAGTCATCATGGAGCCCAACAAGTCCTCACTTTCTCTAAACACTGCTCCTTTCTAATTCACTAAGCCATGTGTTCACAGAGGAAATACAAGTTCTACAGATCCCACCCTGTCCCAAGAAGGAACACGGAGAAGGACTCACACAGGGCTGCTGCTCCGCCTCAGCACAGTCCTATGGGCACCAGAATATGGGGCCATCCTCCTGTCCACAGGACGCATCCATTCTGAGAAACACGGGGCACAGGAGAACACCACAAATAAACACTTGCACAACTTTGCCTCTGGCTCTCTGAAACTCTCGGTCAATCGCCCTTGGTTTATCCTGAAGGATCTCAGATGCCACAGGTATTCACAGTCCTCACTCATACAGATCCACATGTCATCATCAATCCAACAGCTTTCCTCCACCTTTCCCACAATGGCTACTCTCAGATTCACTAATTTATCCTTGACTGGTTCAGTCCCATGCTAGCCAAACCCTCCCACACAGGACCATTCACCAGGACTCACACTCATGTGCCCTCCCTCTCAAGAGGGTCCGAAGGGCACGGGACCATGGAGCCACCCTCCTGTCCACAGGCGAAGTCCAATCTGAGGAGCAGAGGGCAGAGAAGGTGGCAACTAGTAAACATATGCCACTCGCTTGCCATCTCTCACCCTGAGACTGTTGTGCAATCGTCGAGCATTGCTCTCAGGAAAGGAAATAAGATCCAGAGGCAAGTCACTGTCTCAGGGACACACCTCCAGCAGTCATCATCCATTTCTATGGGTCCTGATTTTTCCACAAACGGGCTAAGGTCTCATTCATTCGCTGAGTAAATCACAACTCGAATAAGGTGACGCTTTCAGAATGCCACCCCCCCCAAGAGGGGACCGATGCCGGCGACTCACACTTCTCTGCAGGCCCCGCCCACCATGGACTCATCACACCTGAGCATGGAGCCATCTTCCTGTCCATCATCCTCTTCCAATCTGAGAACAAGATGGCGAAAAAGAGGGCAAAAATGGAGGTGGGCCCCACTTTTCTCCTCTCACAAAGACACTTTTGTGCCATCACCACAGACTGCAGTGAGGGAAGGACCTCAGATCCAGAGGTTAGTCACCGTCCTCACTCAGACACCTCCAGCAGTCATCATCGAGCCCAACAAGTCCTCACTTTGTCCAACCATGCTATTTTCTAAATCATTAAGCACTGTGTCGACGGACTGACCACAGGCTCTACAGATCCCACCTCTCCCAAGAAGGAGCACAGAGAAGGACTCACACGGCGCTGCTGTTCTGCCTCAGCACGGTCCTAAGGGCAGCTGACCATGGAATCATCCTCCTGTCCACAGGACGCATCCATTCTGAGAAACACAGGGCACAGAAGAACACCACAAATGGACACGTGCCCTACTTTGCCTCTGGCACACTGACACTCTCGGTCAAACGCTCTTGGTGGAAGATACTAAAGGATCTCAGATGCCACAGGTATTCACAGTGCTCACTCATACAGATCCACATGTCATCATCAATCCAACAGCTTTCCTCCACCTTTCCCACAATGGCTACTCTCAGATTCATTAATTTATACTTGATTAGTAGTGTCACCATTCTACCCAATCCATCCCACTCACGACCATTCAACCGGACTCACACTGATGGGCCGCTCCTCTCTGCAGTGTCTGAAGGGCACCAGACCACGGAGCCATCCTCCTGTCCACAGGCCACGTCCAATCTGAGGATTAGAGGAAAAGAATGTAAAAACTAATGGTGACATGCAACCCCCTTGGCATCTCTCACCCTGAGACTGTTCTGCAATCCTCATGCATTGCACTCAGGGAAGGAACTCAGGTCCAGAGGCAAGTCACTGTCCACCCTCATGCACCTCCAGCAGTCATCATCAATACACTATGGGTCCTCAGTTTTCTCCCAAGGGGCTACTCTCTCACTCATTCACTGAGTAAATCACAACTCGAATGAGGAAAAGCCCAAAGAATGCCACCCCACCAAGAGGGGACCTCGGCCCACGACTCACACTTCTCTGCAGCCCCCGCCCACCATAGGCTCATCACATCTCACCATGGAGCCATCTTCCTCTCCATTGGCCTTTCCCAATCTGAGAACATGAGGGCAAAGAAGAGGGGAAAAATTAAGGTGGGCCCCACTTTTCTCTTCTCACAAAGACACTTTTGTGCCATCACCCCCAAGCGCAGTGAGGGAAGGACCTCAGATCCAGAGGTTAGTCACCGTCCTCACTCAGACACCTCCAGCAGTCATCATCGAGCCCAACAAGTCCTCACTTTGTCCAACCATGCTATTTTCTAAATCATTAAGCACTGTGTCGACGGACTGACCACAAGCTCTACAGATCCCACCTTGTCCCAAGCAGAAACACAGAGAAGGACTCACACGGTGCTGCTGTTCTGCCTCAGCATGATCCTTAGGGCACCAGTCCATGGAGCCATCCTCCTGTCCACAGCACACATCCATTCTGAGAAACACAGGGCACAGGAGAACACCACAAATGGGCACGTGCCCTACTTTGCCTCTGGTTCTCTGAGACTCTCTGAAATCGCCCTTGGTGGGAGATACCGAAGGATCTCAGATGCCACAGGTATTCACAGTCCTCACTCATACAGATCCAGATCTCATCATCAATCCAACAGCTTTCCTCCATCTTTCCCACAATGGCTACTCTCAGATTCATTAATTTATACTTGACTGGTTCAGCCCCATGCTAGCCAAACCGAACCACACAGGATCATTCACCAGGACTTACACTCATGTGCCCTCCCTTAGGGTCCTAAGGGCACGGGACCACGGAGCCATCCTCCTGTCCACAGGCAAGTTCCAATCTGAAGAGCAGAGGGCAGAGAAGAAGGCAAATAATGGTATACGCGCCTCCCCCCTTGGCTTCTCTCACTCTGCAATCCTCATGCATTGCACTCAGGGAAGGAACTCAGGTCCAGAGGCAAGTCACTGTCCTCACTCATGCACCTCCAGCAGTCATCGTCAATACACTATGGGTCCTCAGTTTTCTCCCCAGGGGCTACTCTCTCAATCATTCACTGAGTAAATCACAACTTGAATGAGGAGAAGCCCTCAGGATGCCACCCCACCAAGAGGGGACCTCTGCCTGCGACTCTCACTTCTCTGCAGCCCCCGCCCATATGGGCTCATCACACTTCAACGTGGAGCCATCTTGGTGTCCATGGGCCTCGTCCAATCTGAGAACATGAGGGCAAAGAAGAGGGCCATAATGGAGGTGGACCCCACTTTTCTCCTCTCACAAAGACACTTTTGTGCCATCACCCCCAAGTGCAGTGAGGGAAGGACCTCAGATCCAGAGGTTAGTCACCGTCCTCACTCAGACACCTCCAGCAGTCATCATCGAGCCCAACAAGTCCTCACTTTGTCCAACCATGCTATTTTCTAAATCATTAAGCACTGTGTCGACGGACTGACCACAAGCTCTACAGATCCCACCTGTCCCAAGCAGAAGCACAGAGAAGGACTCACATGGCGCTGCTTCTCTGCCTCAGCATGATCCTTAGGGCACCAGTCCATGGAGCCATCCTCCTGTCCACAGCACCCATCCATTCTGAGAAACACAGGGCACAGGAGAACACCACAAATGGGCACGTGCCCTACTTTTACTCTGGTACATTGAGACTCTCTGAAATCGCCCTTGGTGGGAGATACCGAAGGATCTCAGGTGCCACAGGTATTCACAGTCCTCACTCATACAGATCCAGATCTCATCATCAATCCAACAGCTTTCCTCCACCTTTCCCACAATGGCTACTCTCAGATTCATTAATTTATACTTGACTGGTTCAGGCCCCATTCTACATAAACCATCCAACTCACGGTCATTCAACAGGACTCACATTGATTGGCCGCTCCTCTCAGGAGTGTCTAAAGGGTAGCAGACCACGGAGCCATCCTCCTGTCCACAGGCCACGTCCAATCTGAGGAGCAGAGGGCAGAGAAGGTGGAAACTAATGGTATCCTTCCCCCCTTGGCATCTCTCACCCTGAGACTCTTCTGCAATCCTCGTGCATTGCACTCAGGGAAGGAACTCAGGTCCAGAGGCAAGTCACTGTCCTCACTCATGCACCTCCAGCAGTCATCGTCGATTCACTATGGGTCCTCAGTTTTCTCCCCAGGGGCTACTCTCTCACTCATTCACTGAGTAAATCACAACTCGAATGAGGAGAAGCCCGAAGCATGCTACCCCACCAAGAGGGGACCTCGGCCCACGACTCACACTTCTCTGCAGCCCCCGCCCGCCATTGGCTCATCACACCTGAGCATGGAGCCATCATGTTGTCCATCACCGTCGTCCAACCTGAGAACATGAGAATGGAGAAGAGGGCAAATATGGAGGTGGGCCCCACTTTTCTCCTCTCACAAAGACACTTTTACGACACGACCATCGACTGGAGTGAGGGAAGGACCTCAGATCCAGAGGTTAGTCACCGTCCTCACTCAGACACCTCCAGCAGTCATCATCGAGCCCAACAAGTCCTCACTTTGTCCAACCATGCTATTTTCTAAATCATTAAGCACTGTGTCGACGGACTGACCACAAGCTCTACAGATCCCACCTTGTCCCAAGAAGGAGCACAGAGAAGGACTCACACGGCGCTGCTTCTCCGCCTCAGCATGATCCTTAGGGCACCAGTCCATGGAGCCATCCTCCTGTCCACAGGACGCATCCATTCTGAGAAACACAGGGCACAGGAGAACACCACAAATGGACACGTGCCCTACTTTGCCTCTGGCTCTCTGAGACTCTCGGTCAATCGCCCTTGGTGGGAGATACCGAAGGATCTCAGGTGCCACAGGTATTCACAGTCCTCACTCATACAGATCCACATGTCATCATCAATCCAACAGCTTTCCTCCACCTTTCCCACAATGGCTACTCTCAGATTCATTAATTAATACTTGACTGGTTCAGTCCGCATGCTAGCCAAACCATCCCAGACAGGATCATTCAAGTGGACTTACACTCACTGGCAGCTCTTCTCAGGATGAGGTCCAAAGGACACGAGACCACGGAGTCATCCTCCTGTCAAGAGGCCAGGTCCAATCTGAGGAGCAGAGGGCAGAGAAGAAGGCAACTCATGGTATCCACCCCCCCTTGGCTTCTCTCACCCTGAGACTCTTGGGCAATCCTCGTGCATTGCACTCAGGGAAGGAACTCAGGTCCAGAGGCAAGTCACTGTCCTCACTCATGCACCTCCAGCAGTCATCGACAATACACTATGGGTCCTCAGTTTTCTCCCCAGGGGCTACTCTCTCAATCATTCACTGAGTAAATCACAACTCGAATGAGGAAAAGCCCAAAGAATGCCACCCCACCAAGAGGGGACCTCTGCCCACGACTCACACTTCTCTGCAGCCCCCGCCCATATGGGCTCATCACATCTCACCATGGAGCCATCTTGGTGTCCATCACCGTTGTCCAATCTGAGAACATGAGGGTGGAGAAGAGGGCAAAAATGGAGGTGGGCCCCACTTTTCTCCTCTCACAAAGACACTTTTGTGCCATCACCCCCAAGTGCAGTGAGGGAAGGACCTCAGATCCAGAGGTTAGTCACCGTCCTCACTCAGACACCTCCAGCAGTCATCATCGAGCCCAACAAGTCCTCACTTTGTCCAACCATGCTATTTTCTAAATCATTAAGCACTGTGTCGACGGACTGACCACAAGCTCTACAGATCCCACCTTGTCCCAAGCAGAAACACAGAGAAGGACTCACACGGCGCTGCTGTTCTGCCTCAGCATGATCCTTAGGGCACCAGTCCATGGAGCCATCCTCCTGTCCACAGCACACATCCATTCTGAGAAACACAGGGCATAGGAGAACACCACAAATGGACACGTGCCCTACTTTTACTCTGGCACTCTGAGAATCTTGGTCAATCGCCCTTGGTGGGAGATACTGAGGATCTCAGGTGCCACAGGTATTCACAGTCCTCACTCATACAGATCCAGATCTCATCATCAATCCAACAGCTGTCTCCACCTTTCCCACAATGGCTACTCTCAGATTCACTAATTTATACTTGACTGGTTCAGTCCCGATTCTACATAAACCATCCCACTCATGGTCATTCAACCGGACTCACACTGATGGGCCGCTCCTCTCGGGAGTGTCTGAAGGGCAGCAGACCACGGAGCCATCCTCCTGTCCACAGGGCACATCCAATCTGAGGAGCAGAGGGCAGAGAAGGTGGAAACTAATAGAGACCCGCAACCCCCTTGGCATCTGTCACCCTGAGACTCTTCTGCAATCCTCGTGCATTGCACTCAGGGAAGGAACTCAGGTCCAGAGGCAAGTCACTGTCCACCCTCATGCACCTCCAGCAGTCATCATCAATACACTATGGGTCCTCAGTTTTCTCCCAAGGGGCTACTCTCTCACTCATTCACTGAGTAAATCACAACTTGAATGAGGAGAAGCCCTCAGAATGCCACCCCCACCAAGAGGGGACCTCTGCCTGCGTCTCACACTTCTCTGCAGCCCCCGCCCATATGGGCTCATCACATCTCACCATGGAGCCATCTTGCTGTCCATCACCGTTGTCCAACCTGAGAACATGAGGGTGGAGAAGAGGGCAAAAATGGAGGTGGGCCCCACTTTTCTCCTCTCACAAAGACACTTTTGTGCCACCACCACAGACTGCAGTGAGGGAAGGACCTCAGATCCAGAGGTTAGTCACCGTCCTCACTCAGACACCTCCAGCAGTCATCATGGAGCCCAACAAGTCCTCACTTTCTCTAAACACTGCTCCTTTCTAATTCACTAAGCCATGTGTTCACAGAGGAAATACAAGTTCTACAGATCCCACCCTGTCCCAAGAAGGAACACGGAGAAGGACTCACACAGGGCTGCTGCTCCGCCTCAGCACAGTCCTATGGGCACCAGAATATGGGGCCATCCTCCTGTCCACAGGACGCATCCATTCTGAGAAACACAGGGCACAGGAGAATACCACAAATAAACACTTGCACAACTTTGCCTCTGGCTCTCTGAGACTCTCGGTCAATCACCCTTGGTTTATCCTGAAGGATCTCAGATGCCACAGGTATTCACAGTCCTCACTCATACAGATCCACATGTCATCATCAATCCAACAGCTTTCCTCCACCTTTCCCACAATGGCTACTCTCAGATTCATTAATTTATACTTGACTGGTTCAGCCCCATGCTAGCCAAACCCTCCCACACAGGACCATTCACCAGGACTTACACTCATGTGCCCTCCCTCTCAAGAGGGTCCTAAGGGCACGGGACCACGGAGCCATCCTCCTGTCCACAGGCAAGTTCCAATCTGAAGAGCAGAGGGCAGAGAAGAAGGCAAATAATGGTATACGCGCCTCCCCCCTTGGCTTCTCTCACTCTGCAATCCTCGTGCATTGCACTCAGGGAAGGAACTCAGGTCCAGAGGCAAGTCACTGTCCTCACTCATGCACCTCCAGCAGTCATCATCAATACACTATGGGTCCTCAGTTTTCTCCCCAGGGGCTACTCTCTCATTCCTTCACTGAGTAAATCACAACTCGAATGAGGAGAAGCCCGAAGCATGCCACCACCGCCAAGAGGAGACCTCTGCCCGCGACTCTCGCTTCTCTGCAGCCCCCGCCCATATGGGCTCATCACACCTCAACATGGAGCCATCTTGGTGTCCATGGGCCTCGTCCAATCTGAGAACATGAGGGCAAAGAAGAGGGCCATAATGGAGGTGGACCCCACTTTTCTCCTCTCACAAAGACACTTTTGTGCCATCACCCCCAAGTGCAGTGAGGGAAGGACCTCAGATCCAGAGGTTAGTCACCGTCCTCACTCAGACACCTCCAGCAGTCATCATCGAGCCCAACAAGTCCTCACTTTGTCCAACCATGCTATTTTCTAAATCATTAAGCACTGTGTCGACGGACTGACCACAAGCTCTACAGATCCCACCTTGTCCCAAGCAGAAACACAGAGAAGGACTCACACGGCGCTGCTGTTCTGCCTCAGCATGATCCTTAGGGCACCAGTCCATGGAGCCATCCTCCTGTCCACAGCACCCATCCATTCTGAGAAACACAGGGCACAGGAGAACACCACAAATGGACATGTGCCCTACTTTGCCTCTGGTACATTGAGACTCTCTGAAATCGCCCTTGGTGGGTGATACCGAAGGATCTCAGATGCCACAGGTATTCACAGTCCTCACTCATACAGATCCAGATCTCATCATCAATCCAACAGCTTTCCTCCACCTTTCCCACAATGGCTACTCTCAGATTCATTAATTTATACTTGACTGGTTCAGGCCCCATTCTACCCACACCCTCCCACTCACGGTCATTCAACTGAACTCACACTGATGGGCCGCTCCTCCCTGTAGTATCTGAAGGGCAGCAGACCACAAAGTCATACTCCTGTCCACAGGCCACGTCCAATCTGAGGAGCAGAGGGCAGAGAAGGTGGAAACTAATGGTATACGCCCCCCCCTTGGCATCTCTCACCTTGAGACTCTTTGGCAATCCTCGTGCATTGCACTCAGGGAAAGAACTCAGGTCCAGAGGCAAGTCACTGTCCTCACTCATGCACCTCCAGCAGTCATCGTCGATTCACTATGGGTCCTCAGTTTTCTCCCAAGGGGCTACTCTCTCACTCATTCACTGAGTAAATCACAACTCGAATGAGGAAAAGCCCAAAGAATGCCACCCCACCAAGAGGGGACCTCGGCCCACGACTCACACTTCTCTGCAGCCCCCGCCCGCCATTGGCTCATCACATCTCACCATGGAGCCATCTTGTTGTCCATCACCGTTGTCCAACCTGAGAACATGAGGGTGGAGAAGAGGGCAAAAATGGAGGTGGGCCCCACTTTTCTCCTCTCACAAAGACACTTTTGTGCCATCACCCCCAAGTGCAGTGAGGGAAGGACCTCAGATCCAGAGGTTAGTCACCGTCCTCACTCAGACACCTCCAGCAGTCATCATCGAGCCCAACAAGTCCTCACTTTGTCCAACCATGCTATTTTCTAAATCATTAAGCACTGTGTCGACGGACTGACCACAAGCTCTACAGATCCCACCTTGTCCCAAGAAGGAGCACAGAGAAGGACTCACACGGTGCTGCTTCTCCGCCTCAGCATGATCCTTAGGGCACCAGTCCATGGAGCCATCCTCCTGTCCACAGGACGCATCCATTCTGAGAAACACAGGGCACAGGAGAACACCACAAATTGACATGTGCCCTACTTTGCCTCTGACACACTGAGTCTCTCAGGCAATCGCCCTTGGTGGGAGATACTGAAGGATCTCAGATGCCGCGGGTATTCACAGTCCTCCCTCATACAGATCCACATGTCATCATCGATCTAACCGGTTTCCTCCACCGTTCCCACAATGGCTACTGTCAGATTCATTAATTCACACTTGATTGGTACAGTCCGCATGCTAGCCAAACCCTCCCACTCACGATCATTCACCAGGACTCACACTCATGGGCCAGGAGGGTCCTAAGGGCACCAGACCACGGAGCCATCCTCCTCTTTACAGGCCAAGTCCAATCTGAGGAGCAGAGGGCAGAAAATGGGCCAAAAAATGAAGTTTCTCCCCGCTTTTTTTCTGTCATATTCAGAGTATTATGTAATCCTCTTGCTTTTCTTTTAGTGCAGAATCTCAGATCCAAATGCTTGTCTCTTTCCCCACTCATATACCTCTGCATCATAATCCAACAGGATATGTTCTTTTTACTTCCATCCATTGCTACTGTAATTTTACTACATTATTTCATTAATTTGCTAATCATAAATGTCATTATTCATCAAGTCTGATTTGTCTTGTTTTCTTTATTCTGCAGTGGAACCTTTGTAAGTTGACACCTCAGTGCTAGTCAAAAGTCTCACAGATGCATAATCAATCTTCAACTTTCTGTTATTTCTTTAATTACCCAACTTCACATTTTTCATTTTGCTGTACATCTTTTAATAATTCTGTCAATAATTTTATGCATACTACCCCGTATCAAGCAAGAATTCCTACCACACCTCACACTGGTGTATAATTCCTCCTCACCATGCATCGTCTTCCTGTCCACAGGCCATGTCCACTCTGAGGTGGAGCGAGCACATGCGATGACAACTGTTTGTATGTGTTCACTAATGCACTCTGCTTTTTCCTACTATTTGTTCCTTATTTGGATATTCATTATTCTACGTTTTCTCTTCCAGAAAATGTATATTTCTGAACTTTTGAGTGAACTAGCTGTAAACATTGTTGAATAATGTCTATGCTGAATTTTCTAAATAGATGTTTATTATGAGTCTTTTATTTTTTAGATTGTTTTAGTGTACGTTAACAGTATACATTGCCTCACCAGGTTTTACTGGTACAGCATTTTTTTTGTACATCACCTATCTTTATATTCTTATATTCTTATATGTTGGTTGTTTATTAATCTTATTACAAAGGAATAAAAATGCATGATATGAGGTACAAGGCAAATACAGGCTATTTCCCTTATCTCTCTGTAGGATATTCCAGATTGAGGGCATGGACCATTTGTATTGATGGGCCTTTGATAAATATTTGCTAATTTTTTCTTCGTTGTACTAGTGATGGCTCTGAGGGCATCACATATGCAGGTAAGAGTTCCATCCCTGAGCTGTATCCAACCCTTTATTGAGGAAGGGAGCAGGGGGAGAGAAAGGGAGGGAAAACGGGAGGGAAAAAGTAAGTGGTGAGGATTGAAGTGAAACAAATGCTATTCCACGCATGTATGATAAGGGAAATGAACACTGTTATGTGTAACTCAAGTGCTCCACGAAAACATAAAAAATAATTACAACACTGAATATTGACATGAGACAAATATTAGAAGGTAAATGTATTTCCCAATCCTTTTTAATTAGAAAGATATATTCACCAATGTAGTACTTTAGACAAAAATAAAAACAGTAACTTTTATTTTGAGACAGGTTCTCACTAAGTTTCTGAGACTGACCTCAAACTTCAAGTCCTCTTGCCTCAGCCTCCAGAGTAGTTGGGAATACAGACATGTATCACTGTGCATGGCTTGTCTGATAATTTTTAATGATGCTATGTGGACTCTCAAGAAGTTGACTGTACCCAATGCTGGGGATATAGCTCAGTGCAGAGCACTTGCCTAGCATGTGCAAGGTCCTGGATTCTAGGATATCCCTAGTACCATACAAACAAGAGAAATAAAATGAAAGAAATGACTGAACTCAAGACAAGAACACTGTCTATACGACTCTTTTGTATAAAAAAATAATTATGAAAGTAAAATAAAAATCTATGAACAAAAGATAAAAATCAAATACACTCTATATTCCTACCATCTGTGTGCAGCATTCTCCAAACAGAAAGATTGATTCCGATTCATTAAGAAACAAACAAAAAAATGATCTCCTCAGAAGAAAGAAGTAACAGGAGAATGTGATGTGGCACAGTGCTTAAATTAGCTCAGCCAATCTCCTCTGCAGGCTACTTCAAGGAGATAACAATAAAAAGATTGGGACATTCTGTCCACTGACCCATAATTTCTATCTCCAATTTACATGTCACTTAGATATTTATTAATTTAGGGTAATATTTGCTTACTTTTCTTCTTAGAAAGCTTCAAACATGGACAGAACTCGGGGCAATCACTGTTCCTTAGTGCATACACCATTGTTAGTCAACAAAGCTATACACCTGCTCCATCTATCATCCACTCCAGCACGCCCTGGCATTCCCGCTTGCTGCTGCTTTAGCCATGAACAATGTTTCGCCTCTTCATTTTTATTCACTTATACATTTGTTTTCATACTACCATTGATATTTTTAGGATGACATTTTCAAAGCTCATGGACAAGACCATGAACCAGCCCTTGGGTATTCCTGCCCCCATCTATGGCATCACACTGAATACGGGAAAGGACTAGATCCTGTCTGCATGGTGCCCAGTGCTTCACATGGAACATCCACAGCACAGCCTCCCCTGTCTTCTGCATCTCAGGACTGGCCCTCTGTCCCAGCATGCGCAACTACTCTTCTTTATGGGATCACCTAACCACTTAAAGCTGGGTCAAGTGGAGGCACCCCCAGTCCCAGCTACTCAGGAGGCTGACGGAGAAGATTCCTTGAGACCAGGAGTTTGAGATCACCTAGGGCAACATAACCTTGTGAGATCCCAGAGGGCAGAGGTTGAAGAGGGGGAGAGAAACCAAGAAGGAGACACATGCAAATCACAAAAAGAGCAAGCTCTTTGATGTCCCTAGAAGTCAATCACATTATATTTACAAAAACCTAAAATCTTTCATTAATGAAACTTAGGCTTCTTTTATACATTAAAGTAAGATTTCATATTAACATGTGAAATATTAATCATTGACATAAACCCAGACAACCACCAAATATGACGCATGCTGATGCCTCTGTTCGGAGCCTGCTGAGGCAAGAGCTCACCACCATAGGGATCACCCTTGAATCGGCACAGGTACATCCACTCCAAGGAGCACAGAGCAGAGCAGATGCCTGAAAACATTGAGACGTTCTGTTAACTGATCCCCAGGCCTCCCTCTAATTACCTAGTCTCCCAGGTTATTTGTGATGATATTTATTTTTCTCTTAACAAATCAAACACTAAATGTATAAATGTCTCAGATCAAACAGTATTATGTGTTCCCTTTCCATTACTATATTTAGTCAAAGACAATATACACAGGAGGAGGAAGTACATTTGTTCCAATATCATTCATTCCACTTTATGATCAATATTATTTTACTTATCATGTAGTTTAACAATGATCATGTTTACCACCTTTATGCATCATATGTTCACTTATGTGGCCACTGATACCATTGATTCCTTGTAATACCATCATGATGAATTCATCAACACAACAGCCTGACACAAGATCCTTGTATGTTCCTGGCAACACTTTTTAGGATGGGTCATGGAGGGAACAGACTGTCGACTCACCTTGGTCAACATGTTCCGAACACACAGATAGAGCTGCAGAGCTCCTGCCCCAGAGAGAGTGCTAAAGTCAACTGGAGCATGTCCATCCTGGAAAGTAGAAAACAGAGGAGGGGATAAGACTGGGGCATCCTCCCCAGACCCTTGCTCTGTGCAGAGTCTATCATCTAGCCAGTCACACGTGCAAAATCATTCCTTAAAATGTTGGCATTTCATTTTCTCTTAAGAAAGCGAACAACTTTGAAATTGCCATTGGCACAGAAGAGTACCTTATAATTCATTCTGTGTTAAGCACAAAAACCAAGCCCATAACTTCGTGCCCAGCATCTCCCTATGGGACCCCTCTGAATGGGGGAATGGACAAGAGTCCTTGGCATTGGACCTCAGAGTTTCAGACACATGTAGTCATCATGCTTGACTCACACACCACCAGTCGTCATCATTGGTCCAGGAAGGGGCCATTTGTTCTTGACTTATTTTTAGATGATTTGTTGATTAATTCAGAAATTCACTACTAATAATTTTAAAGCACTATGATCCACAAAACCCATGAAGAGTCCTAATATCCTTAACTTGCATATGAAATCATTCTCTGATCAATATCTCCTTTACTGGGCTGGGGCTATAGTTCAGTGGTAGAGTACTTGCCTTGCAGGTGTGAGGCCCTGGGTTCGATCCTCAGAACCACATAAAAATAATTAAACAAATAAAGATAGTTTGTCCATTTACAACTAAAAAAAATATTTTTAAAAAGTATCTCCTTTACTAAAAATCCTCACTTTTCATAAATGAATTAATAAATAGAGTACTTTGTGTGCACCCTGTGCTTGTCATTGGACCCTAGCTGGCCCTCTCCATATGGCACAGCTTTAATGCTACAGTGAACATCCTTAAACCAACACAAGGGCACCATGACTCACATCAGTCTCCAAACCCACGAAGGATGCGTGAACCATCCCGAGGGAGTTCCTTCCGATGTATACATCAGAGCTGTAATCAGTAATTCTGGGTACATCATTCCCTTTCTCTCAAGAAAATGAACAACCTCAAACTTGTCACTGACCCAGAACACAAACCCTGCCTGTAAGTCACACGGTATCATCATCAGCCAAAGAGCTGCCACTCAAGTGCCATTCATTTCTTATTGCCTTTCATGTTTCCAATGTACATTAATCATTTTTCTGGCCTCATCAGATAATTCTGTACTTCAGCAATGCTTCATCTATTTTATGTCGACTTATTTATCTATTTTTTCACTGATTCTTTCATTGATCAATAATAATGGTAGAAAGACAGTGTGTGAAAACAAAGACAAGATTTGTCTTTATGTTGGGCCTCAGAGTGTCATACATACATTTTTAATCTTTGACTCACACTAGCATGTCTTGTAGGCCTGGGGAAGGCCCACAATTTCTTCATTCATTTCTGAATTATTTAATTGATTAAATTTTAAAACACTACGAATGACAAAGGTCCAAGAAGAGACTGAAGATCCCAAATACTCAACTAGGATCATTCCCATTATACTACATCCCTTTCACTCACTACTCTTAGTATTTCTTATATACATTAATCAATAATACATCATATGAATCCCTTATTTGCCACTAGGCAACAATTTGCCTTTATTTATTACATTTAATGCTTTTTAATAATCAGTGCTTTCAATCTCCATAGTTTCAGTTACTCAGGATGGCAATGATCCAAGAATATTTAATTAAAAATTTCAGGAAAAAAAAATCATGTTTTAAACAACTTTTATTCCAGTATATGTGATAACAGCTCTATTTTATCATTAGTTCTTGTGGACAACTAACTGCTCTTAATTTATAATTCAACTATTTTAAATACATGCATACAGGGAAAAACATAAGTGGGTGTAGGGTTCAGGGCTGTATCCAGGCTTGGCATTCACTGGGAGTCCTGAAATACATCCCAGATGGACCAGGAGAACTATTGTGTCCTTAAGTAAGTCCCTAAATCAGGGGTAAGAACATCAGCTACATAGTGCTCTCCGGGTTCCTAACAAAACATGCAACCAAAGCAGAGCCCTTCAGCCAGGGGAGGGGTGCATTCTGAGGAGTGTGAATGAGAGCAAGTGCTTTTTAAATGAGGACATTCTGTACCCTGTTCCTTGTTTTTTACCTCACATTTAGCCACTCACTGAGGTAATCAGTAATTTGAAGTACACATTCCATATGAAAACGAACAATTTTGAACATACTCCTGACAGAAAATGAACCTTTGTCTATAACGTACACTCTCTTGGGGCTCTCCTTAAACTGGATTTGGGGTTCACATTACTTTAATAGTTTTCTGGAATCACCCATGTTTTAGTTCACTCATGTCTATTTATTTGTATTTATCGATGGGTCGTTTCCTAGGTATAAGCATGAGAGTTTGAAGATACATGGCCACAGGTACCAGACCAAGGCTCCTGGGAACCCTGACACCTGCCTGCAGGACCACACCCACAGGAGGGGGTGAGTTCTCCACTCTGAACCTGAGCTCCAGGTACCTCTTCCACACATATGACGTATATGACCCCTGCAGTCATCACTGGCCCAGACTGCCATCTTCCACCACTGTTACCTGACTTCTTCCATGATTCATTTGATTATATTTGGTAATGAAAATTTGAGAATATAAATTAAAAATTTTTAAATGCAACCATTCAGAAGAGTTAGGAACGTCTTTTTGCATTAGAAGAGGCTTTATAACCCTGATCTGCACACAAAGAAGTACTCTCCTATGATGACGTCCTTTTGTGTATTATCCTGTTTTGTGGCTACATTCATTTATACAAAGCTTCCATATCCATAGATGTCACAAGAAACAATTGTGTTCTTTAACTACTTCACACTCTTTTTTTGAAAAAATTAAGATTTTATTTATCTAGAATTAAAGCAGGCAAAGAGTTGAAAAATAAGCAAACAGAGGATTTTCTTTTTCTTTTTCAGATATATATTTGTATGGGGCTTAAAAGAGCAACTTAATTTAATTTCTAAAATTTTTATTTGTACAAGTTAATTATCACAATTAAAAGCCTTCTGTAATCCTGAATCTCACCCCTGAACAGAATCAATTGCAAATATTTCTCTGTGTTTTTAGGTATTGTTTCTATTTCTAAAACATATGTTTTCCAGGGCTGGGGTTGTGGCTTACAGGTAGAGTGCTCGCCTAGCATGCATAAGGCACTGGGCTCCATCATCAGCACATAGAAAATGAAGATGTTGTGACCACCTAAAACTAAAAAGTCAATATTAAAAGAAAACAGAATATGTTTCCTGTACCTGCCAAACTCATTTTCTTCTTGTCCTTCTAGGTTTTGCTTTCAATTTTGAACACTATCGATTATCTGGGTTCTAATGTAGACATTTCTCTATGAGAAGATTGATACTAAATGCTTTTATCTCCTACCAAATTCCAAATCAAAATATCACACTCTTAATAATACATTCATAATTGTAGGATGGAGAAAGACCCTGACACGAGGGAGAGGACTTTAGCCATTACTCACAGGAATCCCAGCACTCTTAAGCAACCACAGCTGGTGACCAGGGAAGAATGTAAGTCACCTCAGTGGCTCATTCCAAGAGTCAAAAGGAAGCTCTGTGTGCACTGATTTCTATGTTCTTCATTTCATTCATGCAGTCATTCAGCTGTTTATTACTATTTAATTTGTGCTGTGTGTGTTTGTGTGTATGCATATGTATGTGTATATTTTGTGCTTCTGTATGAACACATACGCGTGCATGCACATACATCTTACAAAAGGAATATCTCCATCTTGAGCCTGACCCAGAATAAGAAAACTGACTCTTATTTACTGTCTATACAATTCTTACCTAAAATGGTAACACTGTTTCTAAATAGCCATAAAGTGTTATACATTTTAAACAATATTTCTATTTTAACTTAAATATCTGCACATATAACCAATATTTCCTGCCTCAATGTAAATGCACATAGAGAATACATCACCTCTTCTTTATGAATTTATTACATTAGCTTAATGACACATTAATAATGAACCTATTGCCACAAATGCAATGACATCATGTGTGTACATCCCTGATTTTTTCCTAGAGTCAATTCCAATAGAGAAAGTGGACTAATTCTGTAGTGTGTTGGACCTCAGAGCTTCAGACACACATTATTCATAGTCTGTAACACAAATTGTCATCATTGCTATCATTGGTCCCTGACTGGATAACCTTTTCTGCATTTGTTCTGACGTTCTGATCAACAAAAGGGCTATATCATTAATAACAATAAAACTGCATGGTTTAGAATAACCAAAAAGATCTTTGGACATCAATCTAAGGAACAATTATCAACATAAGAGTAAAATTAAACTGAATAACTTAATGTTTAATCTGATACTAATAATTAGGTCATGGTAAATATTTTACTCACTTAAAACTTTTTAAGTTTTTAATTGAGAGATAAGATTCCTTCAGTGGATGAATGGATAAAAAAATGTGGCATGTATACACAATTGAATTTTACTCAGCAATAAAAGAGAATAAAATCATGACATATGCAGGTAAATGGATGGCGTTGGAGAAGATAATGCTAAGTGAAGTTAGCCAACACCCCCTGCAAAAAAAATGCCGAATGTTTTCTCTGATATAAGGAGACTGACTCATAGTGGGATGGGACGGGGAACATGGGAGGAATAAATGAATTCTAGATGGGGCAGAGGGGAGGGAGGGAAAGGGAGGAGGCAGGGGATTAGCACAGATGGTGGAATGTGATGGACATCATTATTCAAAATACATGTATGAAGACATGAATTCAGTGTCAACCTACTTTATAAACAGAGATATGAAAAATTGTGGTATATATGTGTAATAAGAATTGAATGCAAACAAAAACACAAGTACATGTATAAAGACATGAATTGGTGTGAACATACTTTATATAAAGATATAAAAAATTGTGCTCTATAGGTGTGATAAGAATTGTAATACATTCCACTGTCGTGTATTTAAAAAAATAAAATCCATAATAAAAAAATATCTATGTATTCCTCATGTATAACATTGTACAATCTATACAGATTGTACAATGACTAAATCTAGCTAATCAATATATGCATTACCTCATATATTTATGAATTTTGAGGTGAGAACATAGAACGTCTCCTTTCATATATTTTAAAAATATAATATATATTATTAACAACAGAATAATATTGTGTAACATATCTTTTGAATTTATTTTCCTTATTGAATTAACTTAATAGTATTTCATTTACCATGAACACACTCAAATGAGTAAAGCTAAGAAAGAACTTTGGAAAAAACTCACCTTAAGTCTTTCTTAACTCAGAGGAAGCATGACATTTTTGGTCACAAGAGAAGCTTCAATCAGGTGACTGCGTCACTTCCAAAGAGTACAGAGCAGGGGACATGATGAAAACCTTTTCTCCATAGTCCATGTTATCTACTATAAATGAGAAATTTAGACATTGATTAATCTATTGTAATTAGATTTCTTTTCCTCTTAATAAAATCTCAAATTTGCCAAGAGTAATGATTAGCTATTACTTATCATGAGAATTTTCATCTGCATATTATATCTGTGTTAACATTCATTTAGCTAACTATATATTTTATTAATAAACAATGTTTGACCATCTTCATCTTTCTTAATTTACATGTTTAATTATACATTCTTGATCACTTACATTATTTTCAAAACTCATGAACAGAAGGATCAAAAATAAGACCCTCCAACACTGATATTGAAAGATGAAAGATCAGAAATGAAGAAGGGACCAGATGCAACAATCGGACCTCAGAGTTTCAAACACCAGGTGCTCATCACAAGTCACTCACATGCAGCCAGATGTCATGATTGGTCCAGTGCTAAGCTCTCTTTCAACTAAAACTAATAGAAATTGATTTGTTGGACAATTCATACATAAATATATATGAATAACAAAACACAAGAGTATTATCATTCACCTATTAATTAACTGATAATATTTATGAGAGCCTATGATTCAAAACACGCAAACCAAGGCAAGAACAAAGACCAAGACCCACACTGACCTCCAAGTCTGCTGGAGAGTCACCCATGGAGAACCTGGCCACGGAGGAGTTCCAAACCAGCTCAAGAGGGTCCACTGGGGACAAGCGCACAGCAGACCCAGGGAAAGAAAAGCAAACAAACAACACACTGAGACTTTCTCTCCACTGACCCTTGCTTTTCACTCTTCATTGAGAAACTCACTCTTGTGGCCTCTGCAAAAGCTCTTAGCTCTTAGCAAAAGCAGCTAATTCAAAATGGCCCCAGATCACAGCAGGAACCCTGCAGGGTCCCTGCACTCACTGTGTCCTCTAAGCCATGAAGGCTTGGCCATGGAACACCAGCGCAGATTGGACTTGTGTGCCGACACCATGTGTTCCATGACCCACCACTGAGTTCTGTCATTAAACAATGCTTCAGTGCACCATTGTCTGGCATCTTCTCATGTAACTATAGTTGTAGGATTTGCAAGTGTAACCACACAGGGGAAGACCAAGATCCTTCCATGTTCCTGCCTGGGTCCCGAGGATGGTGCCCACCAAAAGCACTTCTATTCCTCTCATGTTGGACATCATGTCCAGACACGCTTCCTCCCTCACAAGTGGCTCATGTGACCAGCCAAGAGCACAGGGTCATGTCTTGGTCTCTTCATGGTTCATTCATTTGCACCTTTGTTTTGATTAGGTAATTAATTAATGTATAAGAATAAAATGAAACATGATGTCCAGAACCTAAGCTGCTGGACAAATCCAACATCTGTCTGTAGAATCCTCTGTCAAACATACAGCATCTCTCAATATTCAACCTCTGTGTGGCTCATGATCAATTAATAACTGCAAGGTTCCTCATCATATTCATTATTGGGCCATGGTTAGTTTTTATTTGTTTAAGAATTTTAAGGATGCTATGATACCTCTACACCATCCCCCAGAGAAGAAAAAACACCTTGGCTATCACTCACAGTGGTCACCTCCTTAACACAGTGACAGCACAGAATGTCTCCACACAGCAGGGTCCTCATACCAGTCAGGGACAGCCACTGTGAAGCACCAAGCAGGCAAGATCACACTAAGCCCGGGACGACCTCTCCACTGATGGATGCATCCCATCCTTCACTCACATCCTTCACTTGGCTTCCATCAATTACGGCAATATTTGTTTTTCTCAAAATAGGATAAACTCTAGCTTGCAAAAGATCAAGAACAATGCTCAAGTATAATTTTTCACTGTGTATATCTTCCTGACCCCAGAGGAAATACCCTTCATGTACTTTACCAGCGGACAATGCTGCAGCGCCTAAATATGCTTATTCTGCCACCATTAATCAGGTTATAAGAATACACATGAAATACATGGAGAGAAAGATCCATGCATCCTACCATCACCTGACATTGCACATAGGATCCATTCCATAGCAGGTATGAACCAGGGTCTGCTTCTGTTGGACCTCTGATTTGTTTATTGGTCCAAATAAAATAATAGCATAAAACACTTGAAAATAAAGATCTAATCTGTTGTGGGATAGCCCTCAAGGGCACTTGACCACTGAGCCAAATCCCCAGCCCTATTTTGTATTTTATACAAAATAGCTGCTTAGTACCTCACTTTTGCTGAGGCTGGCTTTGAACTTATGAACCTCCTGCCTCAACCTCCTGAGCTTCTGGTATTGCAATTGTGTGCTATCGTGCTGGCTCTAGACACTTTCATAGTATATGAGTCAAATACAACAGTGACCTACTGATTTAATCATTGATTCACTAATAATTCATGAAAACCTTCTTATTCCCAGAAAGCCCACAGATAGCCCTGGTGGTGGTCATCTGTATAGGTACCATCTTACCACTCTACTTCTCCAAACACCATCCTCAGCTTTGTACACATGTATTTTGGTATATTACTTCCCATTCATCTGATCTTTGGCCTTGGGTGTGCCTAATGTATTATAGTTCACATTTTCTACAACTTAAGCAAAGGCCCTTCAATGATCCAGCAGAACCACCCAAAGAACTCTAGCTATGACTCACATTGGTCCCAAGTCCTGACGCAGAGATGCAGCCAATGGTTTGGCGACCAGGGAGGTATGGCTCCATCCCCTCGGAAGCATCCATGCTAAGGAGTAGAGAGCAGAGAAGATGGCAAGAGTGAGACATCCACCCACCCACCTTCGCTGATCCTATTCCCTTTGGGGTTGGACCTCAGAGTTCCAGAAACGTATTATTCATGATCAGAGATTCATACGCCGGCAGTGATCATCAGCAGTCCAAGGAAAGACCCACCTCAGTCAGCCAATTCCATTCATCTCTACATTTAGTGTCTGCATGAGTAGATCCAACTTGACAATTTGAGCTGTGTACTAATTTTTATTCCAGTTGTACAAATGAATGGGAAGCAGTATGGAAACGTGACCCACATATGCAGTGGCAAGTACTGAATGAGGAGCTTCACACTGGCATCACAGGAAACGTTCTTCAGACTCTTTGATGAGTGTGGACTAACTGCACACAGGTCTGTGCACAGTGTGCTATCTCAGAGCACATCTCTTCCTACCAAGGTCATTAACATTACCATCATTACTTTCTTTTTGCTCAGGGGGCGGGGGGATTCCAGGGACTGAACTCAGGGGCACTTGGCCACGGAGTCACATCCCCAGCCCTATTTTTTGTATTTTATTTAGAGACAGAGTCTCACCAAGTTGCTTAGCACCTCACTTTTGCCGAAGCTGGCTTTGAACTCACGATCCTCTTGCCTCAGCCTCCCATGCAGCTAGGGTTACAGGCATGCACCACCGTGGCCATTACTACTTTAAATTTGGAAACTTTGTGCACAGCTCTTATAATTGTTCATAAAACATATAACAGGTTTATTGAACTACAGTCACTGTTAATCTGTTAGTTCACTCATAATGTTCCTCAAAGACTGTGATTCACAAACACCCAATAAGGCCATAACTCTGCATGATAAAGATCTAGCAAGATCCTCACCGCAATATACATCTATCACTACTCATTCACACTTTTTTATATCTGGTTTACTTCTTATCAAGATTCATCTTACTCCAAAATTTAAAAGGATTACACTAAGCTTCATGTGGTGGTACCACACACATTTCAAACATACAAGGAGTTCCCCTAAGCACACCACCCAAACCAAGGCAAGAACAAAGACCAAGACCCACACTGACCTCCAAGTCTGCTGGAGAGTCACCCATGGAGAACCTGGCCACGGAGGAGTTCCAAACCAGCTCAAGAGGGTCCACTGGGGACAAGCGCACAGCAGACCCAGGGAAAGAAAAGCAAACAAACAACACACTGAGACTTTCTCTCCACTGACCCTTGCTTTTCACTCTTCATTGAGAAACTCACTCTTGTGGCCTCTGCAAAAGTCTTAGCTCTTAGCAAAAGCAGCTAATTCAAAATGGCCCCAGACCATAGCAGGAACCCTGCAGGGTCCCTGCACTCACTGTGTCCTCTAAGCCATGAAGGCTTGGCCATGGAACACCAGCGCAGATTGGACTTGTGTGCCGACACCATGTGTTCCATGACCCACCGCTGAGTTCTGTCATTAAACAATGCTTCAGTGCACCATTGTCTGGCATCTTCTCATGTAACTATAGTTGTAGGATTTGCAAGTGTAACCACACAGGGGAAGACCAAGATCCTTCCATGTTCCTGCCTGGGTCCCGAGGATGGTGCCCACCAAAAGCACTTCTATTCCTCTCATGTTGGACATCATGTCCAGACACGCTGCCTCCCTCACAAGTGGCTCATGTGACACCAGCCAAGAGCACAGGGTCATGTCTTGGTCTCTTCATGGTTCATTCATTTGCACCTTTGTTTTGATTAGGTAATTAATTAATGTATAAGAATAAAATGAAACATGATGTCCAGAACCTAAGCTGCTGGACAAATCCAACATCTGTCTGTAGAATCCTCTGCCAAACATACAGCATCTCTCAATATTCAACCTCCCTGTGGCTCATGATCAATTAATAACTGCAAGGTTCCTCATCATATTCATTATTGGGCCATGGTTAGTTTATATTGGTTTAAAATTTTTTAGAAAAGAAACATTAAATCTCACTAAGCTTCATCTATATTATTTACCAGGAAGAAGCATCTGTGACATCCTGAGCTTTATGCTCATGTACAGCTGGCGAATGTAACATTATACATTGTATACTTCACGTGGGAACATTTTGCCTTCTAGGGTTATATGTAATTTTTTAAGTGTAGCAATACTTCTTTAAAAAAAAAAAAGCAGATAAAACTGGAACATCAGCTATTACTCACGTAATCCAAACTCCATGACAACATGATGGCAGCATTAATGGCTCAAAATCATCCAGTCTGCGGAACAGAGGACAAAGCAGACCACTGATACAGGACACCTGTCCCCTGACCCTGGCTTTTCATAATCCCTGTACTTGCTCTACTAGGAATTCATTATCTGGAGGATATTGGTATCATTTTTTTGTACAAAAATGAATAACCAGAAATATTGTTTGTCCCGGATGCTGAGTAATACCTATCAATCATACTGTGCACAACACTCTTAGCCAAGGAAGGCACAGCAGTGTGACATTTACTTACATTGCTGTCAATAGTTGTAATACGTAGCAATGACTGGTCAAGCCTCTTATAATAGTATTTCCATTATACAGATTTTTCATTGATCCAAATACAATTATAGAATAAAAATCAATGAATGCATTGACCAAAAATAAATATATTCTATATTACTAATGCCTGTTTAATAACATTATTTCAAGAAGAGAAAGCCAGACATGTGTTCATATTTTATGACTCATACGCCACCACTAGTCATCATCCTCTGTTTGTCCAAAGAGTTCTAATTCGTCTATTGATTAATTCATTCATTGCCTATTGATTAATTCATTAATGGAATAATTATAATTATAGAACCTTGATTCACAAAACCCAAAGAAGAGCCACATTATTCCTAGTCTATTATGGAATCATTCCAATGTTAGAATCTTGGAATTAATTCATTAATAACCCTCAATTTTTCATATACACAGTATCAATACTTCATAGTGCACGTATATTTATCAAAAATATACAGTCTATTTTTTATTATATTTTAAATTATTTTATAATTCAGGAAGTACTCAAGAAAACCATTCAAACCAAGACAAGAACACTCCCATGACTCACAGTGGTCAGCAGCTTCTTCCAACCATGGACATGGAAGACCCTTCTGTCCACAGGTCATATCCATTCTAGGGAGCAGAGGGCAGAGAAGATGACAACAAATTGAGATGTGCCCTAGAGTTCACCTGTCACAGTGAGACACTTAAGCAATCAAATTTGGTTGGAGTTAGAGAAGAACCTCAGATTTAAAAGGTAGTCACTGTCCTCACTCATACAGCTCCTAGAATCATCATTGTTCCACAACGACTGCTCATTCACTCCAACCATTTCATTTTCTGAATCATTATTTATGCACTAATTGAATGATCATAAGCCCTATGCAAGTCACCCCGTCCCAAAGAGAAAAACTAACCACAACTCACACTGGGCTGTAGCTCCTCTCAACAGGGTGCTAATGGCTCCTGACCATGGAGCCATTCGCCTGTCCACAGGCCATGTCCATTCTGAGAAGCAGAGGGTAGAGAAGATAACAACGATTGGAGAAGTGCCCCACTTTTAATCTGTCACAGGGAGACATTTAGACAAACACACTTGGTGGGAGATAGGGAAGGACCTCAGATCCAGAGGTCTCCACCCCTACCCCTCCAGCAGTCATCATCGATTCAGGAGGGGTCCTTGACCTGTCTAACCATGGCTACTTTCTGATTCATCAATTTATACTTGACTAATGGCTTATGCAAGCCAACCCATCTCAAACAGGAATATTGACCAGGACTCACACTGATGGGCAGCTCCCTCAGGAGGGTTCGAAGGGCACCAGACCACGGAGCCATCCTCCTGTCCACAGGCCAGGTCCAATCTGAGGAGCAGAGGGCAGAGAAGGTGGCAACTCATGAAGATGCGCCCCTCTTGGCATCTCTCACCCTGAGACTTTACGGCAATCATTGTACATTGCACTTAATGAAGGAACTCAGGTCCAGAGGCAAGTCACAGTCCTCACTCAGACACCTCCAGCAGTCATCATCGATTCACTATGGGTCTTCAATCTGTCCAACCATTGCTACTTTCTAAGTTATTAATTCATTAATTGATAAATTATAAGCCTTTGATTCACTAAGTCTGAAATGCCTTGTTGTTTTAATCTGTATGTGTAATCATTGACACCTCTGTGTCATATGCATAATCAATGCAATGCTTCATGTCCCTCCTGTTATCTATGGGAGGTACCGAACGTCACACTTGTGCCTATGCGTACACTTCCTGTGAATCGGTAAATGGTCTTAGGCCTGCTACCCATCCCAAGCAGGGACGCTGATCAGGACTCACACAGGTCTGCAGCTCCTCCTCAGAAGGGCGCTAACAGCACCTGACCAGGGGCCAGCCCTCTTGTCCAAAGGCAATGTCCACTCTGAGAAGAGAGCAGAGATGTTGACAACAAATGGGGTATGCTCACTGCTCATTCTTGATCTGTGCCAATTCATTAATTGGAACTTGCCATTGACCCAGAACACTGTCTATGATTAGGTCTACACCACCATTAGTCAAAAGGAGACATGCACGCACCAGTTATTGCTCTTTGAACTGCACTATGATCTGTATATGTTGGTATGTTTCCTGCTTTACCACAAAGTTTCGGAACTGTACCACGTGGAACACATGAACACAAGGTTGTGATTCCTCTTTGGGGCCCCGCCTTTCACTTGGCCCTTGCTCAGTGTTACACTGCACAGGGAAGTAGGACGTTCACTGTTCTTCTCTGGAGAAAACCAACATTACAGCACTTGGTTATTGGCTGTAGATGTCATTCCTGTCCAGAGAAGGACGAGGGTGGAGACAGTTATATTCCTTGTTAGATATCTGTATATTTAGTGTGTTCATGGTTTTAATTACTTACCCATGTACAGGACCGGTGGGGATGTGAGACCATCTTCATCATATTAAATCTGTACACTAATTCTTCCTTTGGGTCATTCCAAAAAGTGAGCCTTTAACTTTCCTGATATCAGTCTAGGGGGGCGCTTTAAACAGAGGTGTAGACTACACCCACTTTTTTATTGGACCTCAGAGGTTCACACACAGAACACTCATCCTGTGACTCAGGATTACATCCCTTTTTCTTTATTCTCGTGTGTATTTGTTAATTGATCAATTAATTACCTTACTGATGTAAGTTTTAAAACTAGGTTTCACAAAAACCTGAGAGGCAGGGCAATGAGTGTTGTGCATGTCTGATGGATCACCCGGCGTATCCATGTATTTTTTCCATGAACTTTCATCCCATGGGGATTCATAAATCTCATTAATTCCACCTTAATTGTGGTCCACGGTTGGCCTTTTGGATTATGTTTCACATTTTTAAAGACACAGTGACCACCTCGTGGCAAAACTCTCAGAAGGATGTGAGCCTTCCTCACAGTGGTCCTCTGCCCTCAGCCTCGAGGGAACACGGAGCTCGCTCCATGGAGGAACATACAAATGAGGGGGCGTGTGTCCTTCTTGGGGACAATGAGACAAAGAACATGAGCTAGAGGCTGAGATGGTCCTTTGTGCCGACAGTCGGGTATCGACTGTTTCATAATATAAACATGGATACAAACATAGAGACATGTTTGGGTGTGTTGGATGCACACCTACAAAACTGGACGCTGCCTACCCGTGTCCCTGCCTAATGGTCCTTAGGAAAAGAAGTGACATCTTCAGTCCACTGATTGCTTGACGTGTTCCCATGTGTTGTTTATATTCACGTTATTCCATGCCTCGCCACAGACGTCCATGGCGGGACCAGGTTTCATGCACTTATTTACTGTCTGACACACCTAGTTATCTAGTGTCCATCAATGAATCCACCTGTATAGGTGAAAGTATGGGACAGGACCTTGCTGGGTCTGGCTCAGATGTCCAGACATGGCACCTGTTATCGTGACTCAGGTGCCACCAGCTGCCCTCGGTGGACGAAGGCTGGGCCTTCCTTCGTCCTCACCTAAACTGGTTTATTGATGACTCTGTGATTTTGCCAATCATAATTAAACACGTGTCAATCACAAACACTCAAAGACCACATAAGATCCATCTGTGTGCCCACCACCTGTCTTGGGAACCGTTTGCCTGATTGATCCCCTTGTCACAAAAACCAATAGATGTGCTTCACTCCAGCCCAGAGTGGACCGAGTGCCTCAGCACAGAGAGGCAGCCTGGGCACCCAGAGTGTGGTCGGTGCTGGGGGTAGTTCAGCAGTGCACGTGCTGAGCAACTGACCCCAGATGGAGGTGCTCCCTCATCGAACCCTCTAGGTGCATATGAATTTGAGGTAATACCTATCAAGTTTTCTCTCAAGAAAATGAAGAATATCAAAATTTCCACTGATCCACAATTTGAATTGTCTAAATCATCCTCATTCAAAGAAGTAAGACACCTTTTTTAATAGACTATTTTTAATTTTTAAGAATAAAAAATTCTTTTTTAATGAAATTTGATATTTTCTTTTTTAATATTTATTTATTCTTTAGTTGTAGTTGGACATGATATCTTTATTTTATTGATTTATGTAGTGCTGAGGATTAAACCCAGGGCCTCACATGTGCTAGGCAAGCACTCTACCGCTGAGCCACAGTCCCAGCCCAAAATTTGGTATTTTCAATATATTTTAGTATTTTTATTGCCTCGCCATGGTCACGGAGTAGACACTTCTTATCTTCGCTTATTTACATTTCTCCAATGATTGTTACGTTGTTGTCATTTATGACAGTAGAACCCAACTATAGAAAAAACAATCCAAGAAAATGGTCCCTTTACATTGCTAGAATCCAACCCAAACGGACATACTTTGTTTGTTATTATCAGGTCTCGCTGCATGGCGCACACAGCAGTCACTCACTACAGAGACCTCATACCCCAGGGTCATCGTCATGACCTTGTCTTGGGTCAATTTCTCTGCATCCTCAACTACTTTTGTTAAGCAATTAATTTGTAATTCTCTAGTAATGATAAAATAAATATCTACTGATCATAAAAACTGCACAGGAGATGCTTGATATTTTTCTAGACAATCACACTCATCAACTACTCTTCCTTCGTCATTCATCCTCACTGTGACAAGAAAAAAAAAAAGATCAATGGATCAACGCCATGTTCCATTTCAACGCCATATTGATCACAGGGCAACGGCTGCCCTCTCGGATCAGCCTTACTTTCTGGGACAGCACACTCGATATCCCGGACAAAACACCAGACAATGATGAGCACACTGGCCATTATCCACACTGGTCTCCACGGTCCGACACACAGAGGTGCCCGCACAGCCTCGTCCTACCCACCCGGCTCTGCCCATCCTGAGAAGGACAGAGTCGATGACTAAGGCTGATCTGCACAATCCTCCTTTTGTTTAGTGAGCAATTAAGTTTATATGACTTTGGGTTCATATTTGTTATTTTTCCGTAAGAAAATGAAAAATATCAAAATTGCCATAGGCCCAGAATAAAAACTGAGCATACTATCTGTATCATCCTAAGTCAGAGATAAGACACGTGATCCACCGACATTCCCTGGAGGACCTTAGGTTTCAGCTTACATTAACAGTATTAGAGGGGCATTAAGAGTAGGCACTCTCCGCCCTCCACGCCCCCTCCCATTCACTGTGCATGCAATTCTGCCAAGGGGCCACAAATTACACTAAGATCAAAATCCACGAAAATAATTCTTTCATACTTCTAAAATCTGTCTCATGTGAGAGTATCGGTCTAGTCAGGGTTTCTTTTTCCATTTTTAATCGACAAATAATTATATATATTTCCAGGATACAATGTGCTGTTTTGACATATGTTTTCACTGTGGAATGGTTTAAATCAAGCTAATGAAACACGTCTATCAATTCATAGCCTTGTCATTTTTGTACATATTTGTACATTTTTGTAAATATTCTCGTATTTAAAAATCTAGTCTTTGAGCCATTTTGAGACAGTGCTACCCATTGTCAGCAACCACTCTCACCAGGCTGGGTGAGGCTCCCCTAAACTTCTGCCTTTCTGAATGATGCTTGGTGTACTTTGATCTGCCCCTTTCTCCCACCGCACCCCTGCCTCGGGCAGCTACTACTCTGTGTCTGACTTCGCATTGCGTAGGACTCGCCGCCGCCCCTTGCCATCAAGGGTCCACGTGCCCCATGCATTTCATTCCCATCTACAATTCTTCATTGATTAATCCATTAATATTACTTTTTTTTAAATCCTATGATTTTTAAACTCCAAGGGACAAAGAGAAAACAAGAAGGAAAGACCTGACACCCACATTAGCTACAGATTCACTGTCAACCTGGGCATATCAAGACACGGTCCTCAGTGTTTCAGGGATGTATTAAATATGATGATTCAAGTGTCCACAGAAATGTCTCCAGAATCCATGGCCCCACTTCAATCATCCTGATCGCCACAAAAATGATTCATCAACACAATGTTTCACGTTAATCCCACCTTTTTTTTTTTTTTTTTGGGACAACAATTGTTCTTTTTACTTTAAATATACTTCTTTTATTAACTTTGAATGTTCCAAACAAAATAAATAAACTTCCCAAAGATGGTAACTGACGACCACATGTTGATCTTTATGCTCCCGCACCCATGGTCTGCCACAGAGGTCACAGTCAGGGCCAGATGCTTTGACCGGTCGGGGCGGGTCCACTCTGGAGAGAAAGAGCAGATGACAACATGACTGCGATGTTCCCTCCACTGATCTCACACCCACAGGTCATTATTCAGTCACTTAGGCGATACATTTCACATTCCATTAAGAAAAAACAATGTGAAACTTCCATCAGTGCAGAACTAGAAGGCCAGCATTATCCACATTATCTACGTCATCGGAAGCCAGAACCATTTTTCCTTACCGGATTGTTATCACTATTAATTAGTATTTTCTCTCACCTCACCTACTCCTGATAATTAGACAATGCTACAGTGTCTTCATTTTTACTTATTTTAATTGTGCATTGATTTTTTTTAATTTTTAAAATATTCTGACTGAAAATTCTATACATTGAAACTGTGAAACATATTTTAATTTTATACTGATTCTCTTATTGATCCATTTATTGCAAAAGTATCCAAAGCCACCAAAAAAGAAGATCCTTATGAAATCCTAAGTCCTTCTATAGAGTCATTACCTCTACATTTTTTTTTAATGACACAGGGTTTTACTAAGTGGAGCAGGCTGGCCTCGAAACCCTGGATGCAAAAGATCTTTCGCCCTCAGCCTCCCAAGTACCTGGGGCTACAGGTGCTTGTCACCATGTCTAGCTCGTTTCTATGTCCTTAATGATTCATTTATCTATAATCTAATAACAATAAAGTAAACATGTGTGACTGGAAAATATACACAATTCCAAAAACCCTTGAAGATCCTTAAATATCCTCAATATCTGTTTATAGAATCATTCACTTCATTTTATATTCTCCTTAATCATTCTCAAAGTTGTAAATATCAACAACTAACATGTTTCTTGCCCTGTCTATATTTATCGTTGGGTTATAGATAGCTTTTTCTTTAATTATTTTTGGTACTTCTTAATTATTACAGTGAACACCGTGAGCAAACCACATCACGCATGACTCACCTTGCTGCCCAAGCTCCTACCAAGATAGGCGACCTTTGAACCCACGATGGAGGCAGAATGCTCAACACAGCCCAGGGGTCTCCTTCAGGGAAATGAAAAGCAGAACAAACCACAGAAGCAAAATTGACACCTTATCTCTACCGGTCCATGCAGGTCACCTGTCAATCATTAATTTAATATTCAGAATTAATACATGTTAATTTTTCTTTTAGAAAAATCAACAATATCAATCTTGACACAAATAAAACAAGAACATTAAAATACATATGTATGTGCACACGTATATGGGTGCATATATCTGTGTATGTATATTTTTCTACGTCTTCCTTATCCCGTAGGATAACACCCTTTAACTATTCATTTCTTTACAGACCTCACTGTTTTCAACGTACATTATTCCTTTCTCGTATCTCATGTGATTTATATCAGACAACATTTTGCTCATTCATATTTATTCATTCCTGTTTGCCTATTCTCTCACTGATCTACCTGTAATGAAACCTAAGTCCACGAACACAAAAATCAAAACCACGGTTCTTCTGTATTCCCCACATTTGCCAACAGGACGGAATAAGCAGCGGCCAGAGGCAACACAGCTGTGGCTCCAGTCCCCAGTGCAGCGGTCACCCCTGCATCCCTCATGTGCCACAGTCATCACCACGGTCCTGGTTGGGCCTGTCTTCATTCTCGTATATACCTCTTTATGACTGAATTCATTAATTCTCTAATAATAATAAAAGCACAGAAAAATAATGGGCCGGAGCCTTGATCAGTGCTATAGCTTTCTGTAAACTAACTTCTGACACCTCTAGGTACTTTGGCTATTAATGCTTCTACATGGATTTGTTCATGTCACACATCATGTAAATTTTTATTGCCACATACATATCACAAATATATATATCATCGTGTCGTGGACGGCTTTCAAAGAAGACATTTCACAGCTTTTAAATTCAGAGGGAGCACCTCAGCAGCAGCCTGGGCTAGCAGGATGAGTCTGGGGCTAGGACTCACACTGTCATCATGGGCCACACACACGGGGGCATCTGTAAGCCCACGTGCACATCCATCCTGAGGAGCACAAAGCAAAAATGTGACTGACCGCCGAGCCAGGGCCGCCCTGGCCAGTCTTTCCAGCTCAGGCCCTTAGATACATGCTCATTTATATAATTGGAAAATACTTCACATATTTGCTTATCTTAGTTTATTAATTCTTCATTGCCCTATTTGTACTAATCATAATGATTATTACTTGTACAGTTTATATGATCATTAGCTAAAGTACCATTCTTAAACGATGCCTTTCTTAATAGACTTGAGCATTTCTAATTTACTTGTATTAATGGGCTCTCTTCCTTCCACACATTTTCATAATTGGATGATACTTTACCTATTTATTTATTTATATTCATTTGTTGATACTTTTAATATATCCAACTATAATACTGGAATTAAAATCCATGAATGCAAAGATCAAGAACACAATACTCGCATCTTACAATCTCCCTGCAGGATCACTTCCTACTGAGGTAGCATGCTAGATTGCCTTTGTTTGGAACTTCCAGTTCCTCACCTGGTGCTTATCAGCCATGCATCATGAATGGTGCTGGCCAAGGACCATTAGGGTCCAGGTGGAGCACCACACAGTATTTCATATGAATACATAACTATCATCAGAGACAATTGGCTTTCTTTGACAGTATTAAACACATTATATTAATACATGAAACGCCTTCTTGAAAAACATTCAAAAAGCTATTTTCCTGAAAAAAAAAACATTCAAAAAACTATTATCACCACTCACATTTCTATCAGTTCCCCAATAAGACAGGCAACTTCAGAAATCCATCAATCAAATAGAGTGCATCTGTTCTAGAAAGAAGAGAAAAGCAGGGATCAAACATTGACATGCTTTTTACACTGATCCTTCAGTCGGCATTTCAGAGAGATATACATATGGGTTTTGATTTGGAGTAGCACATTTCACATTTCCTTAGACCCTAAAAAAACTAGTTAACTAATCTTCAGAAATTCAGAATAAGAAGAGTAGCTCTTTGTTTTATCATCTGTATCAGCTTTAGATACAAGAGAAATACTAAAAAAATGTATAATTAATATATTTACATTTTCCATAAAAATTGGTGGCACATTTTACATGTCCACAGACTATAAAAATGCTATCATGCTTCACTTATTCGTATGTATTTATTCACACTTAATTATTGATATTTTCATTGGAACTTTACAGCATCCATTCTAGAAAAAGACTCCATCCCATACCTTTCCTCCCAATTGGACCCCTGGAGAACACCTTGCCCACTTCTTTCCTTACTTTTATTTTCTGATAAAAATCATAAAAAATAGAGTTCAAGAACACAGAGACCAAGGGCAACATCCTTGACTCTTGCCAACATCAACCCCTAGGATAACAGAGTAAACACCAGATGTCTTATGGTGTTGGACCTCAGACTTCCAAACCTACAGTCATCATGTTTGATTCATGTGCCACCAGTGGTCTCCATGGATCCAAGACATGCCCTCTTTCCCTCCTGTGTGATCAATGTTACTTGCTGATGAATCTGTAATGTCACGCATAGCAACTAGATAACGCAGATTCTCAAACATCTAAGATCAACATCCTGAAGGATGCAGCATGGCCTTCTACAGGGTCTTGAGGTTCATGGCCTACATCTCTTCCCCGACGCCATGTTGATTTTGCAAACTGTGATCAATCCATGTGATCATGGCCAGGCCATATTTATCATTCAGCCATTGTTGTTTTCATAGATGTGTAATGCTTTTTCTAGGACAATGAATGTCCTGGAGAAACAACCTCAGTCAAGATAAGAGCTCTTGACTCTACTCACCTTTCTCACAATACTCCTAACACACACAGGGAACTATACATCACAGGGCCAGAGAAGAATGCTTCCATCATCTGAGAGTGTCCACTCTGAGGGTACAGAGCACAAGAGGTTAGGAAAAGATTGAACTTTTGTCCCTTGATCCTTGCCTTTCTCCTTCCATTTCATAATTCATTCAGTAGGAGTTAAATCACAGTTTTGCTCAAGAAACCAACAACACTGAATGTGGCCTTGACCCTAGCAAGGATTCAGAACCATTATTTTTTCTGCACATGCCATTCTCGTCCAAGGCTCTAAAACATCACTACTATTTATGTCTGAATAGACTCCATGTTTTTCAAACATTTTCAAGCTACTTCTGGCCTTGACATATACTTTCATAACCAGACAATGCCTCCCTCATTTTATCTTCATTTTTTATATATTGTATATACTGATGTAAGGATTTTACCATTGTTCCAATTATAAAAATAGAATGAAAATTCATGAACCATAGGACAGAGAACAATATCCTAGATAATACCTAATATCTATTCCTAGGATTACAAGCTAGATGTCTTCTGGTGTGGACCTCAGAGTTTCAGAGACAGTCATCATCCTTGACTCATACTGAATCCCAGATTGGCGCTCTTCTGCTCCCTTAATTTCTACCATTGTTTACTGACTTATCCATCCGTTCACTGATAATATTTATAACAATGGTCCAAAGGCCTTAGGGTAACTTCTTGACATGTACTTTACAGCTCTCTACAGGAGCTTTCCCTACTTTGAATATGACTCTTACTCGCTCAAAATAATATAGCCATTACTGAGTAGTCAACATAATGATTCACGGCCATGACATGGTCATTGTTTGGCCACGGTTGCCCTTCTGAGATGACATGTGCTGGTTTTACCAATACAGTGAACCTCCTTGTAACACCACACAACCCAGGGCGAGAACTCTCACTCAACTCACATTAATCTCTATACTGTGAACACAGCAGGATCCACCGACCTTGTGGCCAGAGAAGAATGCTGTCAACACCTTGGGAGCACCCACTGTAAGAGTACAGAGCACAACAGATTTTAAAGACATTGGAATTCTGTCCATTTATTTTTCCGTTACTTCTTCATGAACCATGCATTAAATTATCACACTTTCTTCTTCATAAAACCAACAAACACTGAACAGAATTCTGTTCCCAACACTTTTTTAAAAAAACTGGACACAGCATCCATTCCAGAAAAAAAAAAACATAGCTCATCTGTTTCCTCCCAGGTAGATTTCTGGTTTTAAGAATCAAGGGTCTGAGGAAGCAGAGTACACGGTTTTCCCACTGGAGAAAGCCTTGCCCACTTCTTTCCTTATTTATATTTTTGATACAATTATAACAAATAGAACTAATGTTCAAGAAGAACATCCTCGACTCTTGATAATATCTATCCCTAGGGTAACAAAGAATACACTAGCTGTCTTATGGTTTTGGACCTCAGACTTCCAGACCTATAATCACGATCCTTGACTCATACATCACAGTGGTCATCATTAGTCCAAGACCAACCCTGCTTTTCAATAATATCTTCAGTTGCTTATTGTCAAATTGTCACTCAAGCCACTATATAATTATGACTCTCAAGTATCTGAGATCAAGAACCTTAAAGATGACCTGGGTTGTAGCTCAATGGTAGAGCGCTTATGTGGTACATGTGAGACACTGGGTTCAAGGCTCGGCACCACATAAAAAAAAATTAAAAAATAACATAAAGGCATTGTGCCCATCTACAACTAAAAAAAAAAAAAAAACTTTTTAAAAAAAGTAACCTTAAAGACACAGCATAGCTATCTACAGGATCTTTAACATCATGGCTTCATCTCTTCCCCGACGCCATGTTGATTTTACAAACTGTGATCAACCAATGTGATCATGGCCAGGCCATATTTATCATTCAGCCATTGTTGTTTTCATAGATTATGTGTAATGCTTTTTCTACGACAGTGATGGCCTGGAGAAACCACCCCAGCCAACACAAAAGCTCTTGACTCACCTGCTCCTAACACACACAGGGAACTATATATCACAGGGCCAGAGAAGAATGCGTCAATCATCTGAAGAGTGTCCACTCTGAGGGTACAGAGCACAAGGGGTTAGGAAAAGATTGACCTTCTGTCCCTTGATCCTTGCCTTTCTCCTTCCATTTCATAATTCATTCTGTAGGAGTTAAATCACAGTTTTGCTCAAGAAACCAAGAATATAGAACCTGGCCAATTCATGCCCAAGACATGTTTATCTTCTGGTCATTTTTGCCCTTCTAAAATTACATATATACTGCTTTTATGGATACAGTGAGCCTCCCGAAACACCACCCAATCCAGGAAAGGAAACCTCACTCCACTTACATTGGTCTCTTCTCCAAGAACACAAGAAAGATCCATGGACCTTGCAGCTCTGGTCATCTTTGGAACACTCATTCCGAAGAGTACAAAGTACAACAGATTTTAAAGACACTGTTACTCCATGCATTTGTTTCATTTTATTAGTCATTTATGTTTGTATTAAACTATGATTCTTTTTCCTTGAGAAAATAAACATTGAATGGGGTTCAGCCCAGAACAAAGACATAGGACATTTTTTTCATGAATATACAATCCTCATCCAAAGTGATCCTTCACTTCCTAATGGATATCTGTGATTCAATATACACCATTGGTGTTTTGTGCCTTCACACATCATTTGTCCTTCAGAGAATAGTGTTTCTCCTTTAGTAATTCAGACTTTTGAATCAATTATAAAAATAAAATCAAAATTCAAGAATCCAGAGACAGGAGTTGGGATTGTGGCTCAGTAGTAAAGCACTTGCCTAGCACATGTGAGGCACTGGATTTAATTCTCAGCACCACATTAAAAATTAAAAAAAAAAAGATATCTTGTCCATGTACAACTAAAAATATTTTAAAAGAAAAAAGGAATCCAGAGACAAAGAAAAACATCTTTGACTCTTCCTAACATCTAGACCAAACATCACCCAGTATCTACTAGGTGTCATCTGTATTGGACCTCAGATATCCAGACCTGCAGTCATCGTCCATGACTCATATGCCACCAGTGGTCATCATCGATCCAACTTTGTCTCTTCTTTTCTCAATAATATCTACAGCTGCTTATTGACCAATTCATCTTCTCACTGAAAGTATTTATGTAACTATGAGTCACAAATTTCTGAGAACAAGATCCTTAGGAATAGGGCATTGCCCACTATTAGATCTTTCTCCTCTCTCCTTAACCAATGTTATTTGTATAAATGATGATTAATCAATATAATATTTCATGTTCTTGACATATTTGTCATCCAGCCACATTTGCTATGTTCAGATTGTATGTAATCCATTTATCATATCACCAATATACTTGAAATACCACCCACTCCAGGACAAGCAATTTGACTCAACTTACATTGGCTCCTACGTTGTGAACAACATGGCAGTGACCACAAACCTCATGACTACAGAAGAATTCAGTCACCATCTTGGGAACACCATCTTGGGAACACCATCTTGGGAACATCTTTTTCCTATAACAGAGAATCACTTTAAACAAACTAATCCAAAAAGGAAAGTTGCACTACTATTCACAAGAGTCTTCGTGCTAACAGAGAGGCAGGTTGGGACCACAAGGCTAAAATCAGGCTGGAGACTCAGAATAATGCAAATTATAAAACTGGCTGATCTATCTTTATTAATCTGTTTATTGTCCTTTCTGTTAGGGTATTTATGAATCTGTGATAATATCTACATATTCCCTCTATGTTAAAATTAACGCTGTCAAACTTGAGCTGACCCAGAAAAAAACATGGACTATCCCTTCTAGTCACTACCTTTCAGATATTTAAGGAGGCATCCTTAAATATCAGTCCCCGGACTTCTTGCCTAAACACATGGATTCAGAGTTGGACAATGCTTCATCCTCTATAATTTATTTATAGATCTGCTTATTGGTTGTGAAATGAATCAACTTATAATGATAAAAATCACAACTCTCTAACTCAGAACCTCATGACAGGGGCCTGTGTTCGGATGGGAGAACGTTGACAGTTCCTGGGGTCAGCCTCTGCACTCCACGTCACACTGGCACATATCCAAGCCTCCATCACCAGAGACTGATGAAACCAGCTGTCAGGCGTTTAGGCTGCGGAACAGAAAACCGATGTCAGAAGGAAGGAAACTCTGTGGTTGTTTTCCGTGTTGTGGATGTCATGTATGACTAAACTAATTAAAGTCCTTGAGATGTGACAAGAGTTTTGTCACTGGTGGTTTATGATTCACTTAGGACCTTCTCAGATTTTCTTTTTAATTGTATGATGAACATGATTAACTGATCAGCAAACACAAGGAAAAGAGCTACATCTACTATGAGCTGCTGTTTCTATGCCCCATCCTATGTAGATCACAATGTATGTCTACTTTAAAAATAGAATATTCTCAAATATAATTAATCTAAATGACTGTTTGACAGCCCCACCAATGGGTCTTGATCACCTCTGTGGATGTACGCATAAGTCGCTGAACATTCGTATTTATTCTATATGTATTTCCTCATGGACTAATTTGATCATGCATTCACACTGCTTAAAAAAAATCAATGGGGTAAACAAACCAGCAATGCAGAAGTAAAATAAATGAGTGCTTCTCCCTGCATGTGTAATGTCCAAGGCACAAGCAGCCTGTGTCTCCTATATTGGGTAGAGGTTGCAACGTACAGGATGAACCATCATCCTTGTTACATAATCCAGACTTCCTGTGCCATTTGGTCGTTTTTGCTTACTTTCATTTATTTATTCAACATTTTTTCTTTTCCTTTTTTTTGTATTAAAATGAACAAATACCAAATTACCCTATTAGAATAATAAGAACAATGCCTATTACTAGGATATGTTTATATGTTTCTAAGCCAGAGGGGTCGTTGTGGGAATGGAAAATACTAATTTGGCACTGACCAAATTTGGACTACCCATAACCCTTGGTTCAAAGCCAACAAAAACCCAGCATGCTCCTTGTTTAGCATTCTTCATCATCTGACATTCATACATTTGTTCCCAGCTCAAGAATCCACTAAAATATAATCAATACTTATGGTTCACAAAACACAATAATAAGAAACTGAAGTTTCTTACAGGGTTGGGGCTATGCTCAGGAGTAGAGTACTTGCCTAGCATGTACAAAGCCCTGGGTACTATCTTCAGTAACACAAAAGAAAGAAAAAAAAATGTTCGAGAGGTGTGCTTAATACCTATCCAAAGTCCATTTCTCACAGAGAAAGTAGATAGTTCTCTTTGAGTGACAGGCTTAGTTTTGTAGACTAGTAATTAAGAGCGAGCTCCTGTGCTTTATGTTAATCCCACTCTTTTACAGGTCAGGGTTGGATCATCTTTTAGCTACTTCACCCAATTTTAAGGAGATGACAAAAATGAGCATGATCCCATCCTTTTACTCCACACACACAGAGCTGACGATATCTTACATTTTGGAATGTGACTGAACTATGTCTTCATAAGCAGAGGGAGGATAAATCAACTGACACTCAGAAATAAAACAGAATAATGAATGTTACATTAATTAATTCACGAATAAATTGAGTATGAAAATAGAATGGTCTTGCTTCTTTCTTTTTAATGGACCAAAGATATGATGAATTAGTCCATGTCTGACCTTCATTCATTTCACTTGTATATGTACCCACTTATTCCCTCTCAATGACAGAATTAACGTCCATGATAAACCATAAAACCAGAATCAATTAATCTGTTACTTACATAGATTTCTAACCTCATTACTCAAAAGGATAACAACCAAAACCTTCCTCGCTAGAGAAAGATCGTATCTCTGTGCATCCATTCTGCAGAATAGAAACAGAAAAAAAGCAGATTAGATAGATAGAGGGATTTTTTTTTCTATTTCAGTTCAAGTCAATATTTGACCAGCATAAAACTCAGTGCCTGTCATACATTTAAACATACCTATGGCATCCCTGAGGACCCACCAATTGGGCGAATATTAAATATACTATAATGAGTACCAGAAAAAAGAATAAGAACCCTGACTATCACACATGCCTATTTGCATGCCTCTACCCATGCAGGGAAGTGCTGAATCTTCTGAATAAACCCTGATACAGGATGTGGATGGAAGCACACTCAGCTATATCCACATGCACATGGACACACAGGACCTCTCTAGGTACACGTGATGTCATTTAGCTCTTCCATATTTAAGGACATTGTATCAACAAGCCAAAAAAGGGAAATTCTATTTAAATTCATAAACATAGCCATCATTCCAAAAATGCAAGGTCCTAAGTCTATTTAAACTATCTGGAGCGCGTGGGGAACTACACTGATCCATCTCCCTGTTTCAGAACCTGGGTCCTCCTTGGTCCATGATTTGTTTCCTTTTAAATGATTAACTGCGGCATTAACTTACTATTTTTCAAGTTCATAATGAGACCATTATATATCTGTGACTCCACAGGAACTGCACAATATTAATGCCTGTCTAGATGCTCATTAGACATGGAAAAAAAAGATCCAATCATTTTTTTTATTATTTTTTTAATTAAACCAAAGAACTGATGTTAAGCACAGTGCAGATCACTGTATTAATCAGAACTGGCCACGTGACAGGCTCTCAACATAGATCCCGACCTATGCCCTCTTTCAATTAATCAATAATGAAATTAAGTAAATATTTTGCCTTTTTTAAAAAATAAAACCTAATTAGAACAAAACAGTGTCTAGCATCCACCTATCACAATGCTCCTCACCTATGTCCCTGGAACTGTCCTCCAAAAATGTGTCAGCGGGGACTCTCGTTGCCTTATCAACCCCCATGCTTGAATGAGAGTCATCCATTCTCTCTCATTTATAGGTTTCTTGGTTTATTTATGCCCTGCTCTACTGAAAATAATATATTCCACACTCAGAAGCCCCCAAAACACTATCCCTATTATTTTTAACTCCTAGAATCAGCTCATTTCTTATAGAGACAACAAATCTCAATCTTATTGCAATGGGCCTCCCAGGCATAGGGTTTAGTCAAAAATCCTTGATGCAGACACCCAGGGTGCTGCTCATCATTGATTCAGGATAGCAATCTTGTTCTTAATTTCTATCTTTATTTATAGATCTATGCACGGCTTCACTAGGGTAAAAAAACATCAATAATCATGGATGTTTTAAAAAGCCAAGAACAATAACCTGGATTACTACCAGGATCTGGTTACAGGTTGTTTCCCTGCAGATAAGGCCTCCTCCCTCCACAGGACCTCTTGACGGAGTGGCCCCGGGTGGAGCAAGCGTCCTGCTCCTGGCCCACACGTTCTGTCTGTCTCTCACCTTCCCTTGCGCTCTTCCTCAGGTAGTTTGTATGTGACGGACACGTGCTACCAACTGCCCCACAACCCCAGGCAGCGACCAAGAGGACTACAGCAACCGAACACCAGAATTCCTGCAATCCCCAACATTTAAAATACAGACAGCCACGGACGGATGGGGCAACCCCATTTGACATGGCGACCCTAGATTTTGTGACTGGATAAATTTTGAATTAGATGTAGAGCAGAAATTAGATGAATGATTAGCTCTGAAAATGAGTGGAATATCTTCTATGCTCTAACTACAACTGTGCTTAATTGAATCAATCTGAGTTTCATAACACATGTCCCTTTTCCATATATGGCTTAATTCAAGCAATTCAATAAGCAACTAATGAAAATATCAAGCAAATTGACAAAACTTGAGCTTTTACTTACTTTAGTCATTAGGTTTCTTACTTACAAAGGCAACAGCTAAGATCTTTGACAGTAGAGACTAAATAAATCAGCTGTGGTCTTCATTCTGTGGCATCAAATACCAATGTTTAAAAGAATAAATAGTACAGGGTTAGATATTTTAAAAGACATTGACTTATACAGTAGGCTAATCACATTCTAGATTTGAGTTCAGTTTCCACCATTGAAGGACTTCTTTTTATTTACTTTATAGAAAAAGAACTTTTCATTTATTTTATTTACTGGCCTATTAATTTCAAATAATAGAATGAACATTATTAAATTCATCAATCAAAAGTAAGAACTAACACTTTTGCACACACATGTCCACTGACCCCAGCCCACAGATAATCTCTTTTTTTAAGTAGTCTTTTAAATAAATAGGTGAATTTAAATTCATGATTCATTGTCAGTCCTCACCAATAATCTGCATTTGACCCTACAATGTTATCTTTCACTGTTTTATTTGTTTGCTGATAGAATGTTCATTCATCTATTCCCATGCACACAACAGGCACACCTACATACAGGGGTCAACTCAGGACCAAGCAGAACAGAGCTGACTTTCATGGTCAAGGACCTACACTCCCACACCTGAATGAGAAAGAGTATCATTTTCACTTCTTCCTCGGCCATGTTTTGCCCACTTTTAAAAACTTAGCTATGAGCCAGGTGCGGGGGCTTGCACCTAAAACCCAGCTACTCTAGAGGCTGAGACAGGAGGATCACAACTTCAAGATCAGCCTGGGCGGGGCTGGGGATGTGGCTCAAGTGGTAGCGCGCCCGCCTGGCATGCGTGCGGCCCGGGTTCAATCCTCAGCACCACGTACAAACAAAGATGTTGTGTCCGCCAAGTACTAAAAAAAAATAAATATTAAAAAATTCTCTCTCTCTCTCTCTCTCTCTCTCTCTCTCTCACTCTTCCTTTAAAAAAAAAAAAAAAAAAAGATCAGCCTGGGCAACTTACAATGTGTACAATTAGCACATGAAAATAGGAATTAAAAAAAACAGATGTTTTGCTTATTTATAATATAATTCATAGTTGGAATAATAATAATTCTTTTCATTGGTATATCCTCAAGGTGAACAATGCTCATTCATTTTGCCAATTACATTACTACTTCATTTACTATTTATATAATTTTCCTTTTGCTAATCAAAAATAATTAGCAAACAAACCCTTTACATCAAAATATTATATAAATTCTTATACACCTGTCACATACTTCTTTCCAAAAAAGCAACCATCTTTATTCATATGTAGCATTGGAGTTCAGTACTCCAGAAACGTGCAATAATAATGCACGGTGCATCACAGAACTGAACCACGCTGGGCTCTCTTTAGATAGACCTATCTCTACATTCCTTTATTTATTCATGCACTGAATTACTTATAAACCCAGTCTATTTCCATAAAATGTGTACTCTGCTGATCAAGATAGAGAAAAATGGGAAACTACTGTATAAATCGGACCTCAGAGTTCCAGATGGCTTTAATCAAAAGTTTTGATTCAGACACCCTCCAATCTCATCACTGGTCCAGACTCGGCACTCTCCTTCTTCATTCCCTTATGCCTATACTTCCCCATGAGTCACAGGCTCAAAAGAAAAGACTATGACTTCGATATGTCCCTATACTCAACTCCACAAGGCGTACAGACAGGAGCTCAGTGCCGTTCTCATGACCTATTCAGTGAATCTGGCCCATGAGGGCCACATTCATTGAATGTGTTGTTTTTTTCTTAAAGAGGGTTTAATGAGCAATCAAAATCCTCAACAACTAGGACACAGTGATGTGCACCTCCACCACTGTGGAAGTTCCTAAATCAACCACAGTGCGGAAACGATGCAGAATGTCAAACAGCTCTGGAAATTAAATTCCTTCCACTTTATTTCTTAAGTTTCTTTTTTTAAGTTGAGCTGTCCCTTCACACATCTCTAGGACAGGTCCATACTTCCTACGTTTAATTTTTGTGCACAATCTTTGGTCCTATACTTCAGTGGCCACATATGAACAGAGAATGGAGACTGCGATTGTTAATTACATTGCTCCTTACCCATGGAAGCAACTGTCAAGGTCTTCATCATGGAGAATGACCAAATCCAAGGTGCTGTGCTCATTCAGGAGGAAAAGACAGAGTTCCAAAAAAATGAAAACTATAAAATTTTAATATTTTTAAATAAAGGTTAGTTCTGCCTTATTTGATTAATCACAATCATTGGCTTATATCACACAATTATCATCAATCCAACAGTGATATTATCTTCATCTACTGAAGTACTTTAGTATGAAAAAATACCACATAATTTTTTGACTCTATCACCCCCCCAAAAAAGATGATTAATATATATCTAGATAATCTTACCTTACAGCAAAAAAAGACCAGATACTGGGGTGGGAGGGAAGCTGGAAATTGAATTCTGGGGTGCTTTACCACTGCGCTACGTCCCTAGACCTTTATTTTTGAGACAGAATCTTCCTAAGTTACTGCAGATCTTGTAAAATTGCTGAGACTGGCCTCCCTTTTGCAATCCTCCTGCCTCAACTTCCTGAGTTGCTGGGATAACTGGTGTGCACCACCATATCCAGCAAGGCCAGAGAATTTTTTAATGAAGAAAAATTTTGCAAAATAGAATGAATTTAAATTCATGTTTCATGACACAATCTGGTCAATGGGCCACATTGTAATTTAATACCTATATTTACTGGTTTATTAATTTAATAATAATGAATAATAATATTTATTACCTAAAACTGAGCACCATTTCCTGCCACTTGTCTCTACTGTCCCTCTCTCCCCTAAGGGAACAGGGATAACAGAAGTTCTCTATCAGTATCATCTAATATGGTACCATTATCCACATGTGACTTGGAAAGTGGCCGGTGTGACTGAGGAACCAAATCTTTGTTTTTAAAGTAATTCGAATTTGCATGCGAATGGCAAGTTGCATATGAAGATTAAGGTCTATACCACTCTTCCATCAAGGTGCAGGGGCCTGAGCCTTGTGCACCTGGATTTCAAGAGGGTCCACAGAATAAAAGATGCCACTTCACAAACCACATGTCTTTTACTGGTCCTTCTTTTAAACAGTGAATTGTGATGTTATTCTTTTACTCATTTGTAAAAATAGCAACAATATTTGTAAGCCCTGAGAGCAATGGGCAAGTGTCTATTTATACACTCACTTATTAACAAAAATCATACAAAAATGCATTTATAATTTTCTTCTAAATAAAAATCATTGAATAAGAGGATTTGTAGTAATTATGTTCATACTCAAATTTTTCTTGCTTAGGCTTTTTCCACATTTCAATAACTATCTCGTCATAGTATTTCAGTTTTTAATTATATCAAGTTATTTAATTATTTCCAGTTATTACTACATTAATGAATTCAGCACAACTATTAGTTGTATTGTTATTATGGAATATACATACCAATTTTATTAGTTAATTGATATGCATATTCCATAATAATAATACAATGTATTTGACATAATAATAAATATTATATTGTTATTATGACATTATAATAAATATGACATAATAAATATGATCACAACATAATAAATGTTATTATGTCAAATATATAATTTAATTATATGCCACTTCTAAAAATAAGAAATGCAATGAGCAACTCACCACTAGCCCAAAACAAAAATATGGAGACCAACTCTGTCAACACCCACTTTACTGAAACTCAAAATTTCAGAAATAAACAATCCTTGATTAATTTGTTCCCCTCATATTATATGAGTTACGGCCCTCCTTGTCTTTATTCAGGCATTGATTTACTTAAAATAGCACAGTATAAACCTATGAAAAACAAAAGAGCAAAAATGCATTTCCTCTGCCAGGTGCAGTGGGATGTGCCTATAATCCCAGCAACTCAGAAGGCCTCAGCAACTTAGTGAGACCCTGCCTCAAAATAAAACATTTTTAAAGAAAGGGCTGGGAGTGTAACTCAGTGGTAAAGTGCCCCGGGTTCAATCCCCAGTGTCAAAACAAAAACAAAAACATGTTCCCTCAGATATTTCTAATGTCTATAAGCACATTTCTTTTAAATAGTGAATTGTGATGTTATAGACAGAGCAGACCTCAGAGTTACAGACTGGGTTTAATCAAAATATTTGATTCAGATGCCCCACGCACACTCATCATTGATCCAGACTTGGTATTCTGTGCTTTTATTCAATGTTAATATTCCTGATTTATTCATTGATTCCCCAATAATATGATCAACAGCCATGAATCAAGGGCTCTGAAGATCCAAATACGGCTGTCAAAGTTCACACCCCCACAGAGCTGGGGACCTAAATCTCTGCCATCTCCAGACATGCGGATATGAACTGATCCACCTCCCAGCACCACATCAATTTGCTATTAGTCACTGGTCCATGGTTGGGCCACCTTCATTTAAAGTGCATCCATGTTTTCAAGATGACGCAATGAACTGCCATCTTATACCACGGCTAAGGAAAAGGTCAGAGTCTCCATTTCCTCTTCTTCTCACCTCAATGGATTAAGAGTCTACAACAATATCACCGGAGAAGTGTTTAAATCCACTGGGGTATAAAAGCAAAATTACATATTAAAAAATTCTTAACATGACAGAAATGCCTTTCATCTTTTTGTTTTAAGAAGTTCAATTGTTCTGAATTGGATTAAACATGATTCTTAACATATAATGATTTCCACCACTGGTCAAGACATGACCACTTCTGAACTGATCCCTTTGAAATCATTCTGTGAATACATGATTAAGCCCTACCATCAGCAAGAACATGAACTTCGATCTTTACTTACATTGACATCTTCTCTTCTTATCCAAAGAGAGGAAAGGCAAGGTCTTCACAGGAAGACAGTGATTGAATAGGTGAATGTGCTCACCTGGAGGATAAAAAGCAAGTATTCAAATGGATTGAATAGTTGGATTAAATTGTTTTAAATGAACCATACTTGTGTAGTAATCAATTAACCATAAACCTTTGTTTGTGTTCTATACTAAACATTTGGGAAGAGAGCAGTACTTTATATTTATTAACTTCTGTGACTTAGAAGAGAGGACAAAACTTTATTAACTAATATAATGTATTTTGGGATAAATAATATAATGAACACCATTGAATCCAGCATTGAAAACAACAAAAATAACTATTAGGATTGCCAGTCCGTTATTGCTACCCACATGGGCGAGAGCAGGATCCTCATTTTATTGAATTTTGTGCAAAACTGGATCCACTGGAGGTTCAATTCATGACACAATCTTGCCAATAGTCCAAGGTGAACCCCTTTAATATACTTATTAATTCACTAATATCTCTACTTACTCATGTGATAATTTGTCTAAGAGAGCTCTGAAGTTTAAACAACCATCAAAATAGAACTGAAACAGTAATATAGTAAATTCTATATGCACCACTGGAAAGGTCTAGAAATCTTTGCCTTGAATATGAATACAAGCTTGAATAATAAGATGATCAGGATCTTTATACACAACTGCATGTTTTCCATTGGCACTTTGATTAGTAACATTTTCAAAAATTAAGACACAAATTTATGAATTAGCATTATAATTCATTATATGTGAGCCCACCTACACCAGATAAGTACCCTGAATAATATTTACATTTTTCTTGTGTAATTACCCCAAAGAGTAGCAAATTGGTTCAATTTGTTTGCTTAAGTAAAACTGCACAGAAAATTTGCATTAATTGTACATGCAGTTGAATAAAAGTCTCATCATTGCTCCATGCTCTCTCACTCAAACATTCAATCAACGATTCATTTATGTAAATGCATTCCTTCTTTCTTAATAAAATGATCAATGGACATAGAACAAAATCATGCCTCTTTTATCTTCAGATGACTATATGGTCTGAGAGGGCAAACAGACTCAACTATTAATTAATTGGGACTAAGAATCTCAAAATGGTTTTAATAATGGCCCATGTTTCATTATATGTCTTAAAAAATAATTACATACATATATTTCTTATTCTTCACTCACTGACATTCATTCATGGCTAGTTTGGTTATGATAATGTCATTCAAATGCCTAAACCAAAAGAAAAAGACCATACAGATGCTTCTCTCTCCCAGGGGATAAATACCGGTACCGCTTGGCAATGGACCTCAGAGTTGCAGATGGGTTTAATCACTGTCCTCGTGTCAGAAACCCCATGCCATTCATCACGGGTCCATCTCTGGTTAATTCACCTACTCACAAATAACAAAACAGTCACAAAATCCCCAAGAAAAGATCTTATGAGTTTTTAGGCTCTTATTCCTTTAAACTGTGACCAAAGTTCTTCAACAGCACTTAGAGGTTTTATTTTATTTAATCTGTCCATATGCAAAGATGGCTCAGTGAAAACTAATGACCCTACTGTCCTCCATCACCTGAGACACTCACAGATCATCCATGTTCTTGTGGACGGTCCCAAAGGCAGTACCAGCCAGGATCTCCACACATGTGGGAATGCTGAAATCAATTATGGTACAGAAGGAAGAATAATATTAAACTGTTCTGAGAATAATTTAAATAATTTCTGTCTTTTTTTTAAATAACTTCAGTTGTGTTAATGTGGAATGTGTTCCTAACACATTCCATTACTGCTCCATATTTGGAGAGTTTTACTTATTTTATGTATGAAGACATTTATTACTTTGAAATTCTTTAGCTAATAACCATGAAAAAAATGAGCCAAGCAGAGATTATGAACCAAGGGGCTTACCTTTATCAGCATCTCTGCTCCTCATTCAGGACAATAATTCTTGATTAAATGATTAAATCAGCTGCCTGGTGTTCACTCTGGGGAGGAAAAAGATTTAGAATAGATTTAGATTTATTTTTAATGGATTATTCAAGCAGAACTAGGTAGCAATAAACTTTGACTCAAAATGCAATTTTTCATTAGTCAGAATTGAACTTTTAATTTTAAATAATGTGATAAATACTACTGAGTACACCACCCATCCCCAAAAAAAGATCTATAACAATTACAAATACCTGCCTAGATAAACATCTAGTAAGTAGATGGGTATTCAGAGGATTACTGGTTGATACAAACACTTTCCCTTTTCTTAATTAAAAAAAAAAAAAGAAGCAAATTTAAAAAAAAAGTCTTGTAACTATCGGTATTATGCTCCACATTAAAATAAAGCATTATAGACTCCGTCTGTTCATTTTACTTCAGATTAATAATTGCCCTTCTTTATGGCAAGTAATAATGCTAATAATATTTGTTTTATTGTCCTCTACTAATTGCTCCGTGAATAGCTCTGTTAATCTTTCATGTATATTTCTCAACTCACGAAGGTATTGATTTGCTTGGTATAATACATTCCATATCTTCAAACCACAAAATCCCAGGGCCAAGTTTATTGAATTTTCCTAACTTCTGCTCTTAGGTAATTTCTACAGAACATATTAGCTGCTTCTTATTCTGTAACAAACCCGAGTTAACACAGAGGGCTTCATCAGAAGGTTGATATGGACACCTCAACCAATGCTCACCACTGATCCATTGGCGTTCCATCTCTTCAAGCATTTATCCCTCCTTGAACCAGTTCAATCATTCTCTGATTCATGAATAATAATTATACATTCAGAACCCCATAATGACAAGAAGACCAAGAACAAATGGGTTTAATGAAATCAGAATCTGTTCACTGTTCCCCTTCACTGAGAGCAAAGAGATGAGACATCTTATCATAGTGAGCCCCTGGTCCAACATACGGACCAGTCAGCACAACATGCTTCATGTCAATCCTAACTTCTGATTGGCTGGTGAAACCTGCAGCCATGGACCTAATAACAAAGTACATGCTCTTCAAAACTACCTTTCAAAGCACTCCTGCCATAAGGAGTTGGCAAGGTTTGTAAATAAGGGACTACACTAGGTCATGGTTGGAAGAGACATAAAGTAGAAAGTTAAATATGTGAAATGCCCTCCATCTCTTCACTCTTGGTCCTCAGTGGGGCTGAGTTAAATTACTTGTGATTTTTGGTTCATGAACATTCCAATCAACAATTATTTTATTGAAATAATTTAGTGGGTTCCCTTGAAGGAGGAAGGCCATCTGTGCCCAGAACAATCACTCTGAGGCTTCCTCACTTGGGTCTTTATGCTCCTTGTTGAGAAGTAACAATGATGGTTACTGATTATAGAGCAATAACATCTCCACTGTGGTTTGCGTTCTATAGTGGGGAAAGAAAGCCTACTTTTAAAAATGTCCTCATGCTTTAAAGAACCAGATTAAAACTCCATATACATCTTTCTAAATACAAGAGCCCCTGGTTAATGTCATGGAAAAAAAAAAAAAACAGGGATCGGAATCTTCATGACATTTGTTCCTAATTGGTCCAGGTTGCTGACTTAAAAAAATAAATAAAGTCATAAAATCATGTATATTCATAAGAATGGGATCCTAACTAGAATAAGATAGATCCCATGCTTGTATAGTCATATCAAAATAAATTCTGCTGTCATGTATAACTAAAAATTAAGAAAAAATCATGCCTTGCTTTTCAAATATCAAGACACTATAATCTGTAATGTCACAGCACCGGGCCATGACACAAAATAGTATTTACATGTCCACAGTCATTGAACTCAGGATAACAGATCCATTTGGTTTTATGTTATTTTAATAAAAATTAGTAAAAGTGAAAAGATGAATGGTTGGATCATTGACCCTGTTTGCCTGACAATTATGTGGTTATTTACCAACGATTTATATGAATATGCACCTGTTTCCTTAACAAAACAATCAATCAGTAACCATCACCACAACAAATCACAAGCTTCTGTATACAAATGACCACCTGTACCTTCACCAAAATGGCAAGAGCCTTGACTATAAATCTTTTGGGAGACTCAGACAAGTTTTAATAATCCATGTGGCATGACATTCCTTCTTAATAATTGCATAATTTGCCTTCTTTTTTCAGACTTTTTAAAATTAATAGGCTGACTTTATAATTTTACAAAAAGTAAAATCTGGGCTGAGGGTGTAGCTCAGTGGTGGAACAGTTGCTGGGCTTGATCTAACTAGCACTGTACTAAAAAAAGGGTGGGGGGAATATATCCCTCAAACCAAGGAAACATTACCTTACCTTAACTCACGTCCAAAGGAGGAATAATTATGTCTCTCTCTATGGACCTCAGAGATACATATGGGTTTAATCAAAATATCCTATTTCAGATACCCCATGGTACTCATCACGGGTCCAGCACATTTTCTTCCTTTGTTTATTGATTAATTAATTAATTAACAACAATACAATCACAATGTTTTAGGAACAGGACCTCCATAGGAGCCACCCTCTCCTCATAGACAAGAGCCCTTTAACATTGGACCTCAGGGAACATGTGTGACCTACTGGCGTCTGTGCTGCACACCAAGATCTGCAGGGGCCACGGGTCCTCCGTGACCTTCTTGGACTCAGTTTGCCCACTTTCAAAGGTGGTTTAATGAAAAGCCATGAAACCACCATCTTGCTCTACTCGCAGCGTCTTCCCCATCTCCCCGGCTGCCATGGACCACACAGACAGGGAAAAGTTCCAATCATGTGTGGTGGAAAGTAAGCTACAAAGCTAAACAGCTCTGAAAATAACTGAAACAACTACTACCTTTTAAAAGTCACCTCCAAAATTAAAAATGAAAATAAAGTCACCTTCATTGCATCAAATTAGATTAAACCTATTTTTTGGTTCGTGACATATTCCCATCACCGGTCCGTTCTTGGTGATGTTTCTTTCTCTTGTGTACATGGGTTCCTTTGCACAACCACTGCACACAGTAAAAAAGCAGCACAGGCAAGGACAGGAGGGTGAGGTCTCACTTACATTGTTCTCTATGTTCGTTACCCACAGAGCCAACCACCCAGGCTTTGTTTCTCGGGAATAAGCCACTCTCCTATGGTCCCTGTGGGAGAAACATAGACTTAGCCTGACTTAGACTCTGCAAGGTGTTATGTGGAAGTACATAGTAGTGAACAGTGGTCCTTTATAATTAATTCAGCATTTTATTTTTGCTTTGAAACAATGTTATCACCACTGTTGCATCTGTCACCCAAAAATAAGATCTACCCCTATGACCAACACCTGTTGTGTAAATACCCAACTCACACTGGTAAGCACTGCCTCGTGAGGTAAATATTCACCTACTTCTTTCTTTCTTTTCTCGGCACTGGGAATTGAACTCAGGGACCTCAACCACTGATTGACATCCCCAGCCCTATTTTGTATTTTATCTAGAGACAGGTTCTGAGTTGCTTAGTGCCTCGCCATTGCTTTGAACTTGTGATCCTTCTGTCTCAGCCTCCCAAGCTGCTGGGATTACAGGTGTGTGCCACCTGTAATTAGATGAGTCAATAAATTAAGATGTTGTAAGATAGAATTATGCATAGGCCACCGAAAGTTGAATGATGATTACTCATGGATGATTCGCTGTTTATGATCTAAAGAATAACCAAAATTGTAACTGAGCCAGTAATTCACAACTGAAAAAAAGTCTCTGTGCAGTAATCTACATGTGCCTTATAAAAAATGGCAGTAGGCCAGGTGCCATGATGCACGCCTGTAATCCCAGTGACTTGGGAGGCTGAGGCAGAAGGATCTCAAGTTCAAAGCCAGTCTTAGCAATGTTGAGGCACTAAGCAACTCATTGAGACCCTGTCTCAAAGTAAAATACAATAAAAGGGCTGGGGATGTCACTCAGTAGTCTAGTGCCCCTGAGTTCAATCCCTGGTATTAAAAAAAATAAAAATAAAAAGTCCTCTATAAAAGTGGCAAAAAGGGTGATTGCTTGTGGTAGAGTGCCTGTCTCAGATATGCGGGACCCTGAGTTCATTCCTCAGAACCACATAAAAATAAATAGGTGAGGGGCTGGGCATGTGGCTCAAGTGGTAGCGCGCTCGCCTTGCATGCGTGCGGCCCGGGTTCGATTCTCAGCACCACGTACAAAAATGTTGTGTCCGCTGATAACTAAAAAATAAATATTAAATCTCAATCTCTCTCTCTCTCTCTCTCTCTCTCTCTCTCTCTCTCTCTCTCTCTCTCTCTCTCTCCCTCCTCCCTCTTTAAAAAAATAGGTGAAATATAGGTAATGTACAACTAAAAAAATAAATATTTTATTTTATAAAAATGGCAATAGCGGGCTGGGGATGTGGCTCAAGCGGTAGCGCGCTGGCATGCATGGGGCACCGGGTTCGATCCTCAGCACCACATACAAATAAAATTAAGATGTTGTGTCCACCAAAAACTAAAAAAAAAAAAATATTAAAAATCTCTCTCTCTCTCTCTCTCTCTCTCTCAAAAAAAAATTTTTTTTAAAAAGATGACAGTAGGGCTTGGGTTGTGGCTCAGCGGAAGAGTACTTGCTTAACACAAGTGAGGCTCTGGGTTCGATCCTCAGCACCGCATAAAAATACATAAAATAAAGGTATATGTCTATCTACATCTAAAAAATTTTTTTAAGAAAATGGCAGCAGGCTAGGTATTTTCCTATGAACATCAGTGGTGGAATCAAATAATTATCATCTTCTCATCAAACCTCATTCTCATTGATCTGTGTTTTGTCTTATTTTATAAAATTTTATTTATTTGACTATAATAATATATCAATATACAAATGCAAACACACTAAAAATAAATCCTGAAGATACTAACCTCTGTCTATCCCTCTCTTTAGTCAACAAAATGATGGTCAAGATCATTTTGGGGTTGTTAACAAAATTCCGTGTTCTTGGCAGCACTATTCCCAATGGACAACATATGTAATCCACCTAATGTCCATCAATGGATGAATGGGTAAGGGAAATATGGTCCATGCACCCAGTGGAACACTGCTGAGCTTCCAATGTTGTGTAGATAATTGTGAATCTGTTGTCTATGAAAAAATTAGAATGAGTTTGTTAACATCCCCAGAAACAATTTTCTGGGATTTTTATTGGGATTGCATTGAATGTATAGATTAAGATGGGGGAAAACTAACATCCTAAAGCCACACATACAAAAAAATCCAAATCAAAATATTAATACTGCTAAGGTTAGAAAACACTGCTTTACCCTCTCCAAAATAATTGGCCAAAAGATGAAGATATTTATAAATTCACTCACAATCTCATCAGCATCTGTGAGCATGGAATTGAAGGGCAGGAGAAATCTGAAGTGGGTCTGGGGTGGAACTCAGGGTTGGCACTTAGCATGCATGAGGTCCTGGGCTTCAATCCCCAGCCAAAAAATTAATAAAAACAAGGAAGGAAGAAATCTGAATGGCCTCAACAGCTGTCCATGTGTTTATTATTCCCAGATATAACCAAGTAGATCTTATTTTCAACAAGCAACCAACAACCTACACAATGTAAGACAATAACATTAATTTCTCAGTATTTAATCTCTAGCTGCTCCTTACCCAAACAGGCATGAGAATTAATCAATTTGTGTTGGAACTGACCACTTCAAATGTAAAATAATAATAGATATATTACCCAGTCTCATAATTCAGCTATGTATGGTTATCCTTTGTCTTCACTCTTTCACATATTTTCCTTGTTACTCTTTTATTAATGTAATTACAGTAATAACATCCAGACCCATGAATCTTGGTAGCCTGGGAACAGAATCCTGAATGTCCCTACCTTCTGCTGTGAGATAATTTATGACACAGGAATTAGTAACGGCAGCTCTCATAATGGACCTCAGAGTTACAGGGTTTAATCAAAATCATTGATTCAGACACCCCAGAATACTCATCATTGTCCAGGCTCAGCACACCTTTCCTCACTTGGCCATCCCTCTGCCCTTCACTCATTAGTCGTCAATGCTAACAAAGTTGACACCCCTGAAAATACCTGGGTGGACGCCCCCCATCGTGCCCACCCACAAGCAGGGGGTCCTAATCAGAATACGATTTTTCCCATGCTTGTACAATTTTGTCAAAATGGATTCTACTGTCCTATATAACTAAGAAGAATTAATAACTAAAAAAAATTTTAAAAGTCAACATCCATGAAATATAAACCTCTGAACAAGATCCTTAAATATTACCAAGATACTTCTACTGGGTTAACCGACACTCGACTTCCTTGCTTTGTATCACCCTGCATCTATACTCCGTCTGTGCTTGCCCTCCTTTTATGTAACCTGTCTCCATGGTAAAAACAGTACATGACCACCAGGCACAGTGGCACACACCTGTAATCCCAGCGGGTCAGGAGGCTGAGATAGGAGGATCACAAGTTCAAAGCCAGCCTCAGCAAAAAGTGAGGCACTAAACAACTCAGTTGGACCCTGTCTCTAAATAAAATACAAAAAAAAAAAAAACAGGACTGGGGATGTAGCTCAGTGGTCGAGCATCCCTTTGTACCCCCCCAAAAAAAGATAGCACATGTAGTAGGCAACCTCCAAGATGGCACCAGGGACCCCGGGGTGAACAGAATCTCGTGTCAGATCCTGCAGGACTGATGGCTCTACCTTCTGAGGGAGGGTTCCACCTTTCCGTCTTGGACTGACTGCTCAGGGGAGTCCTAAGGAAAGCTCCCTGCAGGAGGGAACTGTGGCTCCCACCAACAAGCAGCCATGTGTGTGAGCCAGGAAGCTGACCCCACGGCACTATCAGGTCCCTAGCAGAGGTGACTCCCCCTAAAGTCTCACCTGCAACCTCACAAGAGACCACAGGCCACAACTGCCCAGGAAGCCTCTCCTGGGTTCTTGTTATACAGAAACTAAGAGAAAGATCAAAGTTCATTGATATTTTTGATGTTTTCAGCCATTAAATCATGGGGTGATTCATCATACGGCCACAGATAGCTAACACAACACAGGTACGTGTCCCTTGTCCAGAAATGCTTGGACCAGAAATGTTTCAGACTCTGGATTTTTTCTGGTTTTGGAATATTTGCATATACGTAATGAGCATTCCAGGGATAGGACCCCGGTCTAACCATGAAACTCCTTTATATTTCATACACATCCTATCCGCAAGGCTTGAAAATAATTTTAAACAATATTTTTAGTGTGTCTGCATTTTGACTGCAACCCATCACATGAGGTTAGCTGTGCTCAAAAAAATTCAGAACCAAGAGCCCTCCAGACTTTGGACTTTCAGGTGACAGATGCTCAAACTAGCCCAGGAACACCCATGAACCCCATCTCAACTCACACCACATCCCCTCTTCTTGTCTTTACCCACTTGAACAAATTCATGGTCTCCATATTTATGATTGAAAAAACATTAAATCAATGATGGTACAAACTAGATTTTAATATTCAAAACTTCTAAAAATGCATAAAAGCCCCCTAAGTTGTGCTAAATTGGATTTACCACCAACTTTGTTTTGTTTTCACTATTGGTTCGTGCCCGACACAGTTTTATCTATGTTCTTAGTCATTTATTCATTTATTTGATATAATTTAGAGATAAAAGAACCATGTAAACCCAGCACATGAAATTTGACTGTTCTCTCTGTAATGGTCTCTAAGCTCCTTACCCACAGAGAAAAAGCCAATGTCTGTATTATTGCTGAATAATTAAATCAGCTATGGCTTTCTTATTCTGCAAAGTAAAATGCACATTTTATAAAAAATGGAACAGGGTAGACTTAACTCCTTTTAATAGACTTGAGTCGTGAGGGATTAGATGGATCATGAGCCTTGGTTCCTATCACATTCTCATTACTGACTTAAGATTAGTGCTACATTTTATGTACTGGCTTATTTACTGTTTAATTTTTAATATAATAAACACCTAAATCTACCACCCAACACAAGAGAATAAATAAAACTACCATGATTATCCACCTATATACTCCCTAACCACATAAAGACCCTAACCTCATTAATCTTTTGTGTGTTGCTAAGAATGTATCATTGAAGCATTGATCCCGGATTTACCCTAATTTATGCATTAACTGACTCACTCATGATTTTTTTATTCAAATAATAATTTGCTTCTATTCAATTTTTAAAGAAGAAAGAATAAAACCCACCAGTAGTTCAGGATTGAAATACCACTTCATGCATCTGCTGATTTTTGGCATTTTTTCCAAAGTAGGATAAGTCTAGATTTCTTTTTTCTTCCTATGCAAAAAAAAAAAAAAAAAAAAAAAAGTATTAATCATAACTTTGTTTCAAGACCCCTGCTCCTCACCAGTTCACAATATGCCATACTTTAAGTAAGAGAATAAGATATAAACTCATTCATTCTTTCACTTTTAACAATGCAACCAATGAATAAAAGTCAAGGAAAGACAATGTCATCAACTAACATTACCGGGATCTGTCCATATCTCATTGCTCACAGATATCATCAACTAGGTCCTTTTCTTTTTAAATAGTGGGCAGTGGACAGAAACTATCACATGCACAACTATAGTCCACTCTTGGCCTTCTTTCAATTAGGCAATTACTCCAACAATCATTTCTAACATGAATGATTTGCTTCTTTTCCAAATAAAGCCAACAACCAGCTACCCAGCACCAAACCACAAAACAACAAGGACTCCCATGGAGTAAGTCATGCCCTCTGGGGAAAACGCTAAGAATGACTTGATCCATTCATGAGACTCATTGTTTCAGAAAATGATAACAGTGAATAATAGCTTATTTGCTGCAGACTTGCAAAGCAGCACCGTGCACTTACACATCTTGATCTATACAATTCACAAACCTGAAGAACTGGATAAATGTAAATCTTTATTTCATGGCTTGGCCTCACAAATAATGAACAGATCTTTCTGATTTCCACGGCTAGTGGCTCATGTATTTATCTGTGTCTATAATTATGCATGGAATGAAACAATCATGCATTTCCCTGCACTTTACCCAGGACTTTGACTATTCTGACTTTTGTATACTCTCCCCACCACACAAAAGAGGAAGAGATTTCCCAAGAGACCTGTAAGTTACAGAATTCAATCGAAATCTTGATTTACACATCTCAGAATACCTATTGCTCAAGGCTTGCTGTATCTTCTTCCTTTGTTTATATACATTCCTTATTCTTTAATCCAACGATCCACTAAAAATAGGATAAATTCTCATAAATCGAAAGTCCAAAAAATAACATCCCTTGAATGCTACTTATAACTGTCTATGTGCCTATTTCCCATGGAGCTAATAGACGACGTCATGTTTTGCACACATGAAATAATTGGCATTCTAGCAGCTCCATACCAGCCACACTTGGCCCCTTTTTATTTAAAGAGGATGCAACCAATAGCCACAGAACCGTCATCTCACTCCATAAGGAACACTGACAGTATTGCCTATCTTCCTTTGTGCTTCTCATTCCAGGAATTAATCGTCAGAACCTTTACCAGTGGGGAGTACTTCAGTGAATCACAAAGCAAAAATAAAAAAGAGTAGGAAGCAATGAATGTAATGTAACATCCGGCATCATTTTTATTGGATACGGTTAACCCTCAATCCCAAATCTAAGCACAAACTCATCAGGGGTCACAGCTGATGTTAGTTAGTCTTATTTATGAATACATTCATTTATTACTTTGAAAAATGCAGACAATAACGATAAACCAACCTCCCAAGCAAAGAACATGAAACTATAGCTATTACTGACATAAATCTCTTCTCTTCCTCCCTCCAGAGGTGAGAACCAAGACCTTTAGCATGACAGCATCACTAAATCAACTGGGGGATGTTCATTTGGTGAAGTAAGACATAAACTTTCAAAAGAAAAAAACCTACACTCAGGTAGTTTAATGAAGTTTATCTTGCAGTATTAGTCGAACGTGTCATCTCATAATTTCATCATTTCCCTGAAGGGTCCTTTTTAGCTATTGATTTACTTAGTTTTTATTTTTAAACAGAATAATAAATATCACCATGTCCTATCTACCATAAACATCTGTCTCCACACTCTCTACCCATAAATTTGAGAACTAAATTTATTGATTTTAATGGACCTCACTTGTACCAAATTGGATAAATGTAAATCTTTATTTCATGGCTTGGCCTCACAAATGATGAACAGGTTTTTCTGATTTCCACGGCTAGTGGTTCATGTATTTATCCGTGTCTATAATTATGCATGGAACAAATTAATTATGCATTTTCCTGCACTTTACCCAAAGGGCTGGTGGGAACCTCAAGTGCTATTTATTTATCTGGTCAGTCATTGGGGTGTAACAGTAATAAGCATGATCTTTGGTATTTTGACCCTTCTTTTGTGTAACTGATCAAGATATGAACACATTCCTTTGTTCTCTTAGGAGCAGTTAAAGAGACAACAAGTTGGAATATCTACCCACATGCTCACGACCCACAGATGGGACCAAGTAAACCCTCTCTGGACTTTTTAAAAAATAAAACTCAGTGAATATATTTAGACTAATCATAACTCTAATTATATATCCCATTCTCAATATTGGCTCATGTTTGACCCTTTCTCAAATTTAAAAAAAAATAGTAAGCTCCCTCCAAATTAGAGGAGACAGTAGCTCAGCCCTCCTCACCTGCCACGTGTTGTCCAGTCGGCCTTCTCTTAGGTTATCAATGGATGAGCACCTTCCTTAATGTTCTAAGTTATCTTGGTGCCTAAGGACCTGTACACTCTATACCTTTCTTTTTCTAGTACTTGGGCTCTAGCCCACTGCCTGGCCCATGGTAGGGGAGCACAGGCTTTCACTGAGCTACACCCCCCACCCCTTTTTTGACATGGGATCTCACTAAGTTGCAGAGACTGGCCTCTACCTTGTGATCCTTCCACCTCAGCCTCCCAGGTAGCCAAGGCACGCTCCACCACACCCAGCCCAGACCTTACCCTTGAACACCATAAATGTGAACACATTTATGTTCACATAAATGTGAACACCATAAATGTGAACATAAATGTGAAACTGCCCACCTGCTCATTGCCCACAGGAATACTGGACTATATACCTCTTGTCAATTTTTGTTGTTGTTTTTCATAAACTTCAGTGAAGACGAATTAATCATGATTGTTGTCATATAATATGTTCTCTACAACTGGCCCCTGCTTGGTCTCTTTTAAATCACAAAGAACATGAAACTATAGCTATTACTTAAATCTCTTCTCTTGTAATTTTTTGTTTATGGAAATGCTTTCTCTTTCTTCTTAATAAAACCAACAAGTAGCAAACTCCTACAAATCCAGAATGTCAGCGTGGACTTGTAGATGCTCCTGTGTCTGTCTATTTGGGTCTGGAGTTCCTGAGTGCACTAAGGGGTCAACGGTTTCAACCTGTGTTATTTGGGAACTCAGTATTAGACAAATTCATTCCTAATAAGACTTCTTCCAGGACACACCCTCATAAATGACCCACACCTAGCAATCTTCATCCTTACCTACACACTCATTTACTCATGAATTCACGTATCCACCCAGGACCCACTGAAGCCCAGGCCACTCATGACTGGGTTCTAATGGCCTTCAGTTTCAAGTTTAATCCAAATTCTTGATTTGTCTTCCCTAGAACTTATCATGGATCCAAGCTCAGCACCTTTTCTTCATTTACTTATTCATACAGTATTCTTTACATATTATCTTGTATTTTACTCCTGGCTTCAGCAATTAAAAATATTAATATCCAGGAGTCACAAAAATGCCACACAGATCTTTGCCTACTTCAGAAAGCTGCTTGTGGACCCATTTCCCACAGAGCTGGGAGGCGAGACCTGCTCTCGGTTGGACCGCAGGGCTGCGCACGGCTTCCCACCAGCCCCTGCACTTCACTGCTGTCTGCCTGTCAATCATTCAACTTCATCATAACTGAAGACAGTACAGTGACCAACCCAGTGGCCACCTTCACTGCTACAGCAAGGACAGCACTGTGCACCCTGCCCCTCAAAGCCTGGAAACCCAGATCTTTAACTGCAGATATATTTTCTTAAAACATGAGACAAAAACAGAGTAGGATTTTGAGCACCTGTGGAAATGAGTGCGACACCCTCTTCTTTGTCCCCAGTGGACTCCAGTTATGGGAAATGGCCTGATCCACGGTTCAATGCACATTCCCAGTGTGGTGTTCTTGGATTGTTTTTGTTTTACTTTATTCTTTAATTGAAAGATAAAGGCATGTGCACTACTGGATGTTTTCAAGTATACGAGAGGCGGGGTGACGAACTCTGGCTAATTAGTGTGTGCGTTACCTGGAGCAGTTATCGTTCTGTGGAGAGAACTCCGACCTCCCCTCAGCTCTCGAGCTGTGATGCTGTCTGGTTGCAGCAGCCACCAGTTCCCTTGATGGCAGTTCCCAGATAGCATGACTCGCCCTGCAGACCCGGAGTACAGACGCTGGTACTTACCCGAGTCCCTTTGCTCCTCAGCCACAGAAACAGCAGCCACGGTTTTCAACAATGGATAATAAATAAATCAGATTTGGTATCTTGGATCTGTGGAGTGAAAAGCAGTTTTTAGAAAATTCAAGCACTGCAGATTTAGGTTTTGTTTGTGGGACTTTAATCCTGCTGTACCCAACGTGTTAAGTACCCAAGTTTTCATCACATTCCCATTACTAGCCCAAAATGTCCCCCACTTTATTTATTGACTTCAATTAGTAATTTACGTGTTACAATAAAAACTGCTAATTCTAAACACCCCTGTAGGCAAGTCACAACTATGCACATTTCGATTCCGTCTAGAAAAGACCCCCCACACAGGCGAGAACCTGGGTCTTCTCTCATGGGTGCTCCTGAATCATAACTCAGTTTACCTTCTCATTTCCTCCCACATCTTCTCCGATTGCATTATGATTTCATTCAATTATTCATTTTTTTCTATTTACCCACAGTATAACTTTTTAAATCTTCATAGAAAATGCAAAACAGTCTGCAGTATTATTACAGGTAATAACCTGGGCGGAATCTCAGGCTCCTTTTATTGACATGGGCATCAGTAGATCAGAACAAGAGGAACGTTGAGCTTTTCATTCCTTAGTTCATTCGATGACTTATTTACTTACTTGCAGTACTAGAGATGGAACCCAGAGCCTCACACATGCTAGGGAAGTGCTCCGAGATGCATCCCCAGCTCTGCAATTAACTTTTCAAATGACAGGTGGTCTTCCATGGTCCATGTCTGCCCTCTTTTAAATACTCCCTTCCTTCATTCACCGATAAGAATGCCATCACTGTTTGTGAGACTGCATACCCAGGGATAGAGCCCTAAATAATGCCAACACCTGCCTATGGTCTCAACACCCACACATACACTAGAAACTTACTGAGCGGGCCTCATGGGATCATTGCTCCTATCTTATAACACCTCTTACTTTTGGCCAGGACTTGATCTTCTATCAGTTGGGAAGTTCTCAATAATTTATTATGTTTTTCTTTTTTCCCTTCTCTTAAAAAAAAAAAATTGATTCTTGGGGCTGGAGTTGTGGTTGCTCAGTGGTAGAGTGCTCACCTAGCACATGTGAGGCACTGGGTTCAATCCCCAGCACCACACGTCAATAGATAAATAAAGGTGTTGTGTCCAATTACAACTAAAATATATACATTAAAAAAAAAAAAAAAACTGATTCTCTCAGTGCTGGGGATGGAACCCAGGGCCTGTACAACTAGGCCAGTGTTCTACCTGCACTACACTCAAAGCCCCTGATAAAAGTCTTAATAGAATTAGCTATCGCCAAGCAGGAAAGAACCGGAAGCTCACATACATCCATGTTTGCTACTAACCACACGGCAGCACCCTTGACCCACGGACTCACTGCAACCCAACTTCTCAGAGATCATTTAATAATAATTAATATCCATTACCTACTGTCATGATTAATGAATCTGTAACCGCCATTGTCCGGACTCACTGGGGGCAGACCTAAGATCTACAAAAGACCCAAACCAAGATGCCCTTCCCCCTCACGGGAACTACAAGTTCATGTCCCACCAGGACAACAGATTAGGTGTGTGGGCACAATGGTCCTTGGGTCACGGGGTTCAGTCGAAATCCTTGATTCAGACAACCTAGGGTGCTGATCATTGATTTAGGCTGGGGAGCAAGGCTGCATATTCACTTCCAGATTTGTTACTGGTTTATTCATTAATTGGCTCATAATTATCACAACAAAGCTAGATCACATGACCCACCCCAGTCTTTGTGCCGGTTGCTCCAGTTGCTACCACACTGGACAGTTTGCCCCAGGGGACAACCACCACATGAGGATGGACCAGTGTCCCTTACACAACCCTCTCATCATCAGGGCATGGACTGGCCCTCTTCCTTCAATCTGCCCAAACGTTAAATATTTAACAAAACACATCCAGGAACCTCTCGTCTTACCTCACTAACAATATTTCTGCCCTTCGTCACATTTTCCTTCTCTTAGGGGTAAGGCCAATGAATTATTAAGCTACAGTTTTCTTCCTCTATCTTTTTTAATTGATCCCACCTGTTCACAATTGAAGGAATATTAATTTTGTTCCATGGAACATTGGTCATAATGGTATGTCCTTCAATTACTATTTTATTGTTAATTGGCAAAGCACTCGACCCTCCCTGTAACTGTTTGTTTACTGCTTAATTTAATGTCATATAAAATCTGACACTATCACTGTCCTATCACATGAATCTACACGGGAGCCTTAAACACACAGGAGCCTAACTTGATGCCATCTACAGGGACAGGAGCAGCATGCGAATGCCCGGATCCTAACATGAGCTTCATAATTCATTCTCCTGACTGGCCCATCATCTGCTTCTCTTAACTAATTGTGACATAAACTTATTCACTTCTTCCTTGATAATTCATAGCTGGGAATCCAAAGAAACAGGACAAAAATTCCATATACAACTAACATCTGCCAATGTGTCCCCGACCCACAGAGATAATCAATTATATTGTCACTGGATTAATAGAAATTCTTATCCTGCAATTCTCGACATTGGTGCTCTTCCACTTGCCTATTTATGTAAAATTTCTCTTTTTAGAGACAAGAGCCACTATCCACCAGTTTTGTGTGTGTGTGTTTGTGTACATAGTTTAATGGACTTAAGTACTTCAAAAGCATATTAATAATAGCTCTTGTTTCACTACATGCACTCATCATTGTTCTTTATTCACTTATTTACATGTTTATTTAATGAGTTTGTAAAACTTATTCAATTTTTAGTGATTTACTCATTGATACAATAAGGTAATCAATACCCATGAGCCAGACTCTTAGGTGTTCATAACCCTAGCTGCAGAGTCCCTTCCCACACAGAGACGGGACACCCTTGGGATGCACTTTGGGGCTCCCTGACCCTGCCTTGGCTCACTGCTTGGTTCTCTCCACCTTGGCCACGTGCTCCTCTTTCCTAGAGTTCTCCTTTACTAGACATTTGTTCATGTACGTCATCTTCTCCAAAACACAAAACCAATAAATATTCCTGGCAGACATCACCACGCCCAAGCCGCTGAGGAGTGACCAGGTGTCCTTCTCACAGGAAACCTGTTTATTCTGGCAGAGGCTCTGTGGCTCTTATCTGTTCTGTACCCAGTTTACTCCTACCAAGTCAGCCACCCTCCAGGACAGCCCCGACATGAACCAAAGTAAGCTTCGGGCATCAGTCAGGTAAAACACGTAGGTAGCAACTCTTCAGAACAGGAAATAGCAGAAGGTAGCCTGCCTTGGAGAGCCAACAGTTCACCTGGCGGTTGAGAGCAGTCGCCATGTGCTCATGGTCTACACAGAGGGTGTCAGTGAGTGGGAGAGTCAGGTGGGCAGTGCCGCCAGGAGGTGCTTGTACAGGGAAGACCCTGAGGAACGGCAAGGAGGAGGGAAATGGGAAACCGCTGGGTGAATGTTTTAGTCAGCTTTTCATCACCCGAAAGACCTGACAAGAGCACTTAAAGGTAGAAAAGTTGATTTTGGCTCACAGTTTTCAAGGTCACTCCATGGTCAGACGATTCCTTAGCCGCAGGTCCAGGGTGAGGCAGGACATCATGACGGATAGTTGTGGTAGAGGCGAGCAGCTCAGGACATGACAACCAGGAAACACAGAGAGCTCCAGTCACCAGGGACAAAATATATACCCCAAAGTCACACCCAGTGACCCACCTCCTCCAGCTACACCCTACCTGCCTACAGTTAATCCACATAATTAATCCACCCAGGTGGGTTAATTCCACTGACTAAGTTACAGTGCTCATACTCTAATCTTTTCACCTCTGAACATTCCTGCATTGTCTAACATGTGAGCTTTTGGGGGACACCACATATCCAACCCATAACCGTGACTGAGCCCTGTTTCTAATCTAAGTTAAACTCATGTTCAAACTAGATACCAAGACAACAGAAAATTTACTAAAGTAAGATTTGATCATCGTTATCCCATTTTTCTTTCTCTCTTGATTTCTTCATCGATTTCTTCGCTCATTCATTTACTTATTTCTGAACACCTTTGAACAACTGTCCAATCAAAGATTTCAAAACACCAACTATTACTTCCATTTTCTTTATGAACCTAACCTACCCAAATAAGAGTCAAAGTCCTCGTAAATAATGCATGATTAAACTAGCATGTGTCCTTCTGTCCAACAAGAAGCAGCTGTTAGAAAACTAAACATCCTGGATTGTTTTTAGTGGCACTCACTTGTGTAGAGTTGAATTAATAAGCCTTGGTCTGTGCTTAGCCCTTTTCAAATTTATTTATCCCTTAAAAATCATGAAAGAGGGCTGGGGATTTGACTCAGTGGTAGAGTGCTGACCGAGGCAGTACTCAGACCCTGGGCTCAATTTCCAGCACTGCAAAAAAAGAAAAAAAAATTATGAAAGAGCAAGGTGCAGTGGCATATGCCTAAAATCTCAGCAGCTCAGAAAGCTGAGGCATGGGGACTGCAAGTTCAAAGCCAGCTCCAGGAACTTAGCAAAGCACCAAAAAGCAACTTAATTTTCAAATTAAGCAAACTATGTTGCTTATTAGTCTTTAAATAAAAGATAAAAAAGGACTGGGGCTGAGGCTCAGTGGTTAAGCACCTCTGGGTTCAATCCCCAATACTAAAAAAATTAAAATTAAAATCCTTGAAAGAACACTCATATTATCACACCCAACAAACAAAAGACTACTGATACCTTTTTCCTGACTGAGCCTCTCTCACAGATAATATCCCAGACTTCACTAATAAGTGTTTATATAAACCATAGTGCATAAATAGTAAAATGCTAATAAAGTAAATGAAAACACTCATTATTGTGCTGATGCCTCTCAACTTTGGAGAATTATATAGATGACTTAAGGTTTATAAGTTATTAAATACAACCTTCATTACTCCATCCTTGACCCTCTGATTTTATTTATTTATATATCCATTATTTTTAATAAATCCATGAACATACATGAACCCACCATCCAACCCCAAAACAAAAAAAGCACTTATATCTCACATATTATCTGATATATATTATTTATCTATAAGTAGACATATTCCATTTTTCTTTGCTATTTCCTACACAGAGAACAGCCTAATGATTTTTTTTTTCTTTTTAATTTGGTGACAGTGTGCCTACTTGGACTTATCACTCTAGATTCATGACAGTCTCATCACTGTCCTGTGCATGGTCACCTTTGACTTTACTTACATATCCATTCAGGTTTAATAATTCAGTAAATATCCATCCACCAACCACCCAAGCCCAAAACAGTAGCACTAGCCACAACTCACATTGGCTGGTCCACAGCACTTTCCACAGAGGTCACCTCCAAGGTCGCTGTTGGTAAAGTGACGTCACACCCAATGTGGGGCCTCCATCATTCTGTGAGACATAAGGAAGATATTAACATGATAAAGCCTACACTTTTTAATGGCCATTGGGGAGCAGAACAGGACGAATCATAATCTTTGGTTCATGATACGGTCTCACCCACTGGCCCAAACATGAGTATCAGTATTTGTATTTATTCATTTTTATTATTACAATAGACATGCATTAATTTACCACCCAAATCAAAAATATGTACTGTTACAAGAATCTGCCCTTACGTTTCTTCCCCACAAATGAACCCACAGACATCATTCCTAAAAAACAGGCATGCAGAGTTACAGTCATCACGACCCTCAACGCCACAATCTCATCATAATTTCCTACTCACCCTTTTATTGCTTTTATTTATTTTTTTAAATACAGTAAATACAGATGAACCTGGTACTAATCCACAACAAATTGATTAGTCAGTACATCCAAATGCTTCTTAACCACAGAGGTCTTATTTTTAAAAAATCATTTTAAATGATCAACAATTGTACATGAATAGATGAATCTTAATCCTTAGTTCAAAATACATCATTTTTGATGGTCCATTTTTGACTATCTTGCATTTCGCACTTTATTTATTGATTCATTTTATTCATGCTTAATATACAACAAATACACTTGAAGTCCCCTCCAGCCCAAAGTCAACGTCAGTTCTATACACTGTTGGTAGCTTCTTGCCCATAGCACCACAGCCTAGAGCTTTGGGGGTTGGGGTTTTATAACAGCCTTACAGAAACACAGACGTGGTTAACAGGGGTCAGCAAGTGGGAAAAACCACGCAAAGCTGGTCAAGGGGTACAAGCGTGCAGTTGTGAGAAAAATTCTGGAGCACGGTGACTTGAGCTAATAATTCTCGAAATTTGCAAAGAGTACCTTGTAAGTATTCTTGCCACAGACACAGAAGAAGTCACTGTGATGTGGATGAAATGCTGATTGGCTTGGATCTGGAGAGCAATGCACAATGAGGTACCTAGGTACATCAAGACATCATGCCTTGGCTATATACAAATTTGATTTTCACCTGAACCTCACTAAGCTGGAGGGGGGAGAGCCCATTTCCGTCTCTGGCCACCTCCGGCACTCTTCACTTGTATTTACACAGTCATCATTTTTGCCTACTGAGAGAACTTCCATTAAGCCTGGCTTTTACCTGTCCACAGTCTCCCCTCTGGCAGAGGAACCCCTGCGAGCCCGTTTGAGGGAACACAAAACCACTCTGAAAGGAAGAAAAAGGCCTGTGGACCCTCCTTGTTCATTAATGTCAGGTTAGCAGGCCTGAATTAGTCACCATCTTTTGTCCAGAGGATTCTCACAACTGTTCCATTCAAGGCCTTGATTACATTATTTCGTATTCTTTTATTATTCTTAATAATAAAATTAACAGCCACAAACCATTCTGAGCTCTTTCCCCATATCCCTCAGTTGTGGTGAATTAGCCACAGTCCCTGCTTTACGACCCACTCTGCCCTTGCCCCCTGCATCCCTCACTCTCATTTTATTGATTGTTAAAAATAGTTGTGGCAAACCACACGTGGCCCCACCTCCATCTTCCCTTCCCCGCTGCCTCTGTAAACCTTTGTGACCACTCTGAAGTCTCCGGGATACCATCCCCTTCCCCTTGTTTATGTAGAAAAATTTTAACAGATAGGTATATTCATAAAATCCGTCTTTGGTGGGCCACGTATGTGTTCCTGAAATCTGTTTCCTGTGGGTCCATGGCTTGCTGGGCCTCTACAGGTTTCTGATGAACGTGCAGGAATCAACGGGGAAGGAAATCCTCCAGCCCCTCCTCCAAGCACGCCCTCCCTCCTGCGTTTCCTCCAGGACTCAACCCCACCCCACCCCCATTTCCTCTACCACTTGTCCTGCACTATCCTGAGGCAGGGTCTCCCAGGGGTTGGAGCACAAAGGCCCACACAACTGTGCCTGTCCCTTTAGCCCAGCCCCAAGCTCTGACTAAGTTAAGTGTCATTAGGAAAGCTCACTAACCTCTCCATGCAACATAGTCACAAAACCAGTGCCCCAGCAAAGTTAGTTATCATGTGCATGCCAAGTTAGCCAGGTAGAAGCCCTTCCACCCATCTCTGAGCCCCTCATCCAAATCTGTGCTCCCACTGCAGCAGCGCCCGAGCTGTGGTGCTAGACAGACAGACAGACCAGGTTCCACCCCAGCAGGCACTCATGAGCTGTGTAACTGCAGAGACGTGACCTGGCCTCTCTGTCTTGTGCCCCGAGTTGTGCGATTTGCAGAATGAGGACAGCCATACCCTCCTGGGTCCAATGCGAGGGTGAAGGACTACTGAGCGATGGACGGACCGATCCTCACGCAGCTCCCGCCCTGCATACACCTGCTCACAGCGTTCCCTCCCCTGCCCCACACCACACACCCCACACCCCCACCCCACCAGTGCAACAGGCTCCTGTTGGATTAGAGAAACACATGGTCTCAATGCTCAGGCCAATCTGAGGGTCTCAGGGAGGATGGGCCTCAAACTCAGAAAGGAAACTATGGGATCTGTTCTTTTTTTGGACATGGCATCAAAGCTTAAACAAGGGCCCTGGAAAGCAGAAACCCACCCAAGGAATGCATTTTGAGAAACCAAAATTCACTGCATGTAATGGGGCTGCTCTCTGGGGAGTCTATGCCACAAGATTCTTGAAGGTCAAATTATTTCCCAGGAACCAAAGCAGTTCTTACTGACAATACACAGCCAGTCTCCTCCCGACCCTCCCAGAATGGCCTGGGCAGGTACCCAGCATACTGACCTCAGAGCAAGCGAGAGACACGAAAGTCATTCTGTAAATTACGTGTTTGAGTAGAATGTTATGTACACACAAATATATCCATTTGAGGATTTCCACAAAAAAATCCTGGAAAGGCCACCATGCGGGGCTTCCCCTCCTGCCTTTGCCTTCAAGACAAGGCCTGCCCCCTTACTGAGCTTCAGGGGGCAATAATTCAGGCAGCCTCCCTCCCTCCCAGGTGGTGTCAAGACAGAAGGCACAACAGAGCGGTGCAGACTCCCTCCAAGCACCAGGGACTGTTAACATTGTACCTCTGCACCCAGCACGCAGCGTTCACAGCATGGGTTAGCATACATTATCCTGCTTGATCCTCACAACCGTCCTGTGAATTAGACATAATAATCATAATTAGCCAATATTTATTGAATGCATACTCTGGACCCAGCACCCTGCTGCCTGCTTTGCATACATTGACACTAATGTGTGGTTGTGATTCAATGGCACCAGCTCCCCTCACCCTGCTACTCCTCAAAGTCTTTTTAGCCCATCTGCACTCTTTCCCAGGGGCTAGGTCCAGGTCCTAGTGGAAAAAATAGATAAATCCTCTAAGAATTAATATCTCCATGGGTAAAGACAGGAACAGAGAATATTCAAAATAAATAGGTGTAATACATGTGGTAGGGGACAGTAACAAGAACCAAGGAAAAAAATAAATCAGGAAGGGAGGAGAAGAGAAAGCCTCCCCAAGATGGTGACACTGGAGCGAAGCAGGACCTTTGCAACTTGAGCCTAGGTGGCATGCGACTGTACGTGAAGTGGTAGGGGCGGTTACCATCGGACACCCTACAGTCTGGTGGGGGAGACAGGCTTTGCATTGGTGCTGACTTACTCACATGCCACCTAGGCTCAAGTTGCAAAGTTTCTGCCCCAAAATAGAAGGAGGTTACCTGCCCTCATGCCCCACATGATATAAGACTCAGAATTGTTCTGACAAGTGACCTTCAAAAGATCAGCCAAATTGGCTACTTTCTAAAATAAATAAATAGAAATAAAAAGAGGGAAAGAAGGTTGTTGGGAATGCAGGTCAGAACTGGGTTCCCCAGAAACTTCAACTAGGACAACTGGCATATGCATCCTGCCCTTCACCTCCTCCCCAGCTTCCACCCAACCTCTAGTAACACCCTGCACTGCTCAGGATTTCACTTCATCTATGGCAGAGTCTCTGTAAATGGATCATGTGCATTTGGTGTGATCACATCCATTTGATCTGCTTACTTCCATAGCTAGAGCTAGAATATTTTAGTCTTAAATCTGTGTTTGTGTTTCTATTTCACTGATTCATTCTCCAAAAGAAAAATCACACACCTGTCTGAGTACTTGTTTGGGTAGCTATCAAATGTGAGTAATAATTCTTACCAAAGAGATTAAATGACACCTCAATGAGAATCGTTATAAAATTATAATGAAATATTTATTGAGTTCATTGAGTGCCCACCACGCGGGAATCACTGTTTTAAGCACATGATTATGTTTGAGTCAATTAATTTTCAAGTACCCATTAGTATGGTTGTATTGGTATTTTCATTTCACAACTGGGGAAACTGAGGCACAGAAGTTAAATACCTTGTCCAAACTCACAAAACCGCTAACTGGCAGAGATGAGTTGGTACCTCAACATGTTGGATGTGCATAACTGAGCTTGGCCCATAAGCAGACTCCCAAACATATCTGGTAAATAATAGTCAATTCTGGTGTGTGGGGGGGTGTTGGCTCACCTTTCCACCCTCTGTTTGGTCCCCTCCCTCCTTGCTTTGAACCCCTTCAGGCTCTGGAATCCTTTTCACATCTGCTTCTATTAGCATTCAGTGACAAGGTGAAATGCCAGCCTCGTACATTGACTAAATTGTGGCATGAGAGCCACAGTGTGGCCCCTGTTTCCATGATAATTGCAAGTAGAGTACTCTAGGGAAGTCGTTACTTGAGAAATCTAATAAAATTTGATTGAATAAGGAGTTCAACTGACTGACAGGACAGCGGGGTGAGCCTGACATGAGGCAACCTCCAAAGAGTGCAAACTTTTTTCAGGAATGGCCATAAGGAAAAGGAAATAGGTTAAGGGTATGTGTGTTTGGATGAAAAAAAGACTATGGTTCAGATCCTGGGCGTGCATTTGTTCCCTGTGCATCTTTGGGTAAGTTCTATACCATTCCTAATCCTCAGTTTCCTTTTCTTTTAATTAAGGATGGCAGTTGTGTCATAAAGTGACTGTGATCATAAAGAGGAGACAAAATAATGCCTAACACCAGGGAAGGCCTCACCAAGTGGCTGGGGTCAGAACTTAGTGGAAAGGCAGCTAGCTGCCTATTGCTCCCAGCATTGTGTGAAAACATCAGGCTCTGAGAACTGCCACGGAACAGCTCTAGCACCAAAGCTGAGGCGCAGATCCCAAGATTGGCAGCTCACCTGTTGTCCCACAGCCATCTGAGCCAGTCAGTACACCAAGAGGAAGCATAGAAGTGAGGCATTTCACCAGCAACTCCATGCAGAGGAAGCCTATCTTGGAAGATCAAGTAAGCATTTGACCTTGGTGAGAGACTGCCTATTCTCTCATTCATCTTTCAGTCCTCCTTCTGCACCTGCTCATTCACCTGAATTACCAACATTCATCAGCCAGACAACCCTCTTTCCACGTACCATCCACCCATCTGATCTAAACCTCTGTCCACATCTAAACCTCTATCCTTCCGCCTCTCACTTTGGCAAAGGATTCAGACAAACCTGGGTTGGAACCCTGGGTCCCGTGTCCTAGCAGAACTTGAACAAGCCACTGACTTCTCAAAGTCCTCTCATCTGTAAAATAAAGAGAAATCAGATGTAGCTGGGATGAAAAAATGCAGGAGCGAGAGACGTTCTAGGGCCTGGCCTCAGCAAATTGTCATTAAACGTTCATTCTCTCTGTTTCTGCTGTTGGGCTGGGAATGAAGCAGGGAGAAAACCACTGCACCTTGCATGTCATGTTGAGAAATGTCTTTTAGAAAATATCTGCAATGTTTTAGCAGTGTGCATATTTCAGCAGCACCCGGGGTTGGAGCCGCAGTCAGAGGGGTACTGGTGTATCCTGGAGTCACAAAAAAAGGGTGCCACCTAGCAGATAAACACCCCTCGGGGTCCCCTGTTGATCCCAGGTCTCAAAAGCTGCTGTCAGGCACCGGGTTGTGAGGTCCAAAAGGACCAGACCCCCAGACTGCAGACTGCCCTGCTTGTGATGTGGAACACGTACTACCTTAATCACTGAGGGCCCTGGACTGCCAGGAGCCTGTTTTGTGGATGATGGCCAACTCTATTTTGCCTACCCCAGCCCAATTCTCCTCCAGAGGCTTCCGGGAAAAGGAATAATTCAAACAGTTACTCTTTGCCGATGTCAACTGTGTATAAGTCCCAGGACTTAGGGCTCCATATGCGACATCTCTAACCTTCCCAGTGCCTGTGGAGGGACCCAGGTCTTGCCCACGTTCAGTGAGAAAAGCGAGGTTAGCCTGGGCCGTGTTTCTGCCTTGAGCTCTGGCAGATGCACAAAACCCTGGACGCAGAGCTGCACCAATCTTCTGAAACCCCACCTGTCCCCTGCCAGTACAGGAAATCATTTGGACACAGATCTGAACAAGGAGCTGTAAAAGAAATTTATGGGTGAATCAGGAATATTGCAGCGCTGGAGAGAGGTTGGCTGGCATTAAGGATACACTAATTTTTTAATTGTGAGAATGGTATCATGCTGATATTTTTATGAAAGAAGAGTTCTTTTTCAGAGATATATGCTCAAAAAAGCTCAGGGGAGATAATATATGTTATACAGAATTTGGGTTCAAAACAGTCCCGAGGGTCGGGGTATAGGGGTTAGGAGTGGAGGTACAGTTTGGGGTTTGGATGAAACAGGAGAATCCTGGATTAGATGACAACTATATCTGGGTAATGGCTATAGAAAAGTTAAAATCATGATTTTTAAAAATGCATTATTTTTTCTATATTTGTGTCATTTGAAATTTCCCATAATAAAACGTTTTTTATTTTTGATTTTTAGGTTTGATTTTTTTTTTATCTACAAGTAAAAATTAAGCAAAGGAGACACTGAAAAACATAAAGGGCCACTTGGGGTCCAACTAAATCTTGGGGAATATCAGGGGACTGACTGACAGGGAAAAAATGCCTCAAAATGGAGAGGAGGCTGACAGAGGCTAACTGTTCAAAGGTGGGTGGACCAAGGAGAGTGGGCAAAGGTGCCCCGTGGGGTGCGCCCACTTCCTGCCACTCCTGCCCCTTCAGCGTCCCTGGGGGCCCTCCCTTGGCTCTAAAAGGACAGTGGGTGTCTCTTTCCTTCAAAACAGAACCAGCCACCTGATGATGCTGGCCAGTTTGGTTACTGGGACAACGCTGTCACCCATCAGACAGGCTTTGAAGGAAGACCCCAGAGTGGCCAGCTCAGCCATACTGGGAGGATTCAGCTGTCAGCTTTCAAAGGCTTGTTCCCCTCCCTCTCCCTCTCCCTGTCTTCCTCTCTGCTCCCTCTCACTCCCTCTCTCCCCCTTCTTGAAAGAGCAAGATTTGGTGCTTTCCTTTTCACTAAAACTGTGCCAAGTACCCTGGGTCCACTGCACAGCGGACTGACTCACCCTGCAGCCCCATCTCATCTACTCCCCGACCCCCCAGCCCGCCCACCCACAGCCCTCTACCGCCCCCAGGCCCCTCTGCAGCAGCAGCCGGAGGCTCCGGCCCCTTCTTCCCTTCTCCCATCAGCTTCCTGGGCGCACGGCCACTGCGCACTCGGCAAGCTCTCCCCCCACGCTTTCGCTCCCACTTTGGGAAGCTGTGCGCCGCCGGACAGCGCCGGACAGCTTCAGCTGTGACCCTCCGCAGCTAGGCTGCTGCACTGCGGCACAGCCCGCAGCCCGGGGCGTCCCTCCTCGCGGACCCTGGCCCAGGGCACAGTCCACCCGTCCGCGTCTGCTGCCGCAATTAAAAGCGCCACTGAAAAAGCAGAAACGCCGGTCCCTTTTGACCGTCTCCCCCTCCTCACTTTTCGGACTCAGAAATGTGGCCCAGGCAGCCCCCTTGTGGCACTTGGGGGCGCCACAGACTCTTGGCTGGTGTCTGAAGAATTCAGACTGTCTGATTCCACCGCACCGTGAGTTGGCACAAATCTTAGGTGGCCCAACTCCTACCCGACGCAGAACTCCTCTGGCTGCTGCGCTGAGTGGGGGGCTCCTCTCCCTCCCCCTCCCGGGCCGCATCCCTCCCTCCTTCTTCCTGGAAGGGACCTGCGCTCTCCTGTTGAACACTGCTCTGACAAGCAGACAGGTGTCTGGCAATCGTGGCAGTGGCCAGGGGATGTGGTGGGAACAGGGTCTTTCCTTGCAATGAGGTTGCTTTCCATCTCTCTCAGAGATGGGAAAATGAGGTGAGGGGAAGCGTGGGGTCCCTGTCTGTGTCAGAGTTAGGGCTGGGTACCCCCCCTCAGGGGTCCCAGCATCGGGCACTTCCCTAAGGCGAGGGGCTACCCTAAGAGGCGTCTGCTCCCAGCTGTCAAGCCCGAGCCTCTTAAAGCTGGTTCTTCCCATCAGAAGCCCTGGAGGGCCCCTAGATGTTCTCTGTCCTCTCTAGCTCACTGTCCACACAAACAAACCCCAGCCCCCTCCATCTCTATCTGCAATCTGCTTGCAGACAGGCAGAGCCCTCTGCACATCAGGTTAATAATGCCATTTTCATAAGCCTCTGCCCATAGGTGCTAACACCTAATTTTGAATCTGCCCTTCAAACGGATTGGGCCACAGAGGAGCTGGGATCTCAAGCACCGCTGGGAGGTGCTTATAACTAATCAATCCATCCCCTGCCCACCCACACCCCCCCAGCACTCGGCACAGCCTCGCTGAGCAGTCTTCAGCAGCAGGGTGTGGTGGGGAGCCTTGGAGAGACTGGGGTTCCATCCTGACCCAACCTCACACCAGCTGAGACGGTGAGTATGGGACTTCCCTTTCTGTGCCTCAGTTTCTTCATCAATCAAATGGGGATCATGAGATTATTGCCCAGTGAGTCCTGGGCAGGCAGCTCAGCTCGGGGCTCTTGGATGGAGCTCCATGAATGCCAACTGCCCTCAGTCCCCTTGATCCCCTTGATTAATACTGACTTGTTCCCCGTTTGTTTCCCCCACCAGACTGACTGAGCTTCGGGGACAGGAAGCCGACCGGCATCACCTCATCCCCAGCCTCACTCTCGGGTCAGGTCTGGGCCCGGGGAAGGTAGGTGCACTGTGGGGTTTGGGAAATGAGTGAGTGGAGGGACGGCAGCTCCCAAGTCTCTGGGATGCCTGGAGTCTGCTGGCTTGTCCTCCTCAGACCCCTCTCTGTGTAAGCTGGCCCTTCAAAAAGTAGCAGGGAAAAATATTTTTTTATGCCTTCATGCTTTGCCTACGGTGCTGTTATATATGATGCAAATTCTGAGTCCGTTAAATGCAGACGTGGGCTCTGCGTGTCATTTCTGCTGCATCTACTGTGAGTCCCGCAGGCCGGGGGCTGCCTGCATCTGACTTGATTTGTGCGATTAAGCCGGCAGAGGGGACTCTGCCAGGAGAGGTTCCCGTCTGTATGCGGTGCAGGGTCTTGAAAGGCCAGATTGTTTTCTCTCTTAGGACACTTGTTACGTGTATCCCTCCCTCCCGGGTTCCTACCGTTGACTCCACAAGCATTTATGAAGTGTCTTATGTGTGCTAGGCTACTCGTATCTCATTGAGTCCTTTCTTCAAGCTGGTGAGAGAGAAACTCTCATCTCCATTTCACAGGGGAAAAACCGAGGCTCTAAAAAGTCAAGGGAATTGTCGTGGCCTCATAGCTGGAGAGCTGGGGTCGAGTCGGTCAGTCTGCACAGGGAGCCCCCCAGTTCTGCCGCAGCTGCTGCTGCCGCTGCTGCAGGGCTGACCAGGGCCAGCCAGCAGCTTCCGCAGGAAAGGCAGGGGGCTTTGCCTAGAGATCTTTCTCCCTGGCAACTGGCGAAGGGGCCATAAAAAAAAAAAAAAAAACAAGAGGGCTCAGAGCTGCTTAACAGATATACGTGGAACAGCCCCTTGGGAAGCATCACGCCCTCCCCTGGGCTTCTGGCAGAACAGCAGGGCAAAGGGCTCTGTCCAAGGTGCCAAGAGGCAGAGAGGAGGTACCCCAAACAGGTGTAGAGGCCCCCAAACCTGTTCAGATGTGGGTGGGGGTTTCTATTTAGCACAACACTGACAGGAAAGTGAGCTGGCAGCCTGCAAAGACCCGAGGACAGAGGGGCTGGGGGCTGCTGCAAGCCGCAGAGGCAGCAGGCAGTCGAGGGCTGAGAACAGCAGCTCAGCGTGTCAGCAAGCTGCTCAGGGAGGAAGGAAGCTCCCTGTTACAGGAGGCATCCAAGCAGAGAGGCAGGCCAGTGCTTGCTGAGGAGGCTGCAGTGCAGCTTCCTGCCTGGGCTGGCAGCCCTCGTATCCAGGCCTTCGAGAAGCTCCCCCAGTTCTAAGTGCTGAGCAAGTGAGTGGGGCTGACCTGCCAGGAGCAGGCTGGGGTCAGGGCAAAGAAGCACAGTCTCTGTCATGTCATTTGCCCCCGGGGCTAAATGGCAAAATTGTAGAGACAGGGAGGGGGGGACACCTCTGTCCCACTGAGGCAGTGAGGGAGGGGCACAGAGAATGAGGGTGAGTGCTTGGGCCTGTGGGGGTTGTGGAGGCTGTGCCAACTGTAGTGACCAAGTGCCAGCACAACCCCCAGACCCAGAAATGCTGGCCAGGGACCCCTCTGGGCAGTAGGGTGGCTAACTATAGCGGGAGCAGGGGGTGGGGGATCTGGTTAATTGAGGTGCCAGTCAGTCATGTAAAAGTCTGTTTTGGAGGCTGGGTCATAGTCACAGGTCTATCTGGCTGAAAGATTGTGATTTGAATCTCAGGGACTCAAGAAAGCCCCCTCACCTGCACTGGGGACGCACATGATGCAACTCATGCTGGGGCCCAGAGTTGCCCCTTACCACATTCCCAGGGGCTGTGGGTGGACAGGGCCTTCATCAGAGGGCCTCTGCTCCATACGCCTGTGCTCCGCAGCGTCTAAAGGAGTCCCTGCTCTTTGTTCCCAGGGCAGACACTCAGCGTGTGTGTGTATGTAGTCGGAGTCCCGCATGTGTGGCCTGACAGGGGGCCTGGCGAGTCCTCAGGGGGCAGACACACACCTCTCTGAGGCAGGAAGATTTCAGAAAGGGCAGAGCCCTTCAGGATAAGCGGTCCGGGGCCGCTGCCTGATTGTCCTGCTCCTGACAGCCTAGTCTGTTGGCCTCAGGGTCGCACCGCTGCTCTAGCCCGCCGTGGGGGGGCAGCATCGCGTTGCAGGTGAGAGCGCAGGCTGGTCTGCTCTCTGCGGGCCTAAGGACAGACAGACTGCCCGGCCGCCTGATTGAGCGCCGCGCGCCGGGGAGAAACGGTTTGCTCTCTCTTGTTTTTTGTTGTGCTGTTGTTGCTGATGTTGTTTTTGCCTATTAAAGGATTGATTGGAAACTCTCGATGTAAACACGTTTGGAGATGTGACGTATGCGTGTTTGTTGCAGCCCCTGCGGCAGCACACGGGAGGGGGGACAGTGAGGGGCCTGGAACAAGGAGGCACTCACACGCAGAATTTTGTGAATAAACCTTTCTGGTTGGGTGTGGCTCTGAGGAGCTTTGGTGTGAATCTGGAAGTACATTTACCCCAAGACCCTCGGCAGGACCAGAGACTGCAGGGCAATAAGCCCCTCAGCCCTTGCTGGGCAGGGAAGGAACACTGGCCATGTTCTGCTCTCACTTCTAATTCCTTTTGCAAATAGGGTCTTGCCCCCTCCTAACGCACGAGGAAGGTAGGAAAGGGGGTCTCCGCAGGAAATCTGAGGCTACACTGCAGAGACCTGAGCCAGTCTACAAATAGCCACGGAGAAACCTCCCCTACGCGAGGCTCTCTCCAGAGTAAAGAAACGGAAAATCTAGGAGAGAGGAGCCTTTGTGCCCCACAGAGGGCCGCAGAGGGTCACCTCTGCATGAAGGCAGCATGAAAGTCCTGCCTCACAGCCACCTTGTCCAACACACAAAACGCTCATTTAGACTGGGCCCTGCCCAGGGGGAATTTCCTGTGAAATTGAGGAGAAGTCAGGCTTAGCCAGGGCTTTTTCCAGGAATTCCTACCTCTGGAGACAGCGACCACTGTTCCTTCCGAGGCACCCTTGCCAAACTCTGTAAAATATGAGCCTAAAAAATCTGCCTGAGAGCAGTCTGACTTTTTATATGTATTTATATAAAAATAAAATAAACTCTCACCAAACTTTTCAGGAGAACCCAATTAAAAGCTACAGGGGGCAGCCCCTTCCCTAGACCCAGGTGTTCAAGAAAAAGGACACGCGTCCCCTGGGGGGAGCCTGCAAGGGGTGCGGGTGACAGGGGGCGGCTTTATTTTCTGGTCGGCATTCTCTGGGGACTGCCTTTTTGTTCCTCTGTTTGGTCTCTCTCTGAAAAGGAGCGGCTATGGCTCCGCAAGGCGGGTTAAGCACTTGGAATGGATGAGCTGGGGACCGCCGGGGGTCTTTGCTGGGCACGCTGCGCCCTGTGCTGGCTACTGTGCTGGATGATTTATCTGCGTTATTTTCTCATTGAGATCTCAATAGCCCTGTGCGAGGGAGATTATGGCTCTTTTTTTTCTTCTTCTTTTTTTTTTTTTTTTTAATATCAAGAAACCAAGGCACAGAAACAATTGGGGACTTGCCAAGGACACACAGCGCTGCTCTGTAGCTAGGTCTGAGCTCAGGGTAGCTCCTTAAGATGCCTCCCTCCCTCCCGGCTCCCTGGGAAAGAACATTCTGGTAGCTCTTGTTCCCCTGACATGCAGGCAAAGACCTGTGTCCTCAAGGGTGGTGCTGATGCCTATCACGGCCCCTCTCCCCCTGCTTTTCTAGAACATTCCCAGCGGCAGAAGTACCCACTCTCAGCCCAGTCGTACCCTGTCCTCAGAACCTTCACTCTAACCCAGCTATCCCATGTCCTGGGACCAGACCCCTTTGCCTCTAGCAAGGAACGCGCTGTAAAGATGCAATCAGCCGTAACCAGGCTGTGATTCCACCCGAACACTCATCACAGGATCTCAGCCTGTGTCCCGTGCCCCACCTTGGGTCCCGGGGCCCTGCACTGAGAGGTGCAGAGGGACTGTAGGGGGTGCAAGCATGGCCCCCTGGCATGTGTGTGCAGCTTTATGGTAATCTGCAGACTCACCCGGCACCACAGAGCAGGAAACACGACCCTCTGACACTGCCCATCCGACCCAAAGAGAATATGACGTGGTCTCAGTGAGGGGGAGTCAGATCCAGCACACGGTGGGGATGGGGGCTTCTGGAAAAGGACAAAGGAAAGGAGTGATCGACATCTGGCCACTCTTTGTCAACTCTAGAAAACCGTGAAGACCCTCTCCCACTCGCAAACAGTGTCAGTGAGGCATGAGGTTTCCAGGGACTTTTGAACGTGTGGAGGGGAGCCGGGTCTAACTCTGGGTTCACCATCGGGGATATTTCCAGGCTGCCCTTAAAGGTCAAGGACAGGCTGGCTGAAAGACCACTCTGTGGCATCAGCAGAGCTGAAGTGTGCCTAGCAGGGAAACAGGGTGGGGCACAAGGTGGGAGGGGGATTTTAGCCAGACCCCAAAGAGCTCTCATGCTAGATTAGGCGAAGGTTCTCTTTTCTTTTTTTCCCTTTTTTATTTTTTATTTATTTATTTATTTATTTTTTTTTTCTGTTTTGGACCCTGTCCCGGAAGCTCCAGGAAGTCAGAGGATTGAAGGCAAGACAGAAACAAGGTCAAAACGGCATTTTAGAAAGATCGCACAATGAAAATAAACTTGTGTGAACCGTTTAACCCAGCTGTCCCACCTCTAGGAAGGTGGGGTAAACGCAGTTGGGGATGTGTTTACAGAGTGCTACAAGAGTGCTCTCTGCAGTGTCATTAGTAATGACAAAAGGGGGGAACAGCTTATGTCTTTTTTACTGGGCATCAGTTGAGCAGAACCCTATTAATTAAAATGTCGGCTTGTGCCATACCCTCCTCACTGATTCCTGCAGAGCACTTTTACTTACATACTCATTTTTATTTTTTTTAATAACATAGTGGGCACTCACAAACCCGTGACCCACCTTGACAACTCGGACTTTTACCAAAGAGTCTCTGCACATATTCTCCTGCCCCCCAGAGGAGGTACAGCTGGGATTCTCCACAATGAGGAGGGTGTAATAAACAATGCCCCCCCGCCCGCCAATACCCCAGAATATTAAATAGCTCTTTAAAAAAATGGAACAGTGGAGACCTATTGTCTTTTAATGGACCTCAGTATTTTGCGCAGAACTGGATTAATCACGATCCTTTGTTCATAGACACTTTCTCATCATTGGCCCAAGCATGTCCCCTTTTATTTTGCTAATTTATGCATTTATATATTCATTTGTAATAATGTCATAAACACTCGTGAGCCCACTCCCCAAATCCAGACCTCCGCAATTACTTACACCTGCCTCCGCAATCCAATCCCCGGGGGGCGGGGGTTGGAGGGGGGCATAGAACCTCAGGTTTTGTAAGCAGTGAGATAGTTAAATAAATCCCGGGTATATGGATCAGAGGGTACCAAGGTGCTATTGTAAAGAATGGCGTTGATCTTTATTTCCTCCAAGCAGATTCTGGAGGGAAGAAAAACAAGCTGATGCAAACCTCAAAGGGAAACCTACACTGAGATACAGTTTATGTAAAATAGAAACAAAGTAATATATTATAGAGGTATATTTACATACATATGCAAATGCACAGAGAACTAGCTGGAATAATACACCTGAAACTGATCATGGAGGTTAATTTGAGGAGAGGGAGGGTTAAAGATAACTTTAGCTTTATCTGCATGTTTGATTTTTTTTACTAATGAGCATATTAATTATCAATGCATTTCTCGTATAATTAAATAGACATGTCGTGTGGGTTTTTTGGTTTGGTTGGGTTTGCTTGCTTGTGGCGTTTTCTGCTTTTGTTACTAATGCAAAGAGCACTTGGCTGATGAACTGGAAGCTGGTTACATATGCCCAAAGCAAGCGCTACAGACACTGGGGATTCATGCTTTATCATTCTTTTCTTTTCTTTCCTTTTTTTTTTTTTTTTTAAATTTTATATGCACTAACGCAGGAGCTGGAGCCTTCCGGCAGCCTGTCAGTGACAGGAGCCAGCAGGTGTGTGCCTGCCTGTGGCTATGATTTCACCACCCAGAGCCCCAAATCCCTCCGAGCCACTGCCCGGCAATGTCCACAATGCACCCATGGGGGAGCACTTTCCTTTTTGGTCTTTAAGAGGCCCGGAGAGCTAATGCCCTGGCCCATGTTCTCGGGGATTAGCAGAATGGAATGAGAACTCAGGGGGAATGTGACATGAGATAGGTCCTGGAGAGGAGGACACAGCGGGTGCAGCAGCTCGGGTGCATCAACAGCCAGGCCTGCCTGCTGGCCAGGAGCCGGGGCCGCACCACAGCCCCTGACAGCTCGATCCCCACAGCACACAGCTGCCACGTCCCCTCCCCATACGGATCCAGAGGGGCCCGCAGCTAAAGGACGTTAGCATCCTGTCAGCTCTGTGAAAAGGGGAAGCAGTCTGGCTGGGCTTTGCCCACCTCTGTGTCCAGGGTACCTCACTACACCCCGCCCCCATCAGAAATCCCCCTTCCCAAGCCCCCCCCCCCAGGCTTGCTTGCACATATGAAACCCCTCAGGCCCCTGCAGCTGCCACAGACTGTCAAAATCCTTGAACACTACAGGCTGTGACCAGGCTGGGAGGATCGCACTCTGTCTGCAGCTTAAGACTAAAGACCCCTAAAAAACAAAACCAGACAACTGCAAACCCAGATTAGTTCTGAAGCCCCGGGCAGCTTTGTCCTGGCCTCCACCTGCACAGACCATGGGTGGAGAGTTGGTGAGAAAGACACTACTCTGAGTAATGGGGGTCCATGGGGCCTTCAGGGAACTCTCTCCCCTATGCCACCCAGAGCTTACTTCCAAGCACGACTTTGTGCAGAAGATGTGAGATAGGTCATCTGGCCCTGTGCCTTAACCCCCTTCCCAAACGTGGGACCCTGCCATTTATTACAAGATAATAGGCTCCATCTTTGGGAATACCTTGAAGTGACTGTCAGAGTTTTGCAAATATTTTTATGATAAAAATAAAATGCAGTCCCCAGATTAAAGTTCCCTGCTTCCAACTTCCAGGCCGGGATGACCCTAGGGAACAATAAACATTCCTCACTAATTCATAAATCCAGGAAATGCCAATAAAAAAGTTAGTTGCTTCAAGAAAATGCCCTCCGGAAACCAACACTGCCCTCCCTCTTGGCCCTTATCTTCCCTCTGAATTCTAAAAACTTAGAAGTGTTTTCAAAGGGACCCCTGAGGAGACGCATCCCCTGGAGGAGCCCGCCGTCTGCACGTGAGCTGAGTTGCCACTGAGGGCCAGGCATTTTCTATTTCATTTCATTAAGGAATCAAAGCAGCCCTTGAAAATTGCTGCCCACCACACAGAAGGGGAAGGTGATCACTGTTACGTGTCCAAGGTCACCTAGCTCCTCCAAGGGCAGACTGCTTTCTCCCCTCTGCTCTGTTGTGGTGATAGATTTTAGGAATCCCGGGGTTACACATAACAAGATTAGCAGGGTTATTCTGCTTCCCACTCCTCTAGAACTCTACCACCAAAAAGAAGCTATCAGTGTAAGAGAGGAGGGCTACGTACCTAGCAGGCCGTGGATGCTGGAATACTGATTCTCCAAGGTCAGCCAGGAGGGTGGCCATGCTGGGAGAGGACAGAGCTGCCTCAGGAACCCGCTGACTCACTGCCCACTGGGGGCAGTGAGCCCCAGCTGCAAAATGGAGGGCTTAGGTTAGTTCCATTCTAAGAAGTTTACAAATTTGCAAATTGTCTAAACCGATAAATTCGGGGCGACAGGGATCATTTTTCAGACCTTTTGATCCGATCCTGGGCCAGGCATTTGCTCCCTGCAGGGAGAAAGCAGCCATCTCACCTCCAGGCCACCTGAGAGGAAGAAGAGAGATTGCTGACCAGGTGTGATAGATAGGGCCCTGCTGCCTCCCTGAGTCATTGCCCCAGGCCTTGCTTGCTGCCAGCAGCCCTACTATGTGCAGGGGAGGATGAGAGTAGGGACAACACACCCAGACTGACACCAGGGGACAGGGCCCAGAAGGTGGAGGTAGAGAAGGGGGAGCTCAGAACCTGAGAGATTGGCTCAGGGTCCCACAAGGCCCAGGCCGCAGACTATATTCGTTAGAGAGAAAAGTTGGGTCTCTAAGTGCCGCTGGCCCGCTACTGTGGAAAAGGCATGTGTGTCAAGAAGACTGGACCTTCAATGTTAAGAAAATGCATTTTTCCAAAAACCTTTTAGAGAGAAGCTTGCTTCGAGGCCAGCGGGACCGGAGGAGATCCACTTGGACCCTTGCAGCCAAGGTAAGACTGGGGGTGGAGGTCCCATGCTGGCCTCTGCCAGGGCCCTGGGAGGGAGGAGGTGGGCTGCCTGGGTAATAAACAGGGTGTGGCCATGCTTCAGAAGAAAGGTTAAAGAGTTATTTGTCTGTACAAAAAAGCAGGACATGTTCGAGGTACTCAATACCTCTGTTCAAATACTTGAGCCGCTATAATTAGAAGGTCCTCAGCCAGCTGTCCTGCCCCTCTGCCGATACCAAATAAGCCAAGATGAGTTGGGAATGAGAGCACAAGCCTTTTGGGGAGATGGAGGCAGACACCGAGGCCCCCACTTTTGCGACCTGGCAGCCCGACAGGCCACGAGGCTGCTGCATCAGCTCCATGGCATGAAGGCAGCCTCTGCAGTCACGAGGCCCCCTCCAGGTCCCCAAATGGCAGCAGCTGACCCCACCCTGGGTGTCTGCCCAGGGCTGCGCCATTTGCTGGGGCGGGGGAGTGACCTGGCCCTGAACTCTACCTCCAGCTCTGCCTATGAAGTTCCTTTCTAGAGCCTGGGGGCAGCACCAAGCCCTCTCAGCCTCAGCTTGACTTTACAGAATGGGGGACCATTCCCCACCCTAAGGAGCAAACCTGTTTTCTGCAAGTCCATATCCCATCCCTCACCTGCACAGGTTGGCCACTGCCCCAGTAGGGATAGGGGTGTCCAGTGGCCTGGGTCCACAGGCTGAGCAGTTAGGCCACCTTCTGGACTCCCAATTACCCACTTTCAAAGCTGGGCTGCCTTCCCTCGGGAGCTAATGGGAAAATTAAAGCCCACGCCCGCCATGCGTGAAATGCTCTGGATGGTGGCCTCACACTGCAGTGGGTGTTCTGAAAGCAGTGGTCATGAATCCTAATAATGAGAACATGCCCACACGTGGGAAGGAGGTGCTCCTGCATCTTGTGAATGAGGAAACTGAGGCTCTGCAGGGTCATCCAGCCTCTGCCTCCGCACTGGCTCTGATTCCACTGTCTGTCCCCAGGGCCTGGTCCTCCTCTGTGCATTGAAGTCACCACTTTCCAATTCTGAGAAGTGCCACACTCCAAGCCTCCCACCACTCAGGTACATCCACATGGCCACAGGCCAAGCAGGGAGCCCACCAGAGACAGAACAGCTGTGAAGTCGAGACAGAGGCTAGCAGAAACAGCTGTCTGTGCTCTCAGCCACAGCCCAGGGCACTGGGCAAATGAAATAGTCTGAGGACCCCAATTTATTGGAGTAGCTGGTAGAACCAAGGCAGGGGCTGGGGTCCCTGAGCCGCATCTGTTCAGCCAGCCCCTCCCACACCTGCACCGTTCCCCAGGGGACACCGTAAACCACCTCTCAGGAGTCCCAGAGCTACAGATACAAAGGAGAAGATCAATGCCCATTTCCCCATTGAACAGGGGAAACTGAGGCCTGGGAGGAAAAGGTCAAAAGGAAAGTCAAGCAGGCCTGCCGCTCACAGGGCCGTCGCTGCCCGCTTGCCTTGAAAGGCAAGCGCAGGCTCAGGAGCAGCTGATTGGCTGCGCGATTTGGGCAGCTTGCAGAGGAGGGGCACACATGACTGCCTCCCCCCGCCCAGGGTTATTCTGGGCAGAGTGATCCAGCTGCCCCCTGGAGCTGCCAGTCAAGGGTGGAGGGGCAGGGCTGAAGCCTCTGCAACACTGTTGGGTCAAGGGCACTGCCCTTCCACTCAACGGCATCAGGAGGTGAGGAGTGGGGGACCTCTCAGAAGACCCTGGAAGGTGTGAAGGCCCAAGCTGTCCTTAGCCACAAGTCAGGGTCACGCAGGCAAGGCAGAGACCCCAGCAGGAGGGAGCCCAGCATGTGCCATGTCAGCCTGGCTGGCCCTACAGGCTCCCCGGCCCATGGGTCCTCACCACATACTTTATGGGAAGTTCCCCTGAGAGTCCCACCACCCTCATGTCCCACTCCACCCAGGGAGTTGAATAAAAAGAGTGACCCTTCAAACCCCTGGTCCCTTCTAGGGAAATGAAGACAAATTCCAAGCCTTGGCACATCTTGACCTTGACATTTGTTTAATAAAATAAATGAACAACAATCCCTGGCCCTCATGGTGTTCTTCTGTGCCCAGCCCCATCCCACAGCTTGACTCCCACCCATGCCATCAGCAAGCTAAGGCCACTTAGACCCTAAGACTCATGGCTGTGACCCTCACATTCAAGTGGCTCTAGTGTTGACTACAAGGAGGCCCAAGTGACAGGGGTCTTCACCTGAGACCCCTTTGCAGCCCAGAGAGCTGGGGCTGTAGGTGTCCCTGGGCAGGTGTCCAGGAGTCAAGGAGAGGGACGTGCACAGCACTCCCTCCTTTCCCTTCCAGCCCCTCTGTCCTCACCTTGCTCCTGAGCTCCTGAGGGGCCTCCGCCCCCCCTCCCCTGTCCTCACCTCTCCCCTAATTCCTCCAACCCCCCCGCCCCCCGCCCATGCCCAACTCTGCTCCTAAATATCCTCTCATCTCCTCTTCCAAGCTCTATTTTTAAAATCAGATTTCCTTTACTGTACAGGGAGAGGTATTCGCTGAGGGATCCCCCCCCCGCCCCCCCCCCAATCCCAACCCTTCATAGATGCGCGTTGGCAGCCCTGACCCCATGGGCCACTTGCTCAGAGGCAAGCAAGGAGCTGACCTGACCGAGGCTTTGGGCACTGACAGTGGTGAGGCTGGGGTGTCTGTCTGAGTGTTGGGGGGCAGAGGGACCCATCAAAGATCTGAAGGGCAGTTCTGAACCCAATAGCAAATCCAGATTTTTTTTTTTTTTTTTTTTTTTGTAAAGTGGGAATTTCCTGATCAGTAGCTGTTTTTCAAAGAAAGTGTATGAAGTTTGAGAACAATGTTTATGGAGATAACATCTGAAGGTCTGAGCATATTCCTTCTGCAGAGCCCGGGGTGGAGGTAGGGTAGACTGGCAGAGGACAGAAGCCAGACAGGAAGCCCACAGTGACTATCACAGCCACAGCAGGGGCACAGGACAGAGGCCTGAAGTCCACCCAGAGGGGCAGACCTGTGAACTGAGCCTCCGAGGAGACACTCACCAGGTGTAGAGAGGCACCTCCTGGAGCACCTGGGTGAGGCTTTCATCTCCTTGCCGGGATGCACTCGGGCAGGGTCCTCCATCTCTTGGCATGGGGCTTCTAGCACAGTGCCTGGCCCAGGAAAAGAAAGAGGGTATGCTGCTGTATGAACTCACGAATTGTGAGCTTTAAAAGACAGAAAGATCTGGGAACGATAAAACCAGGATGCATGTGGAGTGAGAAACCAGGCTTCAGTGTGTCTACAGAGAAGACTAAGGAGGAAGGAACTGGAGCTGCGGGTCCTAGATGCTTAAAAGGTTGGGTTTTGTGCACAGGTATTTAAGGTTTGTATTTTAAGGAATAAGGGGCAACCTAAAGATTTTCAACATGAGATATACTTGCTCTAATTTCTATTTCATGCTCAGGCATTTGGATTTTATGTCATGGACACAAAATGTGAAAGGTTTGAAGCTGAGAATGTCATCGTTAAGTCTGGGTGCCACTCAGAGACAAGGGGGCTACATGAGTGATGAAAATACAGGAAAAGATTCTAAGCAGGAGTGTCACGAATAGAGTTGGGTCTCATGGAAAGAAATCTGGACTTTATTTTGAGGGGTGACAGGATCAAAATTTTACATCATGCTAAGGAGTTTGGAATTTTGCCTGAGTTTTAAGAAATTGGTGAGATTTTGGCTTGTGGGAGATGGGTCTGCAGAAAACACAATCAAATTTATTTTATAACTAACAGCTTTGGACTCTATATTACAAGCAATAAGGAAACATTGAAAAATTGTAAACAGAAAAGTAACAGCCACAAATTTAAGGATCATGCCCAAACATTCTGACTTTCTATGTTGGTTGAGGGAATGCCAAAGTCTGATTTGCAGGGCAGGCCAAGAGCTGATTAATGTTGACACCAAAATTGAAAGGTTTTAATCAGACGAGTTACATGATCAGCACTGTGAATATGCAAAGAAATTTGGAATTTATTTAGAGGCTCTGACATGATGAGGTTTTTGCATATGCCTAGGAATTTTATTTATCCAATAAAAAGTTCAAAGGGAGCGACACAGTTAGAGTCTTGTGTTGGATAAATAGGATGCAGTAAAATTAAGAAATAAAATTCACATTTCGCGCCAAGAATCTGGACTTTTCTGTCATACGCAATTAAGAGGTGGAGTTACGAGATCAGATTTAACGTATTGTGCTAGGAAGTGTGAATTTTATTTTAGAAGATGGCATGATCAGATTTTTATACCATGCTAATAAGTTTGGATTTAAGCCAATAAAGGGCTTAAAAGAGTGACAGGGTGAGACTGGGGTTTTTTTATAGACCAGTCTGGAGATAAATTACATGGTAAAATGTTGCGTTTTATGTTAAGTACTTGGGACTTTATGTTACAGGAAATGAAGAAACTTTGAAAAGTTTAAATTGGGGAGTTACATGTTCCAACTTTTACATTTCGGCATAGCCAGAGTGGATTTTTACGGTTAAGATAATATGATCAAGTTTTTCTAACATGCTAAGGAGCTGTGGTTTTATGTGCGCACTGAAGGCACTGTTACAGGAGGGAAATGACCTCATTTCTGAATCCTCATGCACAGGCATTTGGAGTTGAGACAGCAGAGGGTTTCAAGGAGTGAATTGATGAGTATTTTGTCTCTAGAGGAATCAGATGGTAAAGTAAAGCATGCTCTAGCTAAGGTGTCTGAATCGGATGAACCACACAAGGAACCAGCCCTGACCCCTCAGCCTCCAGAGGCAACTCCTCAGCCCAGGGAGCCCACCCTTCGCCATTGCTGAGGAGCTGGGTGGGTCATCTATATGCTGGGCAGAGAAGAGAGATTATGATTAAATTTATGTTGCACGCTAAGAAGCTTGGACACAGTTTTGAGGAATGACAGAATCACATTTTTATGCCATGCTAAGGAATTTGGATGTCAGCCATTCAGAGACTGTGAGCAAGTGATATGGTGAATGTGGGGGGGTGCGGGGGGGATGGAGCAGTCTGCACAAAAATCATGACGAATAATGTATCATTTTATGCTAACAGTTTAGACCTTCTCTCACAGGTAATTCAAAGATATTATAAACCTTTAAGCACAAGTTACAAGAGCAAATTCCATGTTTCTTGCAAGAAATGTGACCTTTGGAAACTGTTGAGAAATAACATGGGCGATGTTTTATATCTTGCTAAGAGGTTTGGAATTAAGCCAATCCAAGACTTTAGGGATTGGCCTGGCGAGATTGAGGATTTTTGTATTGATCAGTTGGCAAATGAATTATATGGTGAAAATTTTTGTTTTGTGTTGTGGTCAGAAATTCATGTTAGAGGCAACAAAAGGAGACTTTCCTATGTTTGAAACAGAAATTATGGGATGATTTTTACTTATCTTGGCAAAAGTTTTAAACTTGGATGTTAAGGGTTAAGGAGTGTAAAGGTCTTTGTGATTAGATTTTAGGTTGAAAGCAGGACAGTTGAAAGATTTAATCTATTAGTTATAGATTTTATCTTAAGAAGGTATATAATACGGTTTTAAAATCATCTTGCTAAGGAATTTGAATTTTAGCCAATCAAGGATTTTAAGGGAGAGACAAGCTGAGATTTTTATTTCTGATAGATGAGACGGCAGATGAATTACTTAGCCAAATTTTGTACTTCAATTAGAATTTTATATCAGAGACTTGGAATTTTACAATAGTACAGACCTCAGAGGACTTTCATGAGGAGGAAATGAGCTAATTTATGCAATTGCTACCTACATGTTTCTGTGATGATGATGACGGTGATTTTGTCCAATTTGTACACCATGCTAAAAAAATGTGAGGCCCTGCCTTGAGGAATGACATGTCAGAATTTCATATTATGTTAAGACCTTTAAATTTTATCCAGAGAATGGTTTTGGTGAGTTTACATGTCAGATATGTTTACACTAAAAGGTTTGGATTTAATATTGCAGACGGTAAATAAACAGTGAAAGGCTTTAATCAGAGGGATTGCATGATCAAATTTAAGTGTCACGCTAACAAGGGCATACTTAATTTTGAGAAAGAGCAGATCTGAATTTTTGTATCCTGTTGGAAAGTCTGGATTTTAGCCAGCAAGGATTTTTTACAAAAGGGAATGCACTTTTTTTTTTTTTAAATAGACCAGCCCAGTGGCCCTAAGAAGTAACAAAAAGTGTTGAATTTATAAAAAGCAATAACTTCACGACTTATCTATCAGATAATCAATGCTGAATTTTCTCTGCCCCGGAGAAGCAATATGCAAATAACCCCAAACCAAGACAACTCTTTTAAATTCCATTTCACCCCACTACAACTACCCATGCTAGACTTTCCAAAATTTCAGGACATTTAGGTTTCAAAGGTATCCCATGCTCTGCTCCCCACCCAAGGTCACATCTCTGACAGATACACCCCTAAGTAGGAGAAAATCGATCGGGGACAGAGAGAAGGGGCATCTGCCAGAACGAGGCCAGCCCCTCCTTGAGCAGAGGAGGGACCTGGGAAGATGTGATTGGTGAGGCCTGCAAATATGTTTGCATGGAATTGAGGCCAGATGTGGGAAGTTCCAGGAGCCCGGCAGACCAAGGAGGCAATCCTGAGACAGTGCAGATCTTAGGAGGGCGGGGAGGTTACCTGAAGATCTCCTTCACAGCTCAGAGCTGGAGAGAACATGGCATTGGAAGGAGATCAAATCGAGAAAGAGAAATCCCCAAAAAGTGTGGCCTAGGATCAGGTAACCGAGGTGGAGTTCTCCGACACATAGTAGGCCTTTTAGAAACATGTAGGGTGGGGGGAGGATTAAAAATAAAAGCCAGAACCCAGCCTTCTATTTCTCCCCTCCGTATTTTTTATTTTAAACCTGGAGGAGGAAATAAGAGCTATTTTGGGCTGCTGACCCAGCTGGCGGGAGAGTGGCCAAGTGCCCGTTTTCTCCTCTTCCCCCAAACTGGAGCCACAGCGGGCGTCTCTGCCGGAGTTTCCCGCCTCCACAACCACACGGGCTGGGCTTGCTCCAGAGCCCCAAGCCTGCCAGGGGTGGCTTGGAATGGCACTGAGATGTGACCTCTGTGACTCGGGTGATCAAAGACGGGAAGGAAGACTGACCAGGCACATGTGCCAGGGAGAAATGGGGCAGCCCTGTACCCTGCCAGGTGCCTGCCTGCTTGCCACAGCAGCCGCTCTGGGCTAGTTGCTCCACAAAATTTATGGGCTGTGAATTTCTCACACCCATGGAGGAAGTAGGCGGGCCAAGCAGGCAGACTCCGCCTGGGAGGCAGGTCAGGGTTGACTGAGTCTCTCCCTGGGGGTGCCCCAAGTGACCAGCCAAGGAGGCTGGTCTGGACACAGGAAGGTTTTCCTGGCTCTTCTGTGTTCTGATTGCTTGGGCATCTCATCTGTGCTTGAGAACCTGACCCTGACCTCTGGAGACCCTAAACTGCTGCCTTTACTCCCCACTCCATCCCCTCTGTTCCTAGGTTCTGATCTCTGCAGTCCCAGTCGCTGACGGGAGGCGTCCCAACCTTACCGATCTTCAGAAAACACTCCTTTCCAACCGACGAAATGATAGAACCCTCTGAAGACTCATTTGAGACGATGATGGAGCGTAAGAATCCATCATCAAAACAAATGGAGTCCTCCGAGGGCTCGTCCAACGCCACCATGGAGACACCGGGCAGTGGAGCGCAGGCGGCGGCGGCCGGGCCATCCAGTGGCCCAGCCCAGGAAAGAGAGGAGCCACCCAGTGGCTCACTCCAGGAAATGAAAGAGCTGCCCATTGATCTACTCCAAGACATGGAGGAGCCATCCAGTGGCCCACATAAGGAAATAGAGGATCCACCCAATGACCTACTCCAAGACCTGGAGGAGTCATGCTATGGTTCACACCAGGCAGTGGGGGATCCACTCAAGGAAACATCTGGGAGAATGAGAGAAGCGTCAGTCAACCCATCGGGAGCCCAGGGAAAGCGAGAGGCAGACCACACTGACCTGAAGGAGTCAGAAAAGAAGGAGAATCCCGAAGAGGAAAGCCAGACCGAGAGCTCTCCCGCAGAAATCATGACCATGATGCGGTCCATCATCTCACTGTACTTCCGAATGCAAGACCTCAAAGAACAACAGAGAGTAGCGGAGGAGATCCTAGTACGGGGGATCAATGCCGGCCGCCTTCCCGCCCCAAAGCGCTTCTCTGGCGATCGCAGAGAATACCATGAGTTCATCGTGCTCTGCCAACTGATCTTACAAAGCTACCCGAGAATGTTCTACAGCGACCGCCTGCGAGTGAAGTATGTCATCTGCCACCTCTCTGGCTTAGCCTTGGAGTGGGCCAAAGCCCTGCTGCAGCAGAACAGCCCCCTGATGGGAGACTTCCCCGCCTTCCTGGAGGCCATGTCAGAAGTGTTCGAGTACCGGCAGACACTACGTGTGGCAGAAGAGGCCATGTTCAACATCAGGCAGGGCAATCGCTGTGCCACCGACTACATCAATGAGTTCCAGAGCCTGGTACCCACCTTGGGCTGGCCAGACGAAGTCCTGCAGGCCCACCTGTGCCAGGGGCTCAACGAGGACATCAGGCATTATCTATTCCGCGTCCCACAACCGGATTCCCTGGACAGCCTGATTGTGGTCATCCTGCAAATAGAAGACAAGCTGGCAGAGAGACGGGCCATGCTCAGGCTGCCCCCAGAGGCCCGCCCACGGAACCTGACCTGGATCGACTCACCTGCTCCAGAGAAGTGGATGGTCAGCAGCTGGCTGCCCAGCGAATTCCATCCGGCCATCAACCGCGCCCATCTCTTCCTGCTGCTCTTGGTCAGAGTGAACCCCTACCACAGTGTGGCGGTCCAGGCCCTGGTGGATTCCGGAGCAGAAGGCAACTTCATGGATGAGAAGTTTGCCCAAGAGCACTACGTGGAGCTGTACGAGAAGCCCTACCCACAGTCGATCCAGACCGTTGACGGCTCGCTGATCGGCAACGAGCCCATCTGGCTGTACACCGAACCCCTGGTGTGCATCCACCAGAACCACCAGGAGTCCATCGAATTCGACATCGTACCTTCACCTAACTTCTCCGTGGTATTGGGCATCAACTGGCTCCGAATCCATGCCCCAGAAGTCGACTGGATCAAAGGCCGCTGCACCTTCCACTCTCCCTACTGCCTGAAGAACTGCTTCCGCCCACCCCCGCCATGCATCGCACTGGAGAGACACAGCATAAGCCTACTGCCCGGATTGCCACACCCATACTCAGACCTGGCCGACGTGTTTAACCCGAAGGAAGCAGATGATGAGACTTCCGACCAGCCAAGCTCAGACGGATCCGATGATCTTTCTGAATCAGAGCCCTCTGAGCTTCAGCAGGCTGGAGACAGTGATCACAGCGAGACCTTTTACGAATGTCCCTCCACCGCGCCTTGGGAACCTGTGGGTGCCAGGATGCAAGAAGAAGCCAGGCAGCAAGAGGAATTCTGGGAGCTGCAGGACATGCTGACCGACAGACAGGACTACATACAGATGATTCCGGAACTGTTTGACCAGTTACACGGAGCCGCGTGGTTCACAAAACTAGAGCTGCGTGGGACCATAGTGGAGGGGAGCATGAGCGCCCACCGAACAGAGGAGACATGGAAAGCAGCGTTTGGTTTGGAGCTTCAAGACATGAAGAGCTACCAGCCCTTCGCGCTGTCCCCAGACCCTATCATACCACAGAGCGTGATCCACTTTATCCTGAAGGACATGCTAGGCTTCTTTGTGCTCTCCTACGGCCAGGAAGTCCTCGTCTACTCAATGTGCCAGGAGGAGCACCTCCAGCACGTCCGCCAAGTCCTCGTCCGCTTCCGGCACCACAACGTCTACTGCTCACTAGACAAAAGCCAGTTCCACCGGCAGACGGCAGAAATCCTGGGCTTCGTCGTGTCCCCCAAAGGGGTGAAACTGAACAAGAACATCATGAACATCATCACGGGGCACCCGACCCCAGTCAATAAGAAGTCCCTGCGCAGCCTGATCGAGTTCGTGTTCCCCTACCGCCACTTTGTGGAGCGCTTTGCCATCATCGCAGAGCCCCTGGTGCGGCAAGTGCTGAGCACCCAGCCTTTCTACTGGGGAGAAGAGGAGCAGGAGGCCTTCGAGTGCCTGAAGAGGGCTTTCCGCAAGGCGCCCATGCTCTACCACCCCAGGCCTCAGAACCAGTTCTACTTGGAAACGGGCATCTACAGGACGGCCCTGTACACCTCCCTGATCCAAATCGACGACCAAACTGGCAAGAGAGTCACCTGCGCTTTCTACTCCCGAAACCTCTCCCCCATCGAGGTGGAGTACCCTCTGGTGGAGATGAGAGTCCTTCCAATCCGGGCTGCCTTCATGGTGTGGTGCCGCTACCTGGAGAACACCGAGGAGCCCATCATGATCCTTCTCAACACGGAGGATCTAGCCTCTCTGAATAATGACAGGCTCACCGTACTTCTCCCCGGGCATTGGGTCTTCTTCTTCTCTCACTTCAACTTTGACGTCATGGAGCTGCCTGAACAAGACGGGGGCCGCCCCCTGACACCGGTAAGAAACCGCGGCCGCAGAGGGCTGCGCGGCAGGGCCACACGGCCCGTCCTGCTCTATGCCTCGAGAGGATCCCCCAGGGATCAGACCATCGAATCCGAGGAGGAAGAGAACGAGAACGAGCCAGACCAAGACGAATTCAACGAGCAGGCCCTGCAGCAGGAGCTGCTGGCCATGATTCCCATCGACCAGATCCTCAACAGCTTCCTGGCCCACTTCAGCATGGCCCAGATCAGGGCCGTCATCCTGCACTTCTTCCGAGGCCTCCTCTACTGGAAGAACCTCCTGGCCATGGCAGCCGTCCTAGTGCTCATGAGGGTGAGACAGTGCCCTGCCCTGCTGTCGGCCCCCACCATGGCGGTGGCTCGGCCCCAACCACGGCGCTCCCTGCGCCTCATCCTGGACTCGACCCTCATTGCCAGCAGCAGCATGGCCACGGCCATTGCCCAGCTGCTCACTCAGATGCCCCCTCTGGTGGGCGCCAACACCGTCCCGGCCCAGGAGATGGCCGAGCTGTTCCTGGGCCCCCGCCGCTGGCAGAGAAATGCCCTGCACCCCCAGACCACCGGGGGCCTGCGATTCACCCCGGGCTTCTGGCTGACACTATGTGAGTTCTTTGGTGTCCGCGTCACCCCACCTGAGGGTGGCCGCCCTGCCCCACGCCAGAACCGCTACTTGGAGCTGCACGTCGTTGGCGATGAGGATGTCGTCTTGCGAGAAGCCCTGCAAGACGACCTGCAACGTTACCGTCAGTGTGGCCTGCATGACGGCCTGCAAGACACCTCGCAGGACGCGCAGGACAACGACGCGCAGGAAGCCCTGCCCACACAGACGGCCGGTGCCCTCACACTCCGCCCACGCAACCTGATGGACCCTGAGGTCCTGGACTTCCTCCAAAATCGCCTGCTCCATGTGCGAGGTGCCGATGGGAGGCTCACGCTGCTCAGCAGGGAGCAGGTGGCCCAGGCCCTGACCCGATTCCTGAGCATGACCTACAGGCAGGCCCCGCCGGCCCCAGCCTCTGGGCATCAGCCCCGGGAACCAGCAAGCCTGGAAGAGCTACCCGACCTCGAGGACGCTGACCTCGACTGAAAACACCTCCTCCTCTCCAGCCAGGAGGCCCTTCTCCTCCAACCAGCGCCCTGCAGTCTCCACCATGCTCCCTGCGCCTCAGCCAGCTTTGCTCAGACCCAGCGCCCCTCCTGCCACTCCTGACCCAAGGGGAACCCACTTGTGAAGGGCAAAACTCCTTCGACTCATCAACCAGCAACGCCATCTGTGCTAAAGGACTATCGAGTCATCAGTGACCCAGAGTCAGTTCAGGGCTACACAACCCCGTCCAAATTCTCCAGGTCCCAGGCCACAACTGGGACTGACATCCACGAGAGGAGAGGGCAGTGACGAGCAGGAAATGACCCATGACCCAAGGCCAGAAGCAGAAGCAGGCACAGCGGGTGCAGCCAAGCAAGCAGATGCCAGGGACCCCCGCCCGGAGTGGCGCGCAGCCCCCTGTGCATCCTGGGACACTGACCTCGGGTGCTCCACTGACTTCTTCTACCTCCACCACCGGTGCTCCTGCTCCCCTGGGCCCCCACCCCACCCCCTCCCGGCCTCCCGAGGTCCAGCAGGTGCCTCCCCCCACCCAGCCCACCCCGCAAGCAAGCCCACCCCCACCGTCTGGTTCGGCTCCCTCGACACTAAAGACTTCATCTGACCCTGAGCTCTGGACTCACCTGACAGAGCCGCTCCGAGGAGTGTCTGACGTGCCAGTGCTACTTACCCGATGGACCTGCCCACCTTGATGGCCCCCGAGACTCAGGGGACACCGGAGCGGGCAGCCGTGCTGAATGGACTCCCTGCCCCTCCCAGTGCTCACAGCTGGACAGTGGCCAGAGGCCCCCAGTAGAGGGAGGGGACCCGAGAGAGACTGAGAAAGGCCCCAGACACCCTGCCCCGGTGCCGAGGAGCCAAGAGTGCTCCAACCAGACCCCGCTTCTTGCCACGGAGGACGCCCTCCCCACACCTTCCCACCCCACCGCTTCCCAACCCAAAATAAAGCAGAATAAAAGATTATCTGACTTTGTGGTTTGTTCTAAAAGGTGAGGGGTGGGAAGGGAGGGAGGAGGATGGACAGGCATGGGAGGGGACAGGTGGGGAGTCAGGCAGGAGGGGGCGGGGGCAGGAGCGGTTGGAGGTAGCAGTGGGATGGGGGAAGAGCAAGTGGAGTGAGGGGGAGGGGGTCCCCTGAAATGGCCCCCATGAAACACATAACAGCAGCCCTCTTCTACCTCCTAAAAGTGTCCCCTTCCAGGCCCCGGACACTTACTCCTACTATGTGGACATGGCTGCTCACCCCACAAGCTCATTCCAAGAAGGGAGGTGCACTTGGGAGGGGACACGAGGGACAGGAGTGCTGGGTACAGCCTCTGCCTGAGAGCGGGGTGCCCAGAAACCAAGGCCCCTCAGCCACAGGGGAAATGAGGGTGATCAGTGCCCACAGCCCAGAGGGCCTGCAAGCCCTGGCCTCACACCTCAGCCCCATTTCAAAGGGACCCCTGCCCTAAAAGTGGCAAATGGCTGTACTGAGGCTGTACTGCCCGGGAAGGAAAAGAGGCTCCTGAGGGCCAGGAAAGCAGGGGTTGGCGGCACGCACTGGCTTCAGACTCACCACTCCACATCCAGCACACACTGACCCTACCACCTGGCTCAGGCCCCCAATCCAGGAGGGGCCTCTGCACTCTTAGGGGTGCCCAGCCCACCCTGGTCCTCCTCATATGGGAACCCTGCAAGAAGGCAGGGTGTAGGAAACTGGGACCACTCCCAGCAAAACCCAGACCTACCCTGGGAGGGGGACAAGACAGGTTCCATGCACAGGGCCCTAGTACACTAGGGACATCAGCTCTGCCCTCTAGGCCCTGACCTGGGATCTGCCCCTAAGCCCCAAGAGACCACCCAAAGAGCTCAAGTTCAAAGGTCAGAGCACTGCAGGGGCCCGACACGCCTGTCCCTGAGCCAAGTTCTCAGCGGCCTCACAGATGGGACCCTACTGTGTCCCCAAGAAGAATGCCAAGGCACAAGGAGCCCTGCAGCACTGAGACGTACGACCCTCCGGCGTGTGGAGTCCTTGGACAGAGACAACACCCCACAGGAGCCCAAGGTCAGTGCTGGAAGTTCGTCCACTTCCTCTGTAATCCCCTGGCCCCTTACTGGACTCACTGTACCCTCACAATCCCTGGGGTGCCTGGCTGCCACCTCCCACCCATCTGTCTGAGTGATCTACCCCTGACAGCAACACCCAGAGATCATGGTCAGGGTCCCCAGGTCTAAGGTCAGGGGCTCAGCTTCACCTCCAGGCAGGCTCTGCTGTCTGGTTAGGAAGGTGCCAGTGTCCCCTCCCCAGCTCTGCTGGACTGGCTGACTTCTGTTTCCCCACCTGTCATTCAGACCCATGAGGCTTCTGTAACAATTCAGAAGGGTCACCAATAAAGTCCTGGGCACAGCCCACATGCCACTCCCCCTGCCCATCTAGTGCCATTTATGCAGGACAAGCTTGGGGAAGTGGGGCTCAGAGAGGGCTGCAAATAGTTGGGGACAGAGGTAAAATTGAGATCTGGTCGCCTTCGCCCTCCTGGGCCACTCTGCCCCTGCAACCTATGGTCACAGCCAAGCAAATTACTCCCACCTACAGCTCACATCACAACAGCCCCAGAGCTCCAGAACAACTCTCCTGTTTGTCCACCCTGCCCAGGCAGCAGCTCCAAGCAGGCTCCATGGGTCAAGGTCGAAGGCTCAGCTGTGAGAACTCCTGCATCCCCTAGTAACCTGGTCACGGAAGGCCCTGACCCTAACTTGCTGGGCGACTTCAGAGGGTGGCTGTGCATCTTGCAACCTGCTCTCCCATCAAACAGGGGACACAGTCACCAGGTTGCTTCGTAAAACCCCCACTGTTCCCAGATGACACTCTTCTTGGCAGGGCGGAGGGGGGAGGGTCCCAAGATCTGCTACCAAGAAGTGGAGCTTGAGGTCCCAGTGTGGGACCCACCCCAGCACAGGTGCTCTACCTCAAGTCACACAGTGTGACCCCTGGGGGACCCAGAGGCTGTGAGGACCTGTGAGTACCACCATGTCTCCCTGCTTAGTTCCTGGAAGGTAGAGAAACAAGTGGACCACCTCACAGGCTAAGCCACGCAGAATTCATCACCAAACAGTCAGTGCCCTGAAGGGACCAGATGCCCACTCAGGCCTGTCCACAAGGACAGCGCAGGCACGCGCACACACACACACACACACACAAGCTACAGGGGTGGCCGGCACAGGAGCAGCCCCTGCCTCCCAAACCCGAGATGGCTCCTTCACAGAGACAGGGTGCAGCCCAGGCCCAGAGCTCTACTAACAAAGGAAAAGTACCAGGTTATTTTGTCCCCATCTTCCAGGAAAGAGGAAAAAAAAACATGCGTTACAAACCTTTTTTCTCCTGTCCTGAAAACAAAAAAAAAATTGGCATTAAAGGACACGCTACTCAACAACACTGCGGCCACCACAAAAACAAGAGGAAGCTCAAGGCCGGCTTCTGTCACTCCACACAGTGGCTGTGCAGCCTGGCACTCCAGCCCCCACCCCCACCAGTGCTGACAGCATCTAGGAGATGAAGGAGAGCCCCCAAGGCCCATCCTTGGCAGCCCCCCATCCCTGTCACCCTCCCTCTCCATCCCCAGCCCACCCTGTCCCCTCCACGAGATGCCTCCCCCACCCCAGGCTCCAAGCCGGGCTCACACTGGGCCTGTTTTGGAACCCACAGGCACACACTTGCCAGCCATCCCCGCCCGCTCACCATCAGGCCCAGATTGGCTTGTCCTTCTTGCAAGTGGTCATGGGTCAGATGGGAAGCCCTTGACTCAGGGGCTTGGAGCCTTGGAAGCTCCCCAAACTCTGGCCAGAGCAGAGAAAAGAGGTCACCTCCCCACTTACCTGTTTGGCTCAGCTCTGCTCTCTTCATGAAAAAAAAAGTGACACACAGAATCCGGCCCACCCCACTCCACCGGCCCGCCCCAAACCCTGCAGCGGGGCCTATGGGCCCTCAAGTCACACCTCATGGCCATCCAAAGTGACCTGAGACCAAACAGTGAGACTCATCGGGACCTCTGTGTGCCAGCCTGAGCTCTTTCAGAAACCATTAAGTCCACCCAACACCATGAAAGACGCGAGGCTAAGGTAGGAGGAGGGTGGGGAGAGGGAGTGAAGGAGGCGCAGAGAAGAAAAGGGGAGAAGGTGGGAGGGGAAGAGCGAGGGGGCAAGACGCCCCTGTCCCACAGCAGCAGCTTCACACAGCAGCACGGCCCTGCCACAGGCACGCATGTGTGTCCTGAGCTGGCTGCGTGGCTGGTTAATGCACTGATAATGCTGGTGTCCCAGGGGCTGGGAGTGGGTCACCTGGGTCACCACACCTCTTAACAGGGAATGCAGAAGACACAGGTGACATGCCAGCCTGGCACAAGAGCAAGAACAGCGCGGCTGCGGACAGCCGCGAGGGCACCCAGAATTGGAATGTCCGGGAGGAGGGGGACCGTGTCTGGAAGGGTTGTTCAAGAAGAGAGTAAGAGGCCGCCTATGAGGGGCCTCTGCCTCCTGGTCATGGAAAGTCCTGGTTAGAGGCAGAGGTCCCTCAAGGCAACCCTTCTCTTGGGTCAGAGGGCGGCCTGCTCTGTCCCAGAACCTGTTCCCATCCTGGGGACAAGGGGCACCCTCTCTCCAGAATCTGCCCCTCTGTCCCGTGAGCTGGGTCTTCTCAGAGAGCTCCGGTGGGAACACCATCGCAGAAGCCCCAGGGCTGGCCCAACCCCACCTCTGCCCTGTCTGCCCCTGGCCGCAGAGTCAGAGGGTGACCCTGGGCCCAGCCCCAAGGAGGGTCCCACTCGGGGCACAGCCTTCTCCTCCAAGGAGGGGCCCTCAAAGAAGGCCCAGGCCAGGCCCTTCCTTCCAGGAACTCAGAGAGCCGTGGAAGACAGGGAGAAGAGTCCGCAGAGCTGGCCCGGCAGGAGCAAGCTGGAGGACATGTCCCCATGCAGCGGAGGATGCAGAGGAGGGTCCCCAGTGGCAAGTGGTTGGAGGGGATGAAGAAAGGCACCATCTAGGAGCTGGAGAATTTAGCAGTCACCTCCTGCATGGAGCCGTTCTCACCCCCCAACTGCTGACAACAGCCGCAACCTTCTCCTGCAGGGACGCGCACCTGGAAAGCAGGTGAGGGAGGAGCCGACAGTGGTGGTGAGGGCAGAGATGGCAAGGGACAGCGGTCCAGGCAGCACTGCTCGGTACCTACGGCCCTGCGGCACATGCCCACCCCTGCCTCCTGCAGCTGGGACCCCAGCCTCCCTTGGCTGGGCACCACACAGGGCCCCAGGAGACTGCAGAGGCAGGCCAGGAGGGGGGCTGGGCAGGTTTGGAGCTGGCCTGGGAGCGGAGTGGACATCCAGGGCTCGATCCTGCCCACACCTTCTGCATCTGTGAAATGGAAATGGGTATGACGGGCTTCCAAGAGACCTCGTAAGGACTCCTGGAGCCCAGCAATGGCCAGTGGCTCTATGGTTGCTCAGGGGGAAGGTGAGGGGGGCAACTCCTGGTCCCTGAGCGTAGTGCAAGGCTCTCACGCTGGCCATGGCGAGGGAGCACACAGCTGCGAACAAACTAAAAACACTGCTTTGTGCATTTTATGGTGGCTGAAGTGCACATGGGTATAGGACAGTGAAGTGGGCAAAATAGAACCTGCCCTGTCCATGCACAGCTCAACCACCACACAGGTGACATGCTGAGTGAATGACCTGATGATGCAGGACCTGCAAGAGCCCCTGGGAGGACTCCTGGCCTTGAGGAGGGGTGGGAGATGGAGAGGGGAGACAAAAAAGGGGTTCTGAGTATCACAAGTGCTAGAGGAGCTCCATGACATGGGAGGGGTCCTCTCTAACATGCAGAGGAGGGACAGGTGTGACATATGGGGGAGGGTCTCCATGACATGTGGGAGGGGTTTAGTATCACAAAAGGCTTAAGGGGACACGTGGGGAGGGAAAAGGGATAAAGTGTGAAATATGAGTGGAGGAGGACTGGTGTGACATGTGAAAGGGGGCTCAGGGTGACAAGGGTTGACAGAGATGCAACATGGACAGATAAATAACAGAGGGGCTCCGTGTGCCACCTAGAAAGGGAAAGGGTCCTGTGTGGGCCATGAATGAGGCAGGGACATCTGGTGACAAGGAGAGGGACCCATAGCCATGAAACAGGATAGGAGAATCACTCATAGGAAGAAGGACAGGTCCAACATGACACAGTGTTACCATGAAAACGGAGGGCCTCAGGTGACATGCAAAGGCACTCAATGTGACAAAAGGGAAAGAAGGGCTACTTTGAACCCTGGAAAAGAGGGGACCTGCTAAATAGGGGACCATGCTAAATAAAAGAGTGCAAGGGTCTCAGGGGACACCGGTTAAGGAGGACTGCTGGTCACGGAAAAGACTCCCGTGACATGGGGAAGCTGCGTGAATGCTGTGAGACACCGCCCCGGTAACAGGAGAGGGAGGGGTTCACAGGGGTAGGAGATGCATGTGACACATGTGACACAGGAGGGGACAGGTTTAGTGTAACACAGGTGGCTCTGTGATACAGGAGTAGAGGGTCCATGAGACATGAGGGGACAGGTTTAGTGTAACACAGGTGGCTCTGTGACACAGGAGTAGAGGGTCCATGAGACATGAGGGGATAGGTTTAGTTTAACACAGGTGAATTTGTGACACATCACTAGAGGGACAGGTATAGTTTAACACAGGTGATTCTGTGACCCAGGAGTAGAAAGGGTCCCTGTGACACATGTGGGGACAGTTTTAGTGTAACACAGGTGACTGTGACACAGGAAGAAGTAGGGAGGGTCCATGTGACATGAGGGGTCAGGTTTATTATAACACAGTGTCTCTGTGACAGAGTAGGGAGGGTCCCTGTGACACATTGGGGGGGGTTTAGTGTAACACAGGTGACTGACTCAGTGACACAGGAGTAGGGAGGGTCCCTGTGACACATGAGGGGATTTAGTATAACACAGGTGACACTGTGAACAGAAATAGGGAGGGTCCTTTGTGACACATTTGGGAGAAGTTTAGTGGAACACAGGTGACTTTGTGACACAGGAGTAGAAAGGGTCCCTGTGACACACGTGGGGACAGGTTTATTGTATCACAGGTGACTGTGACACAGGAAGGAGTATGGAGGGTTCATGTGACACATGAGGAGACAGCTTTATTGTAACACAGGTGATTGTGTGACACAGGAGTAGAGGGTCCTCTGTGACACTTGAGGGACAGGTTTAGTGTAACACAGGTGACTGTGACACAGGAGTAGAGGGTCCATGTGACACATGAGGAGACAGGTTTAGTGTAACACTGGTGACTCTGTGACACAGGGGTAGGGAAAGTCCCTGTGACACTTTAAGGGAGAGGCTGAACCTAATACAGGTGACTGTGTGACACAGGAGTAGGGGAGGGTCCTTTGTGACACATGAGGGGGGGAGGTTTAGTGTAATATAGGTGAGTCTAAGACACAAGAATTGGGAGGGTCCCTGTGACACAGAGGTGACAGGTTTAATGTGACACAGGTGACTCTGAGACACAGGAGTAGAGAGGGTCCCTTTGGGACACATTAGGGGGAGGTTTTAGTATAACAAAGCTGACTCTGATATACAGAAACAGGGAAGGTCCCTTGTGACACTGAGGGGACAGGTTCAGTGTAACACAGGTGACTCTGTGACACAGAAATAAGGAAGGTCCCTTGTGACACATTAGGGGGAAAGTTTAGTATAACAAGGTAAGTCTGTGACACAGGAGTAAAGGGTCCTCTGTGACACCTGAGGGACAGGTTTAGTATAACACAGGTGGCTGTGACAGGAGGGTCCCTGTGACACATGAGGGACAGGTTTAGTGTAACACAGGTGAGTCTGTGACACAGGAGCAGGGAGGGTCCCTGTGATACATGAGGGGGGAGGTTTAGTGTAACACAGGGAACCTGTCACACAAGAGTAGGGAGAGTCCCTGTGACACAAGAGGGGGAAATTTCAGTGTCACACAGGTGACTATGTCACACAAGACTAGGGAAGGGTCTCTTGACACATGAAGGGGGATGTTTAGTGTAACACAGGGAACCTGTCACACAAGAGTAGGGAGAGTCCCTGTGACACAAGAGGGGGAAATTTCAGTGTCACACAGGTGACTATGTCACACAAGACTAGGGAAGGGTCTCTTGACACATGAAGGGGGATGTTTAGTGTAACACAGGGAACCTGTCACACAAGAGTAGGGAGAGTCCCTGTGACACAAGAGGGGGAAATTTCAGTGTCACACAGGTGACTATGTCACACAAGACTAGGGAAGGGTCTCTTGACACATGAAGGGGGATGTTTAGTGTAACACAGGGAACCTGTCACACAAGAGTAGGGAGGTCCCTTGTGACACAAGAGGGGGAAATCTTAGTGTAACACAGGTGACTATGTCACACAAGACTAGGGAAGGGTCTCTTTTGACACATGAAGGGGTGTTTAGTGTAACATAGGGGACTATGTCACAATGAGTCGGGCGGGTCATTTGTGACAATGAGGGTAGAGTTTTACTGTAACCTAGAGGACGCTTTGACATCAGAAGAGTGAGGGTCCTTTGGCACACATAAGGGGACAGGTTTAGTGTAACACAGGTGACTCTGTGACACAGGAGTAGGGCAGGTCCCTTTTGACACACTGGTGGGGGCTGGGGTTTAGTGTAACACAGGGGACTATGTCCACTATAGTAGGGGAGGGTCCTTTATGACACATGAGGTAACGGGTTTAATATAACACAGGTGACTTGTGACAAGAGTCGAGTAGAGTCCCTGTGACACATTAGGGGGGAGGTTTAGTGTAACCCAGGGGACTGTGACTCAGGAGTAGGGAGGGTTCCTGTGACACATGAGGGGACATGTTTACTATAACATAGGTGACTGGGTGACACAGGAGTAGGTAGGGTCCCTGTGACACATTGGGGGAGGTTTAGTGTAACCCAGGGGACTGTGACTCAGGAGCAGGGAGGGTCCCGGTGACACATCCATATCCTGGCGTTACCCCTGAGAAGGTGAGGTGATCACCGTAAAGAGCGAATTTCCTGAGACCTGCTGGGATGGTTCTCCTAGTGCCACATGCTGGGGATGTCTCTGTGTGACTGAATGGGCTGAGGGTGCTCGTGGTCACACAGCTCCCTGGGACCCAGGATTTAGGAAGGACTCAATGTGACCAATGCTAGGAAGGGGCTCCAGGTATCTCATGGGGAGAGGACTCACTGTGACAAAGATGGTGGGCTTGATGTGACACGGGATGTGGGAGATCCTACCTGTCACAGGACTGGGGAGGAGCCTTCTGTGAGGCCTGGGTGCGTCCAGCCCGCTGTGAGAGGTGGAGATGTGAGGTCCCGTGGGCCCGCAGAGTGCTACCTACGGCCGAGGGGGTGACCAGCTCAGTGTGACCACGGTGTCGGCTAGAGGAGGAGCCCAGTGACATGAGTGCCATCCAAGCTTGGGAGACAGGGTTGCCTGGGTGGGGTCCTGCATGTCACCAACAGAGAAGCTCCGTGTTACCCGGGGAGGTGGCACTTGCTGGAGTACCTGGTGTGACATGGGAGTGGGTGGGCTGGAGATGTGTCTGGGGCTCTGCATGTCACATGTGTGACCCAGCCAAGGCTGCACATGAGAGCTCCGTGTGACCTGAGTGTGGGAGGAGCTCTGTGACACAGTGACACCGGAGCAGGGACAGGACTCCATTTGACACATGGGTGGCGGAGGGATTCAGGGATAAATGGGTGGGAGGAAGTGCTCCATGTGACACAGGGATGGAGAAGGGACTCAGGATGGCATACTTCCCTTGGTAGGACCCATGGCAGAGGTGCTGAGCGTCCAGGTCAGGGACACAGACAAAAAATACTGAAGGCAGAGGGTGACACACGGGAGGAAGAGGGGCTCTGCCCGATATCGGGGGTCTCCAGTGGGGGTGGGGTGTACAACTCAGGTGCTCGGTGTAACTTCACAGGAGCCCAGTGTCACCCACTGGTGACATTAGTGGAAAGGGGGTTCCATATGGCACTTGGGGTTCTGTGTGACCCATGGTGGCAGAGGGTCACAGCGTGGCCAGTGGGTAAGTGAGGACGTTTGTGAGCCACCCAGAGAGGAGAGGCCCGTATGTGAGGGGAGGGCTCGTGTGCCACCCTGAGGGGACCGTGTGCTGAAGAGGGGCTTCTGGTGGCCTCCCAAGGTCAGCATAGTGCATGAGGGCCAGTGAGGGTGCTGTGGGACACCAGCAATGGGGCTCACGGTGGCACCTATGTGACTCGCGAGTGGAGGCACAGCCCATGTGACTACTGGCTGACTCAGTGCCGCAGTCAAGGGGGCTCCATGTGAAAGTGGAGGTGGGATGCAGTGGGACACCTGAGCAGGGGAGGGAGGGCTGGGCGTGTCCCGGGGCAGGGCACAAGTGACATCAGTGGATGGGAGGGAATGGAGTCTCCCTTGGGCACTCCCCAAGCAGGGCTCCGCCCTTGGTGGAGGTGCAGCATGGCTCTGTGTGGCACATGCAGGGCAAAGGACAGAGTGGCAGAGAGGGCAGGAGTGGTCCCCTACAGGGGAGGGACGACCCGTGACACATGAGGGTGAGGTGCACAGTGCCAGGGTGGAGTCAGGGCTCCCTGGGTGCAAGGGCAGGGGAGGGGCAATCACAGCAGCGGGGAGAGCATCTGTGCCACATGTGGGTGCTGGGAACTCTACCTGCGACACATGGGTACAAAGAGGAATGGCATGTCAGTGAGTCAGAGAAGTGACATGTGGAGGAGGGTGCAGAATGACATGGGGCGAGGCTGGTGTGACACACAAGTAGAGAAGGAGCTCCAGGTGATGATAAGCCTTGGTGACACTTTCGTGGGTGGCTCAGTGCAATGTGTAAGGGGAGTGCTAAGTGACACACTGATGGCAAAGGGCTTTGCATGTCACCATATGGAAGAGGAGCTCCATGTGACTTAGGGTGACACCAGATGGGGGGCCCAATGAGGATGTGAATGGAACGAGCTCCCTGGGACACAGTGGAGTCAAGGTCCATGTGGCCCAGGGGGAAGGGAGTCCATGTCCCATATGTAGTGGGAAGGGAGCAGGAGTGACACCGGTAAGGCTCGCGTGGGGGAGGAGCTCCAACCCAAAAGGGGACTGCAGTGTGAGGAACAGCAGAAAAGCCCCCAATGTGCCATGCGAGTGTGGAAGGGCTGGGTGTGACGCCCAGGGCAGGACGAGCCCAGGCACACTGGTGAGGGCACCGACTGCGCACATGATCCTGTAAGGGCTTCAGCAGACTCACCAGCATGAGGGTGCTCGGTGCCACATGTGGCAGAGGAGGGACTCAGTGTGACCCATGTGAGGGAGGGGCTCAAAGAGACACAAAAGTAGAGAAAGGGCTCACAGTGCCACACAAGTGGAGAAAGGGCTCAGTGTGACGTGTGTGGATTAAGGTCTCCACGTGACACTCCAGTGGAGAAGAGGGTCTCAGGGTAACGTGTGGAAGAGGGGTTCCAAACGACATGCCACTGGAGGAGGGACTCAGAGTGACATGTGTGGGGGAGGGGTTCCAAATGACATGCCACTGGAGGAGGGGCTTAGTGTCACATGTGTGGGGGAGGGGCTTCAGACGGCACACGAGTGGATAAGGGGCTCAGTGAGTCGTGTGGGGGAGAGTCTCTAAGTGACATGCCAGGAGAGGAGGGGCTCAGTGTGACATGTGTGGCGGAGGGTCTTTAAGTGACACATGCGTGGATAAGGGGCTCAGTGTGACATGTATGGGAGAGGAGCACTAAGGGATATGCCAGCGGAGGAGGGACCAGTGTCACATGTATGGGGAAAGGTCTCTAAGTGTCATACCAGGGGAGGAGGAGGAGCTCAGTGTCACATGTGTAGAGGAGGGTCTTTAAGTGACACATGCGTGGATAAGGGGCTCAGTGCGACATGTATGGGGAGGGTCTCTAAGTGACTTGTCAGGCTCAGTGACCTATAGGGGAGGGTCTCTAAGTGACATGTATGGGGGAGGGTCTCTAAGTGACATGTCAGTGGAGGAGGGGCTCAGTGTGACGTGTGTGGGGGAGGGTCTCTAAGTGACATGTCAGTGGAGGAGGGGCTCAGTGTGACATGTGTGGGGGAGGGTCTCTAAGTGACATGTCAGGCTCAGTGACCTATACGGGAGGGTCTCTAAGTGACATGTGTGAGGAGGGTCTCTAAGTGACATGTCAGTGGAAGAGGGGTTTAGTGTGACATGTGTGGGGGAGGGCCTCTAAGTGACATGCCAGTGGAGGAGGGGCCCAGTATGACATGTGTGGGGGAGGGTTTCTAAGTGACATGTCTGTGGAGGAGGGCTCAGTGTGACATGTGAGTGCGGGGGTCTCTAAGTGACATGTCAGTGAGGAGGGCTCAGTGTGACATGTGAGTGCGGGGGTCTCTAAGTGACATGTCAGTGGAGGAGGGCTCAGTGTGACATGTGTGAGGAGGGTCTCTAAGTGACATGTCAGTGGAGGAGGGGCTCAGTGTGACATGTGTGGGGGAGGGTCTCTAAGTGACATGCCAGTGAGAGAGGGGCTCAGTGTGGCCTATGTGGGGGAGGGTCTCTAAGTGACATACCATTGGAGAACAGTGTGACATGTGTGGGAGAGGGTCTCTAAGTGACATGTCAGTGAGGAGGGCTCAGTGTGACAAATGTGGTGAAGGGTCTCTAAGTGACATTCCGGTGGAGGAGAGGGTCAGTGTGACACATGTGTGGAACTCTAAATGACATGTCACTGGAGGAGGGCTCAGTGTGACACATGTGTGGGAGGGTCTCTAAGTGACATATTAGGGTAGGAGGGGCTCAGTGTGACATAGTGGTGAAGGGTCTCTAAGTGACATACAGTGGAGGAGGGGCTCAGTGTGACACGTGTGTGGGAGAAGGTCTCTAATGGACATGTCAGTGGAGGGGATCTCAGTATGACGTATGGGGGAGGGTTTCTAACTGAAATGTAAGTGGAAAATGGCTCAGTGTGACACATGTGTGGGGGAGGGTCTCTAAGTGACATGTCAGTGGAGGACTCAGTGTGACATGTGTGAGGAGGGTCTCTAAGTCACATGTCAGTGGAGGAGGGCTCAGTGTGACATGTGTGAGGAGGGTCTCTAAGTGACATACAGTGAAGGAGGGTCTCACTAAGACGTGTGGGGGAGAGTCTCTAAGTGACATGTCAGTGGAGGAGGGGTCAGTATGACAAGTGTGTGGGAGAGTGTCTAAGTGACACCTTAGTGGAGGAGGGTCTCACTAAGACATGTGTGAGGTAAGGTCTCTAAGTCACATGTCAGTGGAGAAGGGCTCAGTGTGACGTGTGGGGGAGGGTCTCGAAGTGACATGTCAGTGGAGGAGAGTTCAGTGTGACGTGTGGGGGGTCTCTAAGTCACATGTCAGTGGAGAAGGGCTCAGTGTGACGTGTGGGGGAGGGTCTCGAAGTGACATGTCAGTGGAGGAGAGTTCAGTGTGACGTGTGGGGGGTCTCTAAGTCACATGTCAGTAGAGAAGGGCTCAGTGTGACGTGTGGGGGAGGGTCTCTAAGTGACAGGTCAGTGGAGGAGAGTTCAGTGTGACGTGTGGGGGGTCTCTAAGTGACATGTCAGTGGAGAAGGGCTCAGTGTGACATGTGTGGAGGAGGGTCTCGAAGTGACATGTCAGTGGAGGAGGGGCTCAGGGTGACATTGTGTTGGAGGGTTTCTAAGTGACATGTCAGTGGAGGAGGGGCTCGGGGTGACATTGTGTTGGAGGGTTTCTAAGTGTCATGTCAGTGGAGGCAGGGCTCAGTGACATGTGTGGTGGAGGAGCTCTATGTGACATGACAGTGGAGGAAGCGCTCAGAGTGACAGGTGTATGTGAGTGTCTCTAAGTGACACACCAGGAGAGAAGGGGCTCAGTGTGACACCTGTAGGGGAGGGTCTCTAAGTGGCATGCCAGTGGAGGAGGGGCTCAGTGTGCCACATGTGTGGGAGGGCCTTTACGTGACATGTCAGTGGATGAGGAGCTCAGTGTGACATGTGTGGGGAGTGTCTCTAAGTGTCACATCAGTGGAGAAGGGTCTTAGTTGTCACGACTGGAGATGGGCTCTAAGTGACACACGAGTAGATAAGAGGCTCGTGTGACAAGAGTGTGGGAGGGTCTCTAAGTGACATATCAGTGGAGAAGTGGCTCAGTGTGACATGTATGGGGGAGGGTCTCTAACTGACATGCCAGTAGAGGAGGGGCTCAGTGTGACATGTGTGAGGGAGGGTCTCTAAGTGACATGTCAGTGGAGGAGGTTCAGTGTGACACCTGTGTGGGTGAATCTCTAAATGACATTTCAATGGAGTACAGGTCAGTGTGACATGTGTAGGGGAGGGTATCTAAGTGACATGTCAGTGGAGGACGGCTCAGTGTGACATGTGTGGGAAAGGGTCTCTAAATGACAATCCAGGGAAGGAGGGCTCAGTGTGACACGCATAGGGGAGGGTCTCTAAGTGACATTCAGGTGGAGGAGGGGGCTCAGTGTTACATGTGTGTGGGAGGGTTCCTAACTGAGGAAGGGTCAGTGTGACAAGTATGTGGGAGGGTCTCTAAGTGACATGCCACTGCAGGAAGGGCTCAGTGTGACCTATGTGGTGAAGGCTCTCCAAGTAACAATCCAGTGATGGAGGGTCTCAGTGTGACAAGTGTGTGGAGGGTCTCTAAGTGACATGCCAATGTAGGATGGGCTCAGTGTGACATAGTGGTGAAGGGTCTCTAAGAGACATACAGTGGAGGAGAGCTCAGTGTGACATGTTTGGGGGAGGGTCTCTAAGTGACATGTCAGTGGAGGAGGGGTTCAATGTGACATGTGTGTGGAGTGTCTCTAGGTGGCATTTCCTGTGGTACAGGGGCTCAGTATGACGTGTGGGGGAGGGTTCCTAAGTGACATGTCACTGGAGGAGGGCTCAGTGGAACATGTTTGTGGGAGGGTCTCTAAGTGACATGTCAGTGGAGGACGGTCTCAGTGTGACATGTGTGTGGGAGGGTCTCTAAGTGACATGTCAGTGGAGGGGGGTCTAAGTGTGACATGTGTGTGGGAGGGTCTCTAAATGACATTCCAGTGGAGGGGGGTCTCAGTGTGACATGTGTGTGGGAGGGACTCTAAGTGACATGTCAGTGGAGGACGGTCTCAGTGTGACATGTGTGTGGGAGGGTCTCTAAGTGACATGCCAGTGGAGGGGGTCTCAGTGTGACATGTGTGTGGGAGGGACTCTAAGTGACATGTCAGTGGAGGGGGTCTCAGTGTGACATGTGTGTGGGAGGGTCTCTAAGTGACATGCCAGTGGAGGGGGGTCTAAGTGTGACATGTGTGTGGGAGGGTCTCTAAGTGACATGTCAATGGAGGACGGTCTCAGTGTGACGTGTGTGGGAGGGTCTCTAAGTGACATGTCAGTGGAGGACGGTCTCAGTGTGACATGTGTGTGGGAGGGTCTCTAAGTGACATGCCAGTGGAGGGGGTCTCAGTGTGACATGTGTGTGGGAGGGACTCTAAGTGACATGTCAGTGGAGGGGGTCTCAGTGTGACATGTGTGTGGGAGGGTCTCTAAGTGACATGCCAGTGGAGGGGGGTCTAAGTGTGACATGTGTGTGGGAGGGTCTCTAAGTGACATGTCAATGGAGGACGGTCTCAGTGTGACATGTGTGTGGGAGGGACTCTAAGTGACATGCCAGTGGAGGGGGGTCTCAGTGTGACATGTGTGTGGGAGGGACTCTAAGTGACATGCCAGTGGAGGGGGGTCTCAGTGTGACATGTGTGTGAGAGGGTCTCTAAGTGACATGTCAGTGGAGGACGGTCTCAGTGTGACATGTGTGTGGGAGGGTCTCTAAGTGACATGCCAGTGGAGGGGGTCTCAGTGTGACATGTGTGTGGGAGGGACTCTAAGTGACATGTCAGTGGAGGGGGTCTCAGTGTGACATGTGTGTGGGAGGGACTCTAAGTGACATGTCAGTGGAGGGGGTCTCAGTGTGACATGTGTGTGGGAGGGTCTCTAAGTGACATGCCAGTGGAGGGGGGTCTAAGTGTGACATGTGTGTGGGAGGGTCTCTAAGTGACATGCCAGTGGAGGGGGTCTCAGTGTGACATGTGTGTGGGAGGGACTCTAAGTGACATGTCAGTGGAGGGGGTCTCAGTGTGACATGTGTGTGGGAGGGTCTCTAAGTGACATGCCAGTGGAGGGGGGTCTAAGTGTGACATGTGTGTGGGAGGGTCTCTAAGTGACATGCCAGTGGAGGGGGTCTCAGTGTGACATGTGTGTGGGAGGGACTCTAAGTGACATGTCAGTGGAGGGGGTCTCAGTGTGACATGTGTGTGGGAGGGTCTCTAAGTGACATGCCAGTGGAGGGGGGTCTAAGTGTGACATGTGTGTGGGAGGGTCTCTAAGTGACATGTCAATGGAGGACGGTCTCAGTGTGACATGTGTGTGGGAGGGACTCTAAGTGACATGCCAGTGGAGGACGGTCTCAGTGTGACATGTGTGTGGGAGGGTCTCTAAGTGACATGCCAGTGGATGGGGGTCTCAGTGTGACATGTGTGTGGGAGGGTCTCTAAGTGACATGCCAGTGGAAGGGGGTCTCAGTGTGACATGTGTGTGGGAGGGTCTCTAAGTGACATGCCAGTGGAAGAGGGGCTCAGTGTGACGTGTGTGGGAGGGTCTCTAAGTGACATGCCAGTGGAGGGGGGTCTCAGTGTGATGTGCATGGGAGGGAGGGTCTCTAAGTGACATGCCAGTGGAGGGGGGTCTAAGTGTGACATGTGTGTGGGAGGGTCTCTAAGTGACATGCCAGTGGAAGAGGGGCTCATTGTGACGTGTGTGGGAGGGCCTCTAAGTGACATGTCAGTGGTGGAGGGTCTCATTGTGACATGTGTGTGGGAGGGTCTCTAAGTGACATGTCAGTGGAGGGGGTCTAAGTGTGACATGTGTGTGGGAGGGTCTCTAAATGACATTCCAGTGGAGGACGGTCTCAGTGTGACATGTGTGTGGGAGGGTCTCTAAGTGACATGCCAGTGGAGGGGGGTCTCAGTGTGACATGTGTGTGGGAGGGTCTCTAAGTGACATGCCAGTGGAGGGGGGTCTCAGTGTGATGTGCATGGGAGGGTCTCTATGTGACATGCCAGTGGAGGGGGGTCTCAGTGTGACATGTGTGTGGGAGGGTCTCTATGTGACATGCCAGTGGAAGAGGGGCTCATTGTGACATGTGTGTGGGAGGGCCTCTAAGTGACATGTCAGTGGAGGGGGGTCTCAGGGTGACGTGTGTTTTGGAGCTCCTCTTAGTGACCTGCCAGTGGAGGAGGAGGCAGTGTGACACAAGCAGGGTGCTGCGTGTCCCAGGGTCAAGAAGGTCTCCCTGTGCACCCCAGTGGGAGGGATACAGTTTGACATGAGTGAGAGGCTCCTTGTGACACACATGTGCGGGAGGGGCTTAATGTGCCACCCAGTGGGTGTGACACAGGAGTGGGCGTGAGCAGGTTGTGCAGCACCTGACTGGACAGGAGCCTGGGGGTGGGGTCACCTTTAGGAAGAGCCAAGGTTCCCCTCCCAGGGCCACCTCAGCCCACAGAGAACATGCCATTGCCACATGCCACACAGTTGTGCTTCAGAATCAAGTAAACATGCAACTAAACAATCCAATTTACAAACATTCACCCCCCAGCAGTGCCTTCCACCAGCCGCCCGGGACCCCCGAGGCCACACAGTCCCCCAGCCAAGCCTTTAAAGGACCATGAACAGATCTGAGCCCAGTCTCCAACAGGTCTTCACAGGCACCAGACCTAGAAACTCCCCAAAATGGACACAGACAGCCAGCACTGTGTCAAACAAGACATCCGTGATAACAGAGCATTCCCATCATACACACCATCATTTGACATCCCCAAATACATTTTTAACAGCCCAAGGACCCCCAACAAAGTGGACAGCCAGGAGGCTGACCAGAGACCAGGGTGCAGAGCACAAGGGCGAGGCCCTGGGGAGCATGAGTCCTGCCAGGGGCCTGGGAGCGAGAACCCTGGAAGCAACCCAGGAGGGCCAGGGCGCTGGGCCTGAGCTCCTGCACCACAGCAGAGAAGCAGGCACCATCAGGGCAGGAGGAGGGGCCACGGGACCTCTCCTGGCCAGCCCCGCTGGGCAGGTCCTCAGCTGAGCCCACACCCCCAACCCGGTTCCCCACAGTCAGGTGGCCTCCTCTGCACCCACGTCCCGTGCAGCCCTGGTGCAGGCTCTCCTGCCGTCCACCATCTGGCGTGCGTCTCCCCGAGGTGTGTACTCCCAAGGGCAACGTCCATCTACACGATGCCTGGCACAGGGCCTGGCACACAGTAGACCTTCACCGAATGTGCAAACGAATGAATGAAAGCCTACCATGTACAAGGCCCTGGAGGCCAGAATGAGCCCGAGGCGAGGAGGATGGAGGTGAGGTGGGTGATGGAGGCTGGGACCGCCATTGATGAGATGCTGTGCCTGGGTTGACAGAGGCCACATGGAGTGATGGGAGCCGTGATGATGGAGTCCATGGTGACAGACATGCGTGAGATGGACCCCCACACACCAGACGAGAGGTGGGGAGGAGGCCAGGGCCAAAAACCGGGCCTGGAAGCCTCTGAACGTCAAGGTAGAACACATCCAGCTCACCCCCTTCCCACCCTCTTACCCCGACAGAAATCAACACTGTGACAGCAGAATTACTGAGCCTGAGAGTCCTGCCAGGGAGGAACAGCAGATGCCCTAAACGGGGCTTGGCAAATCTTTTTTTTTTTTTTTTTTTTTAATATATCAGAGATTGAACCCAGGGGTGCTTAACCATCTATAGCTCTTTTTAGTTTTAATTTAGAGACAGGGTCTTGATAAGTTGCTTAGGACCTCACCAGGTTGTTGAGGCTGGCTTTGAACTTTCAATCCTCCTGCCTCAGCCTCCCAAGCTGCTGGGATTACAGGCGTGCGCCACCACGTCCAGCTTTGGCCAAGATTTTATTTTGTTTGCAGATCCCAGAGTGGAAATTCAGAGGGCCACGTAACTCCCCCTCACCCTAGCCCATTTCCAAATTGACGTCCAAACGTCCGTGGATTTAAAGAGGTGCAGTGATGATCTGTGACTGATTCTCAAGACCTCAGAAGCTCACCTGACTTGTCCTCTCTAAACCTCCCTGGCAAGGCAATCTGGCAAAAACAGACTATTTTTCAGAAACACTCCCAGGTCAATTTTGACACTTTTCATTTCAAACCAGTGTGCTCACATGCATCAAGAAGACAAACGCCTCACCCTGGACTTGGTGTCTCAGGCCATGGCTTGCAATGCCTGTGAGGTCAGGGGGCAGGCGGGGGGCAGGAACTCACCTGGAGGCCAAGCGGACAGTGCAGCGCGTTGGCAGACTGCGTGGGGACACGGGTGCCATCCAGGTCCCAGGCTCTGTTGAGGGCGTGATGTAGCAGCCAAGGTCTGGGAGGCCACTCGGGTGCTCAGGTTCCTGGTGCCGGCACCACACGGGGGCAGACACCCCAGGCAGCACCTGGGAGGCGGGCACAGGACCCAGCCTGCACCTTGCTCAACCCATTTTTGTCCTGAGAGCTTCCCCAGAAACTGGAGATTAGGGGCTGGGAGCTGGTCAGAACCCCAGGCAAGGGGGTAGGCGCTAAGTGGTGGGCAGGGGGGGTGGGGGAGGCCGCTCAGTTCTCAGGAAGGAGAAGCTGGCTGGGCAGAGCTGGTGGGGGTGCCAAGGCTTGTGGGGGGGTGGCAGCAGTGCAGGTCTGTCTCCCACTGCCTTGCCAAGCAGCATGAAGGTAGGGGCTGGAGGGCCAAGACCGCCACTCTTCTGTCCCCTGTAGAGGAGCCAGACAGAGGGGCTGGTGGACAAAGACACAGGGGGCTTGTGGCAGGGGAGACTGTGGGGAGCTGGGCTGTGGACAAGGGTGGGTGCATTCTCGGGGCATCTGGGGCTGGGGAGAACCTCTCCCCTCTCACTCACAGCACTCTCCACGGTCTGCCTCCCTCACGCACACACCAACACAGGAGGGCAGACCACACTCACGTGCACACGCACCCACACACACACACAGGCACGCTTCCACCACCATCCACACAGGCCAGGACCCCTCTGCACTAAGCCCTCCCTGAGAAGGAGCCCAGAACAGCCCTGAGCTAACAGGAGCTGGAGGGCACAGAGCCCATTCACGGACACCACTCTGGGCTGGGGCTTGGGAGTTGGGGTAAAGGGGTGGGACTGACCCCAACACGGGTCACAGGTCACAGAAACCTTCCAGAGCAGCACTTCTGCAGGTGATGAGCACCAGGCTGCAAGGGCCTTAAGGCCCAGCCCTTCAGAAGGTCACATCCTGCTCTAAGTACAGGGAGGCAAGTCCCAGCCTGGCTAATTAGTCCAGGTCCCGGTCAGGTCTGGGATACACCAGGGGTTTTCCATAGTCTCAGAAAAGGGCCCTCCTGGTCTCTAAAACAGGGCTCCCATTTCCCCTTGGGACACCCGGGACCCCCTGCTTGGCCTATGACCCGTCCAGGCCTGGGACCTCTTTCTCCGACACAGGGCACCAGCCAGCACCAACCACACACAAGCATCTCCATTCACTCCACCAACACAAGCAAACAGATAAAGTGCTTTGTAAAGTGCAGGTATAGAGGTAATGTTCCGGAACACCCGGATAGCTCCCTCCCCCTCCCACAGTCCTCTTCCAAGAGCCTGGGCCCGGGGCACCCCCTGGGGTACTGCCTGCACCCTACCTTGTATGCACCTTGCTGCCCATCTACCCCTCAACAGTGTGGCCACAGTATGCCACACACAGGTGGCGCTCAATAAATGCCTGCTGAGCTGAACTAGTTGACCGGGAGAAGCTCCCTCCCCCAGGGCAATTCACAGGGGCTATGCGGAGAGAGGGCCCTGGGTCCACAGGCTGAGTGGGCTCCCCTTCCTTTGCTGAGTAAGTGAGTAATATTGGGTTTGGGCCTGATTCTCCTGGTCAGCTGGCCACTGGCCTGCCCTCTACTACCCGCCCACCATCCTCCTAACCCACCTCCACCCACCCAGACATCCATGGGCCGGGCCTTGGCACGGAACAGCTGCTGCCATTCAGACTGGCTTCTCTGAAGACTAGGCCAGATTTCCACTTCAGGAGCACCGGGGATGAAGGCCGGCGTGCAGCCTGAGGTGCCCTCTGAGAAGTGGGGGGCACAATTAGAAGCAGTAGCTCCTGGGGCAATAGCACCTGAGAAGAGTCCCCATTGGAGGGGAGTGGAGAAAGGGCTTCACATACTCTGCCAGCCCCTGGCTCTCTCTAGCTCCAGCTCTGACATGGCGGCCACCAGTGGGAATAGCAGTGGAAAATTATAGTCCTCGGAAGAAATTGCGGCCCCACGCATCTCCATTCCCTGGTTCCTTCAGGAACTGAGCTGGGCGTGTTGGGGAAACTTGGGGGCCTGGCTCAGCCCCTTCTAGAAGGAAAGTCATGGTTTTCTCTTCCCCCTGTAACCACTACCTTCTCACCTCTAGTCCACTTAACTGACTACCCTAATGAAGCTCACCTCACCTGGAGTTAGTCACCTGGAGCCCACCACCTGGCCCCAAATCCCATGGCTCAATGGAGTCCAGGTGAGCAACACACACAGGTGACTCCACACCTGTGGAAGAACCTTTCTCCCAACAGGTTGGAGAAGAAAAGAGTAAATAGTGAGTAAACTGAGGCTCTGGGGGAGAGTCAGAGGCCAACTGGGCTTGGGCCTGGCACCCAGACTCTCAAACAGGGAGAGGCTGCATCCTACTCCGGGGCCACTCTACCATAAGTTTAGGGCTCTGCCTGGTCTAGAAGTCTGCCTTCTTCCTAGAGCTACCACACCTCTCCTTTTGAGCCTTGCTCCCTGCGGCTGATGACTTCATAGAGTGTACTTCACGTGTTCTTCACAATCTTCACAAGCGGAGCTCACCCATTTTGCATCTGGCTTCAGAATCTGTTGCAGGGACTTCTAGGAAATCAGCAACGAGTGATTCTAATCATTGGTGTTTCTTGGAAATCTACCAAAATAACTTGGCCAAACGAAGAGTAGGAGTGGGGTGAGGCAGTTCTTGAAGATGACGTTTCTCCTTCGTTCCATCCCAGGTCTCATGTTGCCAAAAAAAAAAAAAAAAGTTCTTGTGCGTGGAGTTCAGGATTCTAATGAATTTCCAGGAAATATCACCAAAATGATGTTGGCATCATTAGGAGTGTTTTAAGAATTCTTGGTAGCTGCTCCCTTTCCTCCAGACACAAGCTGAATAAAATAAGTCTTTTTTTTTCTGGGACATGTTATTGAAGCATGTAGGAATAGCATAACTGACAAGCTCAGATTTTCACGAAGCCCCCAGTCTTCAGCTTGCAAAGTTCACACATGCAGATTAATATTCAAGACACCACCCTCCTATTATCTACATTTTCCATTACTTTGACTCATCCATGACCTTCTCATGGTTTCAGAATAATGCAATAGTTTTGGCCTTATTCTTTAATTGTCATCTCTCAAACTCAGCAAACAGACTTGTGTCAACCAAGTTTTGGAGGATTAAAGAAAGAATGCATGGAGCAGGCCACCAACCCACGGTTGCGGCTCTACCTGGGACGTTAGTGTCCAAGTCCCCATGTATCGGGAGAGGTTTCCTTTGCTGCTTATGTAGTCTTCACACACATCATGATGGTCTGGCACTGTCCCAGTTCCAATCTTGGTGAACTTCCGTTGGTAGAAGGAGGCAACTAGATCTGACCACCAGCCCGAGGTTATAGGCTTCACACCAAGCTGGCGAGTGGGCGTTTAACACCTTCCTCTGGGAGAAGAGTTAAGCCGCAAAAACTAGCTTGGGTTACATTCCAGGGTCTGGCCAACTTGGCAGTCCTGTGGGTCCAGACTGGAGTGTGGCCAGCCATGAGTCCAGTACAACTAAAAGCCATAAAACAGATCTTCACTGCAGCATCACTTGCTCTTGGGTAGACACTGTCCAAAGCACCATATCTATAATTCATGACTGATGCTCCATACTCTTCCTGTTCATGCCACAATGTGGATCATAGTGTCCTCTGCCCCATCCAGTCTCAAGTCAAACTTTGGCCACACCTAATGCTTCCCAGGAAAGCCCACAGCCTTCAGATTTTCTCACCAATTTTGAACATCTGAGCTTTTGTCAGAAACTGGAGATGGTATCTCAGCTCTAGAACATCAAGAAGTTTTCTTTCTGGACATCTGAACTTCATCAGAGGATTGAGATGGACTTTTAGCTCTAAAGCATTAAAGATTTCCCTCTTTCTGGACATCAGAGCTTCAAAGGCTTAGATGTGGGTCTCAGCTCTAGAACATCAAGGAGGTTCCTCTTTCTGGACACCTGAACTTCACCAGAGGTTCCAGCTGCAGTCTGTGTTTGGGACCTCTGACCTTCACTAGAGACTTGAAATGCAATCCCTGGATCTGGAACTTTGAGGAGGTTACTGTTCCTAGACATTTGAATTTCACTGGAAGCTGACACTGGGGTCTCAGTTCTAGAACACCAAGAAGGTCTGTGTTTTGGGACCTCTGACATTCACTAGAGGCTTGAATGCAATCCTGGATCTGGAACATTGAAGAGGTTGCTCTTTCTGGACATTTGAGTTTCACTGAAGGTTGAAGTTGGAGTCCCAGCTCTATAACTTCAAGGAGGTCCCTCTTTATGAATATCTGAGCTTCATCCAAGGCTGAAACTGGAGTCACAGTTCTAGAATAGCAAGAATGTTTATCATTTTGGACCTCTGGGCTTTGCCGAAGGCTTAAAATAAAATTTTTGATCTGGAACATCAATGCAGTTGCTCTTTCTGGACATATGAGTTTCATCATAGGCTCAAATTGGAGTCCCACCTCTAGAACATCAAGGAGGACTCCCTTTCTGGTCATCTGAGTGTCATAAGGGGATGAAGTTGGAGTCCCAGCTCTAGAACATCAAGGAGGCCTCTCTTTCTGGACATCTGAGTTTATCAGAGGTTGGAAATAGAGTCCCAGCTCTAGAAATATACAGAGGTAACTCTTTCTGGATGTCTGAGCTTCATCAAAGGCTGAAGCTGAAGTCTCAGCTCTAGAACTGCATGGAGGTTCATTTTTCTGGATATCTGAGCTTTACCAGAGGTTAGAGATGAAGGCCCAGTTCTAGAAACGCAAGGAGGTAAGTCTTTTTGGATGTCTGAGCTTCATCAAAGGCTAAAGCTAAGTCTCATCTCTAGAACTGCAAGGAGTTTCATATTTCTGGATATCTGAGCTTTACCAGAAGTTGGAGATGGAGTCCCAGCTCTAGAAGTGCAGGGAGGCAACTCTTTCTGGATGTCTGAGCTTCAAAGGCTGAAGCTGGAGTCTCAGTTCTAGAACTGCAAGGAGGTTCATGCTTCTGAATACCTGAGCTTCACCAGAGGTTGGAGATGGAGTTCCAGCTCTAGAAATGCAAGGAGGAACTCTTTCTGGATGTCTGGACTTCGTCAAAGGCTGAAGCTGGAGTCTCAGCTCTAGAACTGCAAGGAGGCTCACCTTTTGGATATCTGAGCTTCACCAGAGGTTGGAGGTAGAGTCCCAGCTCTAGAAACACAAGGCGGTAACTCTTTCTGGACGTCTGAACTTCAAAGGCTGAAGCTGGAGTCTTAGCTCTAGAACTGCAAGGAGGTTCATCTTTCTGAATATCTGAGCTTCACCAGAGGTTGGAGATAGAGTCCCAGTTCTAGAAACGTGAGGAGGTAACTCTTTCTGGATGTCTGAACTTTATCAAAGGCTGAAGCTGGAGTCTCAGCTCTAGAACTACAAGGAGGTTCACCTTTCTGAATATCTGAGCTTCAGAGTTGGAGATAGAGTCCCATTTCTAGAAACGTGAGGAGGTAAGTCTTTCTGGACGTCTGAGCTTTATCAAAGGCTGAAAATGGAGTCTCAGCTCTAGAACTGCAAGGAGGTTCACCTTTCTGTATGTCTGAGCTTCACCAGAGGTTGGAGATAGAGTCCCAGTTCTAGAAACACAAGGCAGTAACTCTTTCTAGATGTCTGAACTTCATCAAAGGCTGAAGCTGAGTCTCAGCTCTACAACTGCAAGGTGGTTCATCTTTCTGAATATCTGAGCTTCACCAGAGGTTAGAGATAGAGTCCTAGCTCGAGAACACAGAATATCAGTCTCTCTTTCTGGATGACTGAGCTTCCAAGGCTAAATCTGGAGTCTCAGCTCTAGACCATCAAGGAAGTCCATATTTCTGGATATCTCATCTTCATCAAAGATGAAGCTCTTAAATAGCAAGGAGGTCACTCTTTCTGGACATCTTAGTTTCATGAAAGGCTGAAGATGGGAGTCTCAGCTCTATAACATCAAAGAGGTCTCTCTTTTTAGATATCTGAGCTCCATCAAAGGCTGGAAGTGGAATCTCAGCTCCAAAACATTAAGGATGTCCTTCTTTCTGTATTTCTGAGCTTCGCTGGAGGATGGAGATGCAGTTCTGGATCTAGAACATCAAGGAAGTTCCTCTTTCTGGACATCTGAGCTTCATTAAAGGCTGAAGATGCTGGAGCTTTAACATCAAGGACATCCGCCTTTCTGGACCTCTAAGCATCACTGAAGGCTAGAGATACAGTCCTGGCAATCAAATACAAAGGACATTCTTCTTTCTGTATAGGAGAGCTTTATCAGAAGCTAAAGCTGGGGTCTCAGTTCTGCAACAGCAAAAGAGAGACAAATTCTGGATGTCCAGGGTTTATCAGAGGCTAGAGCTGAAGTCCTGGCTCTGGACATCAAGTGGGCTCCTCATTCTGGATGTGAAACTTCATCAGAGTCTGGAGCTCAGGTCCCAGTATTGGAGCATCAAGTGGGTCTGTGTTTGGATTCTTGAGCTTTGTCAAGGCTGAAGATGAAGTTTCTGATTAGAATGTCAAGGAAGTCCCTCTTCTGGATATCTGAGCTTCATCAGAGGCTAAAGTTGGGGTCTTTAGCTCTGAGACTTCAGTTGGGGACTTGTTCTGGAAGCCTGAGCTTTCTTGGAGATTCTGTTCACCAAAAGCAGGAGTCTCTCCTACATTCTTGGCCCCTTTTTTGGCTAGCCATAGGCTTGTTTAGGTGGGGTAAATTCTGGAGGCCACCTTCTCCTCTAATCACTGTCATCTGGACTGTCTCTCAGCTCTATCCATGTCACAGTCTTCATCAGGGACTCAGGTTGAGTCTCTTAGGTTGGGCCATTGCTGTGGTCCCAAGGTTATTCTTGCTGGACTTGCCTGCAGTTCTCTTGAGGTAACTCTCTGTGAGGAGGAGGAGGTGAGGAGGAAGAAGAGGAGGAAAGAAGAGAGAGGAGGAGAGAAGGGAAGAGGAGGAGGAGGAGGGAAAGGAGGGAAGAGGAGAAGGGAAGGGAGGGAAGAGGAGGAGGAGGAGGGAAGGAGGGAAGAGGAGGAGGGAAGAGGAGGAGGGAAGGAGGGAAGAGGAGGAGGGGAGGAGGGAAGAGAAGGAGGAGGAGGGAAAGGAGGAAGAGGAGGAGGAGGGAAAGGAGGGAAGAGGAGGAGGAGGGGAGGAGGAAAGAGGAGGAGGAGGAGGGAAAGGAGGGAAGAGGAGAAGGGAAAGGAGGGAAGAGGAGGAGGAGGAGGGAAAGGAGGGAAGAGGAGGAGGAGGGAAGAGGAGGAGGGAAAGGAGGAAGAGGAGGAGGGGAGGAGGGAAGAGAAGGAGGAGGAGGGAAAGGAGGGAAGAGGAGGAGGAGGGAAAGGAGGGAAGAGGAGGAGGAGGGGAGGAGGAAAGAGGAGGAGGAGGAGGGAAAGGAGGGAAGAGGAGGAGGGGAGGAGGGAAAGGAGGGAGGGAAAGGAGAGGGAAGTGGAGGAGGGGAGGAGGGAAAGGAGGAGGAAAGGAGGAAGAGGAGGGAGGGGAGAGAGGAGAGGAGAAGGAGAAGAGGGGAGGAGGGAGGGAAAGGAGGAAGAGGAGGAGGGGAGGAGGAAGAGGAGGAGGAGGGAAGAGGAGGAGGAGGAGGGGAGGAGGAAAGGAGGTGGGAGGAGGAAAGGAGGAGGGGAGGAGGGAAGAGGAGGAGGGAAAGGAGGAAAGAGGAGGAGGAGGGAGGAGGGGTTGAGAAAGGAGAAGGAAGGAGGAGGAGAGAGAAAAGAAGACAAATAAAAGAAAGGGAAGGAAGTAGAAGAGAATTGAGGGAGATGGTAGAAGAAGAGAAGAGGGAGAAGGGAAGAAAGGAGGAGGAATGAGGAAAAAGAAGAAGAGGAAGAGATGAAGGAAGAGGAGGAGGGGAACGGGGTGGGGGATGATGGTGGCAACAGTGGGAGCAGCAGTGTGGTGGCGGCATGGTGGTGGCGGTGGTGGTAGTGGTATCGGTGCTGGTGGCAGCGGTGGCCATGGTGGCAGGGGTGTTGTTGGTGGCAATGTGGGCAGCCTCTCCCTCCTGACTGGAAAGGTGTCCGTGCCGTCTGCTCCAGGAAAGCCAGGCTCCACCCCTGGCCAGGTCCAGTGCCCCCTCCCCCTGCTCCCTCTGCTCCCACTCAGCCCCAGCTACATGGGACTCAGGTGGTGGTGACAGGCTCACCTCCCCAAGCTCAGCCAACATGCCTGCTGGCTTGTCAGGGGCGAATGAGAGGCTCTTCCTCTGTGACCCACACACAGCCCTGTGCGGGAGCCATTTTGTCGAATGAATACTGGCCCAGGATCCCATCAGGTTGGCCCTGGGGAACATAGAAGGAGGAAGAGGAGTCCTCACAATGGAGAAGAATCTTCTCCGGGGATCCAGGGACCTGAACAATGAGTCCTCTGGGCTCCAAAGTCAGACTCCTCCACCTCCGGCTATGCAGTCCATTCTAGAAACCTGGCTTGCTAAGAGAGCGTGAGAAGAAGGGTGAATCCTGACAAGGGTGAATCCTCTGAAAGCCCCAAGCTCGGGACCTCCATGAGGCCAGCTTTGCTTCACTGCCTCCTGTCACCCTTGGGCAGGACACAAGCATGTTCTGGGATTGCAGCTGGCTCCCTGCCCTCCCCCACCAGGCTGCAAAGGAAGCCCACAGACAGACTGCCTGACAGTCACCCCCTGCTCATATCAGCAGAACGTCCACCACCGCTTTTGTGAAGACAAGAAACATTTATTGAGAGCACGGGGGCGTGGCAAGCCCTGTGCTCCTGAGCCACATCAGGCAGCGCCTCACAACAGCCCTGTGAGGTAGGCGTCCCAGCCCACTTCACACGTGAACACTGGAAGCTCAGCAGTTCCCCCAAGTCTCAGGGTTCGTGGGGAGTGACTGGGGGTCAAGCCCACGTGGGTGACCCCCAGGCCAGTGCAGTCCATCAGTCACAGAGTGGGTCTCTACTCAAGGGGAGGCCCCGGTCCCAGAGTCGTGGTCCGGCCTGTCCCGTGGGAAGGTGTGCAGGGTGTCTCCGTGGCTGTGGAGGCTGAGAGAGACAGGTGGAGATGAAGTCTACCTGTTCCCTGTCCCACCGGCTGACAGAGTTCTCATGCAGACAGGCAGGCTCGGGGAGGCAGGAGAGGACGCCTGGCCACATGGGGAGAAGGCCCTGCTTCTGGGCAGCCATGGGGGTAGGGGCAGCACCCAGCCACCAGCTCCTGTGCTCACTAACCCAGAATCGGGAGCTCTCAGCTTTCCTTGAAGCTGTGCCCGGTTCTGCTACCCAACACGTTACCTGCTCAGCCTCCCACAGTCCTCAGCCCTCCTGTGGGGCCTTCTAAGACTTCTCCCTGATCCTCCCACTTCTGCCTCCACCTTCACCTCCTAACCTGTTGCATCTCGGTGTTTAAAGAAAACTCTTTCCTCCATCTCTGTCTCCCCAGAGCTGGCCAGGTGCTGCTCCCCAGCCCCCATTATTGCACCATGTGGACCAGCAGAGTTTCCGGGTATATAGCAAGCTTTTCCCCACACCCTCAGATGGCAGGGTGCTGTGGCCAGGTCCTCAGAGCCAGGCACCCCAGGACGACAAGGCTGAAGGCACCTATGTGCCAGGTAACACAGCATTATTTCACAATTTCATTGAAGCCTACAATAACAGTGCCACATAGGTGTGACAATTTCCATGTTACAGATGAGCAAACACACTCAAAACCACATAGCTAGGGTGACTCAAGCCTAGACCCTGGTTCTCCCAAGCCCAAGGGTGGTGCACAACATGGCGCAGACCTGGTGCTCTTGGAGCTCACCGCCTTCCCCTGAGCAGGAACGGCCCTCCAGTGCCACTTCAATAAGGCTCAGGACAGTTCAAGGAACCTGCCCAAGAGCACTCAGCTGGCAAATGAAACCCAAGGACCAGAGCCCAATGGACAAGACCCCAGGAGCCCCACCCAGGCATGTGCCCCTGCACAGAGAAAAGAAATCAAGGTCTGGGGTCCAATCACTTCTACCCTCCCCACCTGGGATTGCTGGCTACCCAAACTTGGCATATGTCTCACAAGACAAAGCTGATTGTCACCAGTGGTGGGGACAAAGACTTTTCAGGTGGAAGAGCTTCCCTTTACCTGGGCAAAGGTTTCCAATGGGTCAGAGAGGATACAGGCATGGCCAAGTGGGCCCTACAACCTGGCACTCGGCAAGTGTCACGTCAAAATCACTCAGGCCACGACACCAACCAGGACATTTCAGCTCAGATGAGATTTTATTCTAGATACGAATGTTTCCAAAATCATATTTCCAACAGGAGAGACCTCAAAGTGCTACCAGCTCCCCCAGGCTGAGGCTTCAAGCAGAGACCCTGAGGGCTTCTGCTGAGTCTCTGCCGAGAAAACAGGCCTCTTCCTCTTAAAGTCATGTGCCTCAGCCAGACGGTCCGGGCCACTCTTCACACATTCAGACCTGCCCTCCTGTCAGTGAGCAACCATTAAGCACCTCTCAGCGCAGAAAGCAGGGCTGCAGGGTTGGAGATGCGGCCTCGGCGGGGTGGGGTGGGGTCACACACTTACCTAAGACCTCTCTGAGACCCTGATCTCCCTCCCACCTGCTCATCTCAAGGGCACAGGAGGTACCTGACAGTGTCCCGCCCTGGGTCACACACAGGCCTGGCCTGCAGGGACCCAAGCCTGTTGGAACAGACACCTATACACAGGCCTGGCGTGCAGGGAGCCAAGCCTGTTGGAACAGACTCCTATACACAGACAAAGCTCCTGGGAAGAGGACCTGACTGCCTGTTCCTACTGCCTGTTCCTACTGGGGGACTCCTGGGAGCTCAGAGGCAAGGCCTCCGTCACCGAGGACAGGGGAGGACAGGGTGCAGACTCCGAAGGCTGCACCACAAGGGCACACTCAGCCTCCCGGTGGGGGCACGGCAGGCACAGAGGGGCAACAGCGCGGAGGACGGACGTAACCACAGGAGCCCAGGCTTCTGCCAGAGGAGGCCAGGCTGACAAGACCAAGGGCCACGAAGGAGGCCAGGCTGACCACCAAGGCCAAGAAAGCCAGAGGCGAAAGGAGGGAGAGGGAGGGTCCTGTGAAGGGGGCCGGGGCGGGAATTCAACAGGGAGGCCGAGAGGCCCCCGGGGGCAGTGGCCCACTCTGCATGTCTAACCAGGCTTCCTGGAGGGCCATGGCCTCCGTACCCCTCCCACGTCACTGTGCCAGGGACAGGCACACCACGGGGACAGGGACGCGGGCACACTTGCTGGGGGTGGGCAGAGTGAGACAGAGAAACCGGGAGGCCACGTTCAGAGACATCAAAAGAGCTCTTCATACGAGGCTGTTGGGTCCTAGCTCAGACACCCAGCTGTCCCTGGCTCTCAGTTTGCTCACCAATAAAATGGGCCCACACCCCAGGGGCAGCGGGGAGAAGTGTGTGGAAGTCCTGAGCTTGGTGGCAGGCTATGTAGGGTGCTAGAGACTGAATCCTTTACAGGAAAGGACTGTAGAAGGTTAGAAACACAGGCCTTTCCACTAAAGGACAAGATCTTTGGCCCCCCAGAGATGCCACCAAAGCTCCTCGTCCTCTCTAAAGTGCCCCCACTATCCCTCCCTAACCAGCTAAGCCAGGGGGCACACACAGGTGTTTGCAGAGGGGGCACCCAGCAGACAGTCCTCTCACGGCAGCCGAAGCAGAGTGGCCAGCCAGCCTGCACCTACAGCAGCAGCCCAGGAGAGAGAGCAGGAGAGGGAAGAGCCAGCACTCAATCAAACATTTATTCCGGCCCATGTGGCTAAAATACTGGTCGCCTGCACGGCCATCAACTGTTGGAAATACAGCCTAAGGCCCCGAGGCCGATGCTGACTTTTTATTCACCTACAACTAATAAAGGCATCTCTGGGCCTCTGGAGGCCACCCTCAGCATGTGACCCTTCCTGATGAAAGCCAGCCTGTGCACAGCACGGTTTCAGAGCACCAGGCCCTCACAACAACCCTGTGAGGTAGGCTTTCTCCTGACACACACCTTGGAGAAAAGGAGACCCAGGGTCAGAGGGGCAGAGCTGACAGAATCAATACTACACAGGGACTTAAGTGGCCCTGAGACCTGCCAGATTCCAACATCTGGGCTCTTTCTAACATAAAACACAGACTCCTTTCAGACAGCTAACAGCTCAAGTTTCATTACATGATAGCTGAAACAAGAATCCTGGTTTTCAAACAACACGCAGCGTACAAAAGTCAGCAAGATACAATGTAACAATTGTAAACAGGTTAATTAAGAGCAAAATACAGTAGAGGTTATAAACATCCGCCACCTGGGATTGGTTACAACTTCGTTGGCTGTCCATCCACTCAACAAGGGAAGGGGAGCCCTGCCACTGGCCAGGCTCTGCGTCAGCACCCAGACTGCTGGCCTTTGAGCCCAAATGTTGCCAGAGGGGAAAGGCACAGAGTGAAGGGCAAGGGGCTGCCCAGTGCCTAAGGCACCCTGGGAGGGGCTTTTGGAGAAGGACATGAGGAGGTGCTGACCACAGGCCAGACGCAGAGGCACAGCTCAAGCAACCAGAAAGCACAGCCAGACCCTTCCCACCCTTCACAGAGGTGGGCGTGAACGCACACCCCCGGGGAGCCAGAGGTACCACCCAGAGCCCCCAGCCCCTGGCCTGAAAGTTCCCGTCAAAATCACTCCTATTTCATCTTAAAATGTCATACAAATGTAGCACTGTACCCCCAATATGCCCTGCATGGTTAAAATAATAATTTCCTACTAAGCTGCCAGAAGGAGGCAGCCCCCTCCCGCCCTCCTCTGGCATATCCCCGGGGGCACGCAAACCACCCTTCCAGAAACACAATCACAACTGCAGTTACACAGGTCCTCACAACAGCCCTGCGAGGTGGGCCCACCACAAGACGCAAACTCTCACAGAAAGGTCAAACCACACAATTTGTCCAGCTCCGGGGTCCTGGCTTCCCATGCTACCGCTCGTCCCCAATGCAAGGAGTCCTGCTCAGTCTTAGGTGTGGCCCCAAGCCTTGGGCTTCCCCCAGCTGGTGGGAGCAGAGGGCTCACTGGCTGAGAGGCGCACAACACTGAGGGCTACGTTCAGGATGTGATAAGGACCTGTGCCTCGTGTGCCCAGGGCTGCCAACGGACTGCTCTGTGTGGACCCCCGCCTGGAGCATGATCCCAGCCTCCTACAGGAGCGATACTCCTGTCACTCTCTCTCAATGCAGGTGAGCATCAGCTAATCTCAGAACGGGCAGGAATAGCTCTCAGAGGCCGATGCCAAAGATCAGAGCTTCTTAGTGCCTTAAACGCCTGCACCAGTGCCCACAGCAGGGCCTCAGCTCTCCCTCTGGCCTCTTAGGAAACAGGCTCAGGGAACGGTTTGCTGATTACTAATCAGCCTAGTTTTGTAAGGAACCAGCTGTAGAGAACAATCGACCTCCAGACAGAGCTCAGATCCAGAAGTTTGAGATGAATCAAGAGGTTGCCTGGTTTCGGACACACAAATATGGCACCTTCTCTCTCGAGACCCTGGGAGCCGACTCTAGTATAGCACTAGCTGGTTTTTTAAGATGTTCATTGAGTGTGAGTGCTGGATGGAGGGATGAAGTAATGACGGATGAGTTACAACCACTGCCATCTGGTGTAATAAGCCACAGGCTGGAGGCAAAGCTCATGGCAGGGACCATGCGCCAGGCAAGGAGAGGCCCGGGGTGGAGGGGACCATCTCCATTTGGGTCGGGAGGGCTCAGCCCCTGCGCCACTCTAGACCCTGACCCTGGACCACAGTCGCAGTGTGTGATGCATGGAAAAGCACCATGGGAAGAGGCCATGGGAGTGACCGTGGAGGATGAGACCCAGCTGGGACGTGCTCAGAGCAGTGACCCCAAGGGGGAAGGTACGAAGAAGGGTGTTGGCGTCATGACCACAGCCCATGGCACGACACGGCCCGCCCCACAGGGAAAGGCTTTGCTCTCAGGAAGGGGAAGGCCAAAGCACCAGCCGAGACACACAGGCTGAAGGCATGGAGGGGCAGTGGGTGGAGGTCCTGGTGAGAGTCGCCCTGGCCGCCCAAGCTTTGATGCCAAGGTACACATGGGTGAGGGTTCAGACGCAGGCAGACGGCGCTGAGTGCTATAGTAGAGGGGCCGGTGGCAGTGGCTCTCTGCTGGGGACAGGGGGTTGGAGGAAAGCCCTCCTCAGGTCCTGTGCCCTCCCCAGGTAGCCGTGACCCTGGCTAACTTTGAGGTAGGAGGCCAGGGGACATCCAGGAGAGTGTAAGGTCCATGGCACTCCTCAGATTAGGGGATGGAATTGTACCTGGGGGGAGTCGAAGAAGACTCTCCACCAGTTCTGACCTAGAACTCAGAACCCCGATGCCAGCAGCGATGCCAACTGTGCAGCCAGGACTCAGGGATGTTGGCTGGCACGTCACAGGACATGGGAACCCAACTCTCTAAGGGGAAACAGAGGCCCCGCAGGGGAGGTTACTGGGCAGGTACAAAAGCCCACCCTGACTGTACAAGGTGCTGGGCATGTCACCTAGACCTCAGGGGAGTCAGAAAGGTACTACTGCCCACCCACAGAGCTCCAGGGGGTGAGACCAGAGCTGGCAAACCACGATGGGCACAGCACATTTAGGGAATGCAATTGTGTATGTCCCCACCCACCAGAGAAAGGTGTCCCTGTCCCCACCACCCATTTTTCAGAGGAAAGTAATTCCTAAAGTCAAACTGACCTGAGAGGCCAGCTTGGCCACCCCACATCATGATGGGAACTCCCTAAAACTACCCTGTGCCTTGCCTGGTAACTCCTTGGACACCTCCAGTGACAGAGAGCCTCCCTACACCCACAGGACACCCTTGACCGGTCTCTTCAGAAAGCCATGACCCAATGGACTTGGACAAACAGTTCACAGAAGAGAAGATACAGGTTGTTAATAAGCATAGGTAGAAAACCGTCATTAGTATTCAGAGCAAGTTAAAACGATGCCAAAGCACTTCTTAACAGAGAAAACCCAGCAGATACCTTTAGAAAATGCTAATACATTGCTAAACATTGTAACACGCCGGAAGCCTTCTAAAAGTAATCAATATTCACACAAAAACCCCTAGGCTCTCATTCAAATAGCTCCACCATAGAAAACTCATTCGTTCATTCACTGATCCACCCAAGCGCACATCCTCCATCCTCTCCTACCTGCCAATCACCCACTCGCTCACCCGAATTTCCACCACACTTCCACCCGCTCATCCAACATCTATTTAGAGTCTGCCTGTCGGGCCCTGGAGACACAAAGATCAATTCAACAAGCTCCTTGCCCTTAAGGGGCTGACAGTCTAGCAGGAGACGCTGACAGTGAATGAAGCAATGATAATTTCTGGGGGTGAGAAGGTGCTTCAAAAGGATGAACAAAAAAAGTGGGTGTGCTCAGCTGTTAGTTGTGACATAATTTGCAAGATTAAAAAAAAAAAAGAGATGATTTATGCATGACAAAAGCGGGGTGGATTTACAAATGAGACCACAGCCACTCAGAGGGGTCCAATGCAGGGAGGTCATGAAGCCGATGAACAAAGAAAAGTGTGGATGGCAGAATAGGGAGGGGTACAGACAGCACGCAGGGGGGAGAGTGTGTGGTGAACAGTGGCAATCAGGTTGGTCTAAAGGACGCATGCTCATAAAAAAAATGTTCATTTAAAAAAAAAGTATGGCCATCAGACACGAATCTGAAGAGCAAAAAGAAAGCATGGCATGAGAGGGGACAGAGGGGTTGAGCTGTGGTTCCCTCCCTCTGGGTCACACGCCATCCACAGCTGCACACTAGGAACATCAGTAACTCGGCGCACCTGTCCCAAGGAGGGACTGGGAGTCACAGGGGGACACCAAGGAGAGTAGCAGGCCCTGACGTCACCAGGGGAAGTCATGCGTGGGGTGTACGCAAATGTCAATCAGGACAAATTTTTCCCTGCTTCATAAAGTTGAAACCAGCCCTGATCAGGCAGGAGGCCCAGGATCCTGGCCCAGAGAGCACGTGCAGATCACTCCACCCTGGTTTCTGAGCCCTACCAACTTTGAAATTCAGGATTTAAAACTAGGGAGTCAAAGGCCCTATGGGCTCCCACCCACCCCTAGGGGTTAAGTATGTCCATGGTGTCCACTCAGAATAGCCCTTCAGGGCCCCTTGGACAGCCCAGATACAGTAGCCACACTTGTAATCCCAGTGACTCCAGGGGCTGAGGCAGAAGGATCACAAGTGCTCCTTTGGTGCTCAATCCCTGGCACCAAAAAAAAAAAAGAGTCCCGTTTTTAACAATGTGAACAGCCAGCTCTCCTAGAGACCTGCCCCTGCTCTAGCCCCTGTCTTTCCATTTCCTCCTGGTGCACAGCTGTGGCCCCCCTCCTGCTTCCCTTCTGCACCCCAAACTTGCAGTCTTCTGAGCCTCCGCCGGCTTCTAAATCTGAGAACGTGGGTTCACCCCAAAGACCCCCGGTTTCTTCCTGTCCTGAGCCCCTCCCACCTGTTCCTCATCCCACAGTGACACCTGGGCTCGTCTGGAGATCTTCAGAAACCCATTCAGCAGGTGTCCTGGAATGATAGGTGCACCTCCAGGTTCCGGCCAGTCGAGGTAGAGACCAGAGCCCCAGATTCTGAAAGAGGAGGCCAGCAGACCCCTGCGGCCCCAGCCCCACGTCAGGGCCACGTGAGCTGCTCACGTGGCCCAGACACGTGGTGCTGGGGGCACAGAAGGTGGCTTCTGACACGTGAATTCCATGTCCTCCATGTTCTAAAGACCGTTGTCATCCATCAGGGCCTGTGCTAGGAGCTGAGGAGTCCCTCATCTTCCCCACCCCTCTTCTGAATGTCTTCACCTTCTACCAGCCTCAAGCTTGGCCCGTGCCCCACTCCACCCCCTCGCTCAGACCTCCCGCCACGGGACTACGCCAGGCCCTTTCCCACCGCTCTACAAACCCTCTGGAGCCCACCTGCCACCAACCATGTGGCTCCTCCCCACTCCCCTGGTGTACAGGTGCTCCCTGGGTCCAGCTAAGGTGACCTCTGCTTGCTCTGGGCACTTTGTAAGAATGAAAAAAAGAAAGTTTCTGATGACCCAAATATGAATTGGCAAGTCAAGGGGATTTGGGTCCTTCTTTCTACAGACAAATCCAGGTACATCCCATGAGTGCACAGATCTTGTCCACTACAGAGAAAGGGGACTCCCTGGGGGGGAACGTCAGGACAGACAATTCTCCAGGTGTCCCCCGCAGCCCCGGGGGATGAGCTTGAGAAGGCAGTTTCAACACAGAGTGCAAAGACACTTTCCACCAGAGTACAGAGTACAGGGTAAATCGCCGAAAAGAAAGGCCTTGAAACAGGCTCCAGGAATGCCACGTCTGGGCCCAGGACCCAGGACCGTGTCTGCACACGTGGACTGAGGGTTGAGAAGGGAGGTGCCCTGCTGGCACACTGCAGAGTCGCAAGAACAAAGTCCTGGTGCTTTTCCTAGGGCTCCTGGTTCCCTGGGCTACTGGGCCACCCTCCTCAGATGTGCCTGGACACTCCCTTGGCTTCTCCTGTGTGAGCCCCTGGTGGTGGCCAGCAGTCACAGCCAGGATAGCCCATGCTGGGCAGGGCCCAAGCTCCACCCAGGGCCTCCCGCTCCCTACCTCTGCTGCCCCCTGGTGGGCAAAGCCTCCCCCACAGGGAGCTCACAGGTGACCCCTGCCCAGGGAGGGGCCAAGATGTCCCCTGGGCTTAACACCCCTTGTTCTTGCAACTTTCTGCAGGGCCCAGGGCCTGAGCCCTTCCTGCCTACCCAAGGTTACAAATGGAACAGTGGGCAGAGACAAGCATGCACCCCCATCCTCAGCCCATGTCGGGGGAGCTGAAGACATTGCAAGACCACTCAAGGACAGGATGAGGATGCGAAATGGCCCACACAACCGAGACATGGCACCGCACCCAAGGCCAGGTCCTCCTGAGCCAAGTCCTCCAGCCAGGAACACCACAGGTGATCAACCCAGGACTCCACAACAGCCATCCCTCAGGCAGCCACCCATTCTCCTGGCCAGGCAACAGGACTAGTGGGCACAAGAACTGGGGGGTCTCCGCTGCCCTCTCTCCTTCTGCACACCTCTCTTCCTCCACCCCTGCCACTCTTCCCCCATCACTCCCTCTGCCTTTGCTCGGAAGCCGTGTTCTTTGTTCATGGCTATCCACAGGGCAGCTTTAAACTCAGCAGAACCCCCGGGTCATGGAGGCCTCTCTTCACAAGCCCCATTTGTTTATTCATATGTTATTTTTGTTCCTCACTTTTAATTCATCTTTCTCCCTTTCTTTCTCTCTTCCTTAGAGTCTCTCATTTTTTATAAACTCAACGTACAGAATCGGACCAATCAAGACCCACCTACGACGCCCTCATCCTTGATCCACGAAGCTCCATTTCTCAATTTTCGTGCATTCCCTCGCTTTCTATTTATGCATCCATTTGTCCTTCCTGACTCTTGTTGGGAAACGCTTTTACCTATTAGTCTCCTGTGAACATTAACTGCATCAGCCACGACCTGATGTGCAGAAGCAGCATCTCTCCGGCCCTGGTATTCACTTGCATTTGCGATCTTTCTCCCCCGCATTTAGTCACCTTTTCCATTTAAGTATTTATCCTTTCACTGATGGGCCTCAACTGCAGACGTTTTATTGCCGTGGTGGAAGGTGCAGCCCTCTGTAAGAACAGCCTGGTCCTTTATTTTTCGTGTGTTCTGTGAAGGTGTAATGTATTTATCTACTTAAGGAGTATGAGTGTGAACTCATAATCCCCTTTCACGCACTCTCTCTTAATTACCCATTTATCACTTTGGTTGCTTGTTTATTACTTTTTTTTTTTTTTTGGTTTCTTTTTTTTTTTCTTCTCTCTTTCTCCCTCCCCCTGGGAACCTGGGTCTGGTTCTGAATTATCTCATCCATCTTAAGGATTAACGACAACCTCATTACTAACCCTAACAGATCTCCCTCTTCCAGATACACCCACGTACTGGTGGCCTCTTTTATTGGTCCCTTTACCTCCCTTTCCCTTGATTTGGCTCCACCCCGCCCTTCCTTCTCTCTTTGACACTCTCTCTCTTGCCTGTCATGCCTAGGGACCTCAGGTGCGCAAAGGAGATGAGCCAACTCCCCTGGGTGGCTCCTTCCGGGCTATTCCCAACATTTCCATTTCTAATTCCGTCATTCATGTGTCCATTCATTCTTTCTGTCACTCTTTTATTTCAATATTTATTCTTTTATTTATGGACCTCAGGTGCACAGAATTGGATTAGCCACGTCCGAGGTTCCCAGGGCCTTCTAACACTGGGCCACGTGGGGCTTTCTTTTGTTCGTAAATTCCTTGTACTGGTGATTTGGTCTAGGATTTATTTACCTATCTCAGGGGCCCAGTGGGGAAATGTGTCATAATTCTTGCTGCCTTCTCATTTCTTGTGCTAGCGAGGCTCCCTCTCATGTATTCATGTGCATTTGTTTATGCGATCGGTGGATTCATTGCCCACATCCATCTTGTCACAATTTTCCACATCCCTCCTCTTTCTCCCTTTTGCATTCTTGTATCTGTGAGAGGCTCGTGTGCAGAGGGGATTAATCAGGAGCATGGCCCCTCGTGTGTTTACCCCAGCCACTCCTCACTACGTTCCTTCTGACATTTGCTCTTTTACTGAGGAACCTCCGCTGTTACTCTTCTCTACGTTTAATAACATTTACTCATAATATTTAAGTGCTTATCCAGCAAGGGCCTTCTCTTCTGTGTGTCTATTTTAATTTTTTTCCTACATCTTCCCCTTTTCCTGGCTCTTTTTCTTGTGATCCGGTGCTAACACCTGCATCGATTCCTTCTCGCAGCCTCTGGCTTGGACCATTTGGACCACAATTTGTTCGTGTGTGTGTGTGTGTGTGTGTGTGTGCGCGCGCGCGCGCGCGCGCGCGTCGGTTTTGCGATGCTGGGGAGGGGACCCAGCAGACCAGCTATCCTACCTCTGAGCTACCCACCAGCCCAGGGCCACAATTTGTGATTAATGCTGATGACTCTCACTAAATAGACCCTCCTCTCAGAGACTTAATTGTTCCACTTATTATCTTTTCTACTTCTTTTCCCCCCCATTTCCCTTCATCTGATTGTTTCTATCATTCTTTCCCCTTTTATTCTTTGGGACACCCGCACCCAGGATCGGATGACCCTAAGCTGTTCTACAAGAGCAGCCCATTGGTGAACGCAGATCTTTTTTTCTCATTCATTCATTCGTGCATCTATTCAGTCTCCCTCTCTGTTTAAATACTTACTCTACACTTCTTGATGACAGGTGCACGTAATTGGATACATAATATCTGCAGTTAATGGGCCCACCTCCCTGGCCCCTCTGAAGTCCTCCCCAACATATTTTCGCTTTGAACTGTCTCTTGGTCGGTGGGTCCTTGTCCGTCTCAGAAGCACTGATGTCAATTAACCAGTGTGCTCGGTCCCCGCAGCCTTTCATCCTGGCCTGGCTTTCTCTCCTGCCTCTGTGCGTCTATTTACTTGTTAATACGTTCTCTTTCTTCTTTTGCAGCTAATTTGTACGTAATTTGTACATGTCCTTCCATTTTTCTTTGTGCCTCTCCCCCCTCTTTCTTGCATTCTCTCATTCTTTGACATGAATCAGAGTAGGCAAGGAAGACGCAGGGCGAGCGCTTCGTGGACGCGGGGTCCGGAGGATGCCTGCACACACCCCCCGAGCCCCACGCAGCGCCGTCTCCTCTCTCCTTTCCTTCCTTCTCTGCATTTAATCTTCTACTAGTGGAATTAGGTGCTCAGAGTTGGACTCCTAGCCCAAGCCCCTCTCATGGACCCACCCGTTTCTCCATTTCATAGCTATGACCTTTTGGCCCTTCTCTCTGTCCCTTCTCTCACTCCCATGGAGCTGGGGTGCTGGGTGGGGTGCGGGAACCAATACGACAACACCCTCTCCAGGCCCTCATCCTGTTTATTTTTTAATTTGGCACTGGGAACTGAACCCAGGGGTGCCTAATCACTGAGCCACATCCCCAGACCTTTTTATTTTTAATTTGAGACACGGTCTCACTAAGTTACCAAGGCTGGCTTTGAACTTGTGATTCTCCTGCCTCGGCCTTCTGAGCTGCGGGGATTACAGGTGTGTGCCACTGCACGTGGCCCTTTCTTTCGACACTCACTGACTGGTTCATTTAGATACTTAGCGTTTCACTGCGGCCCTGACACTTATTGTATTGAATCTCCATGACTCCAGCATCACCTCCTTTTATATCTTTGTTGATTTGCCCATCCATGTTTCTATACTTAACATTTGTGACATTTTTCTTCTTAGGGTTGTAGCTTATCTATATTTTCTTTTTCTCCTTCCATCTAGCAGAGCTCATTTCCCAGCACTGGGTGATTCAAACCCCCTCAGACCCATCTCACCTGTCACCTGGGGGCACCCATTTCTACTGTTCCTGTTCACCTGTCCACATATCCATCATTTTTTTTCTTTCCTTCTTTTGTTTTGGCATTTGTGTATCTGCACAAATACTAGCCCGTGTTTGGCCCTCCCTACTTACAGATCCAATGTTGTATGGATCTATGTGTTGACCTTGGGGCAGCAGGTTGCATGGTCCACGCACACTTCCCGGCCTGGCACTCCACACATATTGTTGGTGCCCTCACTCCTTGCCCCTTCCATTCACTCATCCATCTAATCACTTGTTACACAGTGTGACAACATCCCAACAAGAAATCGAAAAACTCACTCCTCTTAGGACTTCCTGCTCCCTCCCACAACTTGGCCACCACAGTCACAAACCCACAGTTCAGAGACACACATGAATGGCAGATGCACAGCAGAGACAGACAAATGCTAGTTTACTGTTAAGATTCTCCCAGGGCTCACATCCTAGACCTACTGGGGGCCGAGCCAAGGTTACAACCCCCATTCCCCAGACCCCCTTGGGAGGGCAGGCGCTTCCCGCTCTGCCCCTCTGGACCCCATGAATGGCCATCCCCATGAGAAACCTGTTTCAAGACCCCAGAATACATAGACACACACATGGTACATAGTCTCGCGGTGGGAACGACGGACACAGGGTTCACTTTTAAATAGGTGGCTTTGTCTGTAGCAATATACAAATATTTTGGCCTTTCAAGGCAAATACAAAAGAAACTCCCTATTAACATCGCTGAGTGTCTCAGTCCCAAACAATAAAGACCTTGAAGAGGTTCAGCCGGAAACTTTGAAGACAGAAAACCTGCCCATTATGTGTTCCAGACATTTCGAGGGGGTGAACGCAGGTCATTGGAGCTCGAAGCCCAATTGAGAGGCTGGTCCCTGGGCCCGCATTTTCTCCTTGGCCCTGTGAAGGGCCCCCAGCTCACAAGGGCACTTCCATCCTAGTCTGCCCTGCACCATGAGAGCCAAAGGGAGACTCGGTGATGAAAGGGCCTTTCATTTAGAGGAGTGAGAAAGGAGAAATTCTTTGGGGGTCCCACACTTGAAGCTGTCTATAGAATCTTTTTTTTTTTTTTTTTTTTTTTTTTAGCTGTAGAAACAACACAAGGGGGCCGGGGGCTCTCGTCTCAAAACCCGAGCCCAGTCAGCACCCGGCTTCACTCACTGGGCGCACCCCCTACCCCAGGCGCCGGCCACCAGCTTGCCTGGCACAGTGCTCTGGGCAGCAGCCCTCCCTCCCCTGAGGGCCACACGGCCACAAGTGTGCTCATTATACTCTGGCAACTTACGGTTCAGGGCTGGAAGGTGCTGGGGTGCTGTGTCCGGGGTGCTGGGGTCCTTTCCCACGCTGGATTTCAGGTGAGGGTCTCAGCTAGAAGGAGAAAGCACCCTGTCACGGACAAGACCCCATGGAGCAAGAGGTGGCAGGAAGAGCGGCGGGTCAACGGGGGACAGCGCAGGCCTGAAGTAGGGGTTCCCCAACCTCAAGAAGCTCACTCTCCTGGGAGCCCACTCATCCCCCAGCTGTCTGCAGGGTGGACAGGAGGTGCAGAGATGGGGAACACGGCTCCCCACCCAAGAGCCCTTCGGTGGGTACAGCCTAAGGCTCAGGGCTGCTGTGCAAAACCAAAGACCACTGTGCAGTTGGGGACGAGCTGACACCCACAGGGCTGCTGAGGGTGCAGGGTTTTTAGCGGGCACATACTTCAAGGGATGAGGTGATTCCAGGGTGCCCAGGCAGACATCCCCACTTGAACCACGGTGGACACACTAACAAGCCTCAAGGAACACGCTGACCAGGGGCACCAAGTCTTGACTGCAAGTTTTTGTCGTCAAACTTCAATTCCAAGAGTGAGATCAGCAATGGTGTCACGTGCCATTATAAAACTGTCAAAATCCACAAATGTCCAACACAGAGCGAGCCCCAAACACGCAACTGTGGCTTCACTCAAGAATCATATATGGGGGGGCTGGGGAAGTGGCTCAAGCGGTAACGCGCTCACCTGGCATGCGCGGGGCGCTGGGTTTGATCCTCAGCACCACATAAAAATAAAATAAAGATGTTGTGTCCACCGAAAACTGAAAAATAAATATTTCTCTCTCTCTCTCTTTAAAAAAAAAAAAAAAGAATCATATATGGGGGGGGCTGGGGCTGTACCTCAATGGCAGAGTGCTTGCCTGGCATGCGTAGGGCACTGGGTTTGATCCTCAGCACCACATAAAAATAAACAAATAAAATAAAGGCATTCTGTCCATCTACAACTACAAAATAATAATAATAATAATAATACATGGGGAAAAAAGAACCAAGGGCCGGGGATCAAGTCAACCTTGGTTGGTGGAGTGCTTGCCTCACATGCAAAAGCCCTGGGTTCCATCCCCAGCACCACCACCAAAAACAAAGAAAAAAATGACGTCTAGATACCCTCCCATCAGTCACAGCAGACCTCAAGAGCGTACAAGATTTTAACAGAAGGGGAACTGGTCGGGGGACCCACATGGAAATTCTCTATATTTTCCTCTCAATTTTTCTAAATTAAAAACTGCTGAGGAAAAAGAAAGTCTCTTCATTAAAATTTAATTGTAAAAATGGTACTAGGACTCGGTAAGGTAGTACACACCTGTCACCTCAGCAACTCAGGAGGCTGAGACGGGGGATAGCGAGGCCAGGCCAGCCTAGGCAACTTAGCCAGACCCTCTTAATTTTTTATTTTTTTAGTTGTAGATGGACACAATATCTTTATTTATTTTTATGTGGTGCTTCATGCATGCGAGACGAGCGCTCTTCCCCTGAGCTACAACCCCAGCCCACAAGACCCTATCTTAAAATAAAAAATAAAAAGCTCAGTGGTGGAGCACTTGCCTAACATGCACGAGGCTCTGGGTTCAATCCCCAGGACTGAAGAAAGAAGAAAAAAAAAAGAAAGAAAGAAAGGGGAGAAAAAGGCTAGAGTTTGGTAAAAGTAGATTGGCGAATGGCAGAAAGGGGGTCTAGACAATGGAGGGTGGGGGGCTAGGGATTGGGGCAGAAAACACATTAGAAAACATATCTGGGGACTGTTTTCCAGGTGAGACACAGACAAAGGCTGGGGCCCAATGGGGAGGTGCCCAAGGCCACCTGGGAGTCAGAAAAGCAATGGGTGGACATGGGGTGCTATGGAGAACCTGAGTGGTACCAGTCCATGACATCACGAAACCACAGGTCCCCAAGACCCCTGGTGCAGGCTGCCAGATGCCTGCCTCACTGGCCCCCCAGGTACCCTAAAGAACTGCTCTCCAGCTACCTGTCTGTATCCTGACCTGTCACTGGGAACACCCTGCCACCACGTCCTCCCCACCCCCAGCTGGGACATCCAAAACCCCATCAGCTCTTGCTTCCAAATCTTCCGACAACTCCTTCCCTGGCCTATGCTCCCAAACATGGCTTCCCATAACTGGTGGATCGGATATCCAAGGGAAAGTCTTAAAAATGAGTGTTCGTAAGGCAGCGGCCACCCTGAGGGACCCTGGCAGGCTCTGCTTATCTGGAAGCTCAGGACCACCTATCAAGAGGTAGTCCAGACCTCCCCCTGGGCCGAGCATGGCCGGGTGGCGGCCCATCATAACCACAGTCCTAAGGTGACAGTGGACTGCAGACCAAGAACACACCGCAAGACCAAAGGCACTGCCACTTCCCACGGGAATAGACCCGGACCCTTGGTTCATTGCTTGTTTGGTTCTGTTTTGTTTTTATAAAAGAAGGAAAATCAGAAGCAGCTCAGGGCATCTGGGTTTTTTCCCGTGTCTGTTCCAGAGACCCCCATGGACCCTCAGCGCTCCCGACTGTCCTTAATTAACTCTGCATACAGACCCCAGGCTCCTCAGCTAGGACGCAGCCCAGGCAGAGTCGTGCCTTGGATTTAAAACTGCGTGTACCAGCTCCGGTCTGCTTGGCGTATTAATAATGTGGTGCTGGGCTGGGATCTTAACAGTCAGAAAAGCTGCAGAGATGAGTCACTGTCTGGAACCAAAGGAAAAACAAGGCCCCCTCACAGAGTCCAGAGGGACAAACTGTCACGAGCATTCGATCGCAATGTTCGTGAGTGCGTGCACTGAGCTCATGGCCAAAGCACCAAGGGACCCTGGGAGCACACCCCCTGCCCCTGGCTCATCGCGACTACAGCCCCCCTCTGCATCTTCAGCTGTAAAGTTACTCCTCTAGAGGCAAACAGGACCTAATTGATCTGGCGTGTCTTTGGTACAAATATCTTATGGATGTTTTGAGCAGAGAAAGATGTAAAAGGGTCATTTTTATTAAAATGTTGATTTTAAGAAAGAGAGCCTGTGGTTCCACAAATAGCCAGCCCTGCTCCCCCCGTGGACTTCCTACCTGTTGAGTAAATGCCACCCTTGTCTAACTTCCCCTGACAAATGTAAGCCCTTTGCAGAACTAATTTCCTGTACCTTTGTGAGACTGGGGCCCTGGACATTATGGGGCCATTTATGAAAAAGGGAGCGGTAATTGGGACATCTTTTGAAATCGTGTCCCCTCTCTGCGCCGGGCCCCCATCAGCCCTCTAATTTTAGTTGGTCGGGTTACAGAGGATGTTTACATATGCCTCTTCCTGGAATTTCACCTCTTTGCTTCAGGAGTGGGCAATTAGAGAGAATTAGGGCCTATTTGGCGCATGTTTACCGTTAATGGATAGAGGCTGAGGCAGCCTTGAGAAAAGCAGTCTGCCGGGCTAATTGAAGCTGGCAATTTTTTGATTCCTCATTTCAGCTCAGGTATTGTAGCAACCAAGGTCACAAAACAAAAGCTCCAGCCCACCATGGTAATGACCGGTGCAGGCCTGCCTGAAGGCCTGCAAGCGACTTAGTACCCTAGGCTGAAGCAGCACGGAGAGCTGGAGGCCTCTGCAAAGCTGCCTGAGCCGGGCAGCCCCACGGGAGGCGGGGGGTTGCCCATCCCCTTTCCAGAAGTTTCCAGGCTGATGGCTTTCTCAGCTGAGTGAGGTTTTGACAAGGGTCTCCTGATCCAAAGGCACAAGGTGGGCAGTGGGGACAGTGCAGCTGCCACACTCTCCTGGGACCAAAGCCACTCTACAGCCCAAAAAAGGTGTCCAAGGCTGGCCAGCAGCCCATGTGATTACAACAGTGCTCCTAACTTGGGGGCCCTGCACGTAGGATCTGGGGGGCCCCTGGGCCCTGCCTACACCCAGTCTCTGACCTACAGTGAGGTCTGTGTCCTCAAAAGGCTGGCAAAAAACTAGCTGGTGGCCATGAACCATGACCACTGGTCCAGCAGGAGCCTGTGGCCAGCAGAAGGCTCCCCACCAGGGTCTGCTGCCAGCTCATCATGTGAGGTCTCTGGCCCCCTCACCTCTGAAGTGGGGGGCAGTAAAACCAGAAGCCTCCCAGGTCCCTGTGACCCTAAAGACTCAGTGGACATGCACACAAACCACACCTAACCACCATGGAGTCCATCAGAACTCAAGGGCCCTCAGATGACCACAGGCCTGTATCCCCCCCACTTTCTAGATGGGAAAATTGAGGCCCAGAGTGCTGGAGACAGGGCCTAAGGTCACACCCATCATCAGGTCTGAGCACAGGCGGTGCCCAGGTCTCTGGAAGGTATCACTGCCTGACCCTGAGTCCCCCCATTTCTAACTCTCTCCTCAGACCACCTGACAAGTCCCAAACAGGGGAATGTGCCTGGCTAGGAGGCTGGTGGGGACCCAAACGGACACCCAGGACCCTATGCTCCCTCCACTGGTGAAACAGGGTCTTGACTCTCCAACACCAACATCCTGAGCTGCTTCTGACTTACAGATTATGGCTGCGGCCCCATTTTACAGATGGGGAAACCGAGACCCAGAAACTAGCAGTAACAAAGTAACACTGGCCACAGTGAGACCCAAGCCTTCTTCCTCTTACGGTGGAGATTTTGCTACTGGTTGCGTGGAGTGGCCCAGACCCTCAGAGCTCGTGGGCACGGCTGTTACACACAGCTTCTCCCCCAGCCCAGCAACCCCAGGGGCCACCCTTGCTCTGCCTCTGGTCCTCCCTAACCACACACACCTGCACCCTGGACTTCAGAGCCCCCAGCCCTAATTTCTGAATCTGCTGGGGTGACTGAAGGAAGGACCGGGAGGCGGAAGAGCCGCACAGCTGCGATCCCCGGTGGCCAGCACAGACATGCAGTCAGCCTTTGGCCCCTCTGACTGTCCTCCTTCCCCAACTTTCCATTCCGGAGTTCTGTCTCCTCAGCCCCATTCTGTCTCTGTGGCTGTCTTTTGGGCTTCAGGCCCAGTTTGATCAAACTCTTGTTTACAGTTATAGCCATTGCAACTTTTCTTCCCCAAAAAACTTGCACAAATCAAACCCTCAAACCAGAAAGTGAGAACAGGCTGGCTGATGAAGCAGCGTGGGTCTCTGTCTGGTCCTTGGGACCCGACACACACAGGGACAAGGGCCCCCCACACAGACACACACTAAATCTCGGGGAAGGGAACTGAGGTCTTCTTTTCATCTGAAGAAAGGGCACCTTCCGTGGCCAGCGTGCATTCACAGGACCTGGGAAAACTCTGTGGCACCCGCCTGATTATCCCCAGGTGGCTCCTCTCCACTGGGCGCCCCCATTCCTTTCTGCCTGCGCCTTTGTTTCCATCCGAGCAGCCCTGGGAGCTCCCAGGCTAAGAGTCTCCTCCTTAAGCCCCTGCCAAAGACCCTATTCACTGTGTAAAGAGAAGCCAAGCAAAAGGTGGAAGGAGCCCCCTCCCCGCCCGGCTGCCGAGTTAAGAACTCCCAGACCATCTGCATTTTTTTCTTAAGCCCAAAGAAATTGGAGAGCAATTAAGAAAGTCATGACTATCCCTCAGCCACGTCCTCTCCTTAATTAACTCCTCTCCCACACACAGCCCGCTCGAGTTGGGGGGCCCTGCCGGCCCTAGTCATCAGGCACCTGCCCTCCACACCAGCCCGCCACAGTCACCAGGACCTGGGAGCTACAAAGACAGATGCAGACATGTCTGGAGGCCTTGTTCTGAGAAGCCTGGGTAAAGGGGGGACCTAGAGGCACTAGGAATTCCAGGACCCATGACCACCTCAGAGATGGGCCTCCTGGGTGCTGGGCCCCAGGGTGCCCGCGGGGATGCCAGCAGGGCAGGCCCCTCAGTGGTTCCCTCACTTGACCTTGCCTGCCTCTGATGTACCCCACACTGAGGGGAAGGGCCACCTCTGTGAACCCCAGACCCCGGGAGCCCTGCTTCCCCAAGGCCCTGCCAACAACAGGCTTGGAACCGCCTCTCTGAACCATCTGGGCGTCACAGTGAATGCCCTTCCTCCTGGAAGGTCCCTGGCTCTCTAACCGGGAGCCCCACACTTGAGATGGCCTCATCCAGAAAAGTTCAACCCTTCCAGAATTTTCTATCTGCTCAAGCCAGGGACAGGGACCAGATTCAACTTCCTTGTTCCTCCTTCGGGAGAGGGGACAGGGTTCCAAGCAGCAAGGGAAGGGGGAACTAGTTCTTGGGTCCCACTGACAACCATTTCAACTCCAGTCTCCTAAAGAGAACGTGCTCCCAGTGCCCCCACGTTTCCCTGTGCAGCTTCCACACTGTCCCTACACTGTCCGACGCTGTCGGCTGCCCTTTAACCCTTTGCAATCTCAATTCGTCTCCCTCCACACCCCCTTCTCTGCAAGCCTCTGCTCCTCTTTTCAAGGAAAGATTCACCAGCGAGCTCATTAAAGGATGGGCAGATCTCCATTTTTTCCCCTTCGTTCTTTCTGGAAGTCAGATTGCTCATAAAAAACACATTTAAGTTACTTCATGTAAATGAATGAATAAGAAACACATGCATCCTGTTGCCCTTGAGTCTTGCCAGGTTTTGACATTATTTGGAGAGAAGTACTTGGAAATAGGTTTGGAGGTTGACTCACGCCCCAGGAGGCCTGGGGTCGGGGCCCTGAAAGCTCAACAAGCAACTCGCAGGTGGGAGGATGAGGGGCTGAGTGGGGCCACTGTGTCCCTTAGCTGAGCCCTGGCTTTCCTTTCCCATCCACCCACAGAGGGCAGGTGGGAGAGGAGGGCCAGCTTCCACACAAGACCCCCACCTATTCCCAGACATCTGTGCCCGCCAGCACAATGACACATGACCAGAGACGCCATTAGCCTACCACCAGGGTGACAGGGCCCTCTGTGCCTCGCTGCCTAGATGGCCAGGTCCTCATTTCTACCCCCTTATTATGAGTGCTGGGCTCAGGGATTGGCCAATCCATCAAAAAAGAATCAAAAATGTTCATTTCCCTCAACCCTTAGCCTCCTGCAAGAGCAGGATGAGTCTCTGCCAGGCTGACGGTTCACATTAGCTTCAACTTCTTTAATTGAGAACTTGGTATATTCTTAATTTATTGTTCACCTAATGACACACAAAACCCCCCAAAAATACATGTTTGCCTGGGACTTGACCTTCACAAGGAACTGGAATATAACCCAGCCCGAGGACTGAGACTATTCCAGACTCCTGGGAGGCAGGGGGCTGTCAGGGTGAGCCTGCAGAGGGGACTTGGGCCTTGCCTTCACTTTGCCTTCACCTTTTTTGCTCAGTCTACCTTTCCAGAGTCCTGAGCCCTCTCTGAGGAAAGAGGCTCGAAGCCACGGGCATTTGGCTCGGCCCAGCTACGAGGACGCTTCATCTAAGCTCCGGATACGATAACCCCCCAGGAGCCCCGCATCCTGCCCTGTGCAAAGCTCTTCTCCCGGGCCTCCTCTCCGCGTCACTGTGTTTGCAGGTGGCTCAGCAAATGCCAGCTGTGGAGTAAATGTCACAGGGCAGAGCCTTCCTCATGCCCTAGGCACACAGCTCCCGCCTCCCTGCAGCCTGCGGGCTCTCCAGAGAGCCAAAACAAGCAGACCACACATGGCCCCCCGCTTCTGGTACCTGTGCCCCTCTGCCTGTGCGGACGGGTTTTGTTTAAAAATAATATCCCCTTCCCATTTCAATTTCAGGGGAGAAGGGCAGGATGCAGAGCAGGCATCGCTGAATCCTCTGTTTGATTAAAGAACATTATGGAAGCTGCGTGCTCCAGCACAGCCTCCCCGGGAGGGGCAGGGCGCACGCAGGCTTCCACCTCTGGGGGAACTGGAGTCAGTCAGGGGCCTGGCTTGGAATTCTGTTCACAGAGGCTCTGGCTGGGACATCAGGGGGTGTCAGCTGGGACAAGGACAGTGCTGGGCCCACTTGAGGCTCAGGATGTGCCTTCACCCCCCCAGGGCAGCCGGAGCCCAAGCAAGGGGAGCTCAGGTCCCAGCAGGAGACCTCCCAGGTCACCCAGCAGACTCCCATGCCCCCCAGGACAGCCCGATCCCGAGCTCTCGGCGGCACTGGTGCATCTTGAATAAGTGAACCACAAAAACAAAGGACACACCCTCGAGTGGTTGCCACCTCCAATCCTCGCTTGCTCCTCCTCCTCCACCAGTGATTTTATTTAAACAAACAAAAACATTCCCGTCTCATTGCAATTTCAGGGGTGAGGAAAGGGGGCCAAAGGAAGGACTCACTCAAAACCACCATTTGATTAAAGGACATTATCAAAGCCCCGTGTGTGACACCAGTGTTCTCACAGGCAGCGACGTTGCCATGGCTGGCGGCGAGAAATGTCTTCGAGCAGGAGCAGAAGGGCCCCTTCCACGTCCCTGAGCTCGCCCACAGGCTCCACAGGCCTGGGCCAGGGTGGAGGCTCCATGTCACCTTGCACTAATGTGCACGAATGTGTCAGCTAAGCTTTATTGAGCTTCTACTGTGTACCTGGCCAGTGTTGGATGCTCCCCACTTACCGTCCCTGGCTGGCAGTCGCTGGCGGTCACCATGAAAGGAGTAGGCCCACACTCGCTGGCTTGGCATGGCAAGGTCTCTGTTCCTGGCAGCTTCAGGCCCCAGCCCCCGCCCCCCAAGCTCAATGTGTAAGGTCAGCCTGTTACCTGCCCTGGCTAAGTGTTTATGTCCCTGAACTGAGGCTGTGTGAGCTGACCCTAACGAGATCGTGTGTTGACAACGGCGAGAAACAACTCACCCCAATCCTGGAAGGAGGCCAGAGGCACGTAGAGAAGAAGGGTCCGGTCCGGTGGTGAGTCCCGGGGTGGGGCGGGGGTCCTCCGCACGTCCATCCACGATCTTCAGCCAACTCGGCCAAGGTCCCACGCAGTCCACGGTGGACGAGTCCGGCTTTGGGGAGGGGGAGATCAGAGTTATTCGAGAGAAGCGTCCCAGGAAAACCAGACGGGAGGCCGTCTCGCCTGCAACGCGCTTCTCAGTGGAGTGCAGCGGCTACTGTGGATGAGCCGTGAAGGAAAAGATGCAGGGGGGACGCCAAAGGCCCAGGTGGCCACCCCAAAACCAACACCACATGGTCAGCTAGGGACCTGGCAGGGCTAAACTCAGGACTCCTGGGGACCTGGTAGCAATATGGGCAGGCTGGGGACACACCCACCAGGCAGGAAACGGGGGTCTCTGGGGCCAGCAGGATGGGATGTAAGTTCAGCTACAGCCTGGGGTCACTCAGACTAGGCTAGGCTCACAGGAGGTAGCCTCTGAGGATGGTGGCATGAGATGGAGACTCCAGCAGGCTCATCCCACGGGAACCAGGAACCTGTTGGAAACTGAGAGAGCTCTGAGTGGGCTGGAGAGTGGCATCTGGCCTTGGTGGCAGGGCTGAGGGCAGCAGGCAGGCCAGGCGACCACAGACGTGAAGTTAAGGAACACCCGCATGTCGGGCAGAGGCTAGACTGAAGCAGGGAGGGTAACAGTGCAGGCTGGGCATCGTGGCAACAGGCTACAGCAAGCAGAGTGCCAGGTGGGTAACCAACCTGGACCCTGGGAAACTGCCAGAGGAGCCACCGGGTAAGAAAAGCAGGTAGGAGCTGGGCAGCGCAGAGCCTGCACACACCCCTGGAGGTCCCCAGCCCTATGTCCTCTAGGAGGACACAGGCCCCAGCCAGCAACGAGGGGCCTAAAAAGCTGGACTGAGCCCCAGGGGAGGAAGGAATCTAGATGAGGGAGAGGTCCGACTCACAGACCCCAATCCAAGAGGGAGACCTGTGTGGCCAGAGGCTAGGGACACATGCTGCAGCCATCCCTACGCAGCCACCTGGGCTGAGAGCGTCAGGACCACAGTCCAGAACAGCCATCCACACTTTTGTGGGATGGGGGAGGCAGGGGGGCAGGCCCTTGGGGGCCTGAAAAGCCACAGACACAAGCTGCGCCCTCCAGCTGCCCTCTACAGGGCTGGAGCCTACTGCTCCAACTCCTGGACAACCCCCCGGCCCGCCCTCCCAGGGGAGGTGGAGGCCATCAAGGGACTTGCTAGGTGACAGGTGCCAAGTTCAGGGCCGGGGCCATGGGCACGCTCAGTTAGGATCAACTGTTGAATGACGGCATGAACGCGTGAGTGGATGCAGGCTCGGCCAGCAAGGCCCCTTCAATGAGGGCTGGGGCAGGAAGCTACCCACTCCCCTAACACAAAACCGCCCTCCACCCCTTAACCTAGGATTCCGCAGGGCCCGCTGTGCAGCTCGGGTGGGGGGTCCAGCCCTTTCATTCACTCACCTGTCCAAACAGACATCCCACATACTCTTACTGAGCCCCACTAATGCCAGGCTGGTGCTTGGGCACCCAAAGGAGGGGGGGCAGGCCTAGGGCACTCTAGAGGGCCAGAGTTGGAATTGGTGAGGGAGGGGTAGGAATGGGGAGAGAGAGAGAGCAAGAGAGAACAGGGGGGCAGGCAGTGAAAGCAGAAAAACAGCAACTCTCAGAACTCGGGGTGGGGGGGTGTCTCTGCCCAGCCCCTCTAGGCCTCATTGTCTCCTGAGCACTCGGAATGGACTAGATGGACACACACAAAGTCAGCAGTGGACTCAGGTGTGTGAACCAACTCTGAAGCCAGCCTGGACCCCTGGATTAGGAAAGGGGGAGCCGTGTCAACTCAGGGCTGCAAAGAACCCTCAGGAAACAAAGAGATAGATAAAAAGGGCTCCTCCCCCACCACACTCAGGGGAACAGTTGGTTCAGATCCTTCTGCTGTGGTCACAGAAAAGCTTAAGAGGACAGCCTGGGTACCAGAGACCTAAATAGCTTCCAAATGGGGCGTGACTGGGGCCCAGCATCCCCATGTTCAGGCTGCTGTGGTTTCAGGGGTCTCAAAACCCCAAGGACCCTGGATGATGAATGTCCTCCACCCCACCCCCCAGGTCTGAAGTATCTACAGGGGCTAAATATTCGTGGTGGCTTTAGGGCTATCCCTTAATGATCACTCTAGATCTGCAGGTGAGGAGGAGCCCCAGGGAGCAGAGTTAAAACCCGTCTCTCCCGCAACATGGCCAGCTGCAGCTTCTGCTCTCCAGTGGGGGCTGGAAGGGAGTAGGTATGTGATGCCACTTTCAGAGGCCTCAGCCCTTGTCCCTGTCCTGTCTCAGCACCTCTCTGGGGAGGGTGGACAACTGCATCCCACCTCCGCAGGAGGGGAAGGAGTGCCTCTGGCTTTGGTCTCCCGGACCACTGCCGTTCCTCCATATTGCTCTCCTGGGGTGCGGGTCAGAGTTGGTTCTGCGACTTGGAAAGAGGGTCAGTTCTGACCCACAATGCCCCAGAACCTTCAGCCTGTGAAGGTCCATGAGGGGGCCCCTTGAGGGTCTAACTTATGACCTTCTCCTGCTCTAACCCTCCCCCTTCTCTAGTTGTTCTTCCAGTTCCCTGATCTTGATCGATCTGCCTTGGGGTGAGAAATGTGCCCAACTTGGGACAAACAGCGTGAATTTCCTGCTGAGGACGTACCTGTTCTAGAGATGTCGATGAGCTCTGGGGTTCAGGATGGGGTGGGACACTAAGTGCAAGGGGACCGACTACCCTGAGATGCAGGACCTGGGGATGGAGCCACGGGTCCGCCACTGGGCTCCAGCACCAGCCTCAGGTCAAGCTGCAACCTTCCCCTAGCACTTGGCGGATAGAATCTGAGAGGCACCGGCTCTCTGAACCCCAGTCTCACCAGTGTGACACACTGCACCCTCTCTTGGGGCCCGTGTCCCTCTGCCTCTCAGCCTAGAGGGGGCAGGCTTGGGTGCTTGACACCTCTGACTTGGAACTCTACTACCACCTGCTCATCCAGGTAAATTCTCAGTGGGGCCTAACACAAGTCAGGTGTGTGCCAGGGTTGGACACTGACTCCTGGTGTTGCCCCAGGCCCCTGCTGTTGAGGGGGACAAGTGGACTGGCCTGTTAGGTGTGTGTGCTGGACGGGGTGCAGCCCCCTGAACCTCACAGCCTGTGTGCAGCCCTGTTCCCTAGCTACCTTCAACTCCCCCCACCCATCGACCTTGCACTGTGACAGAGGCAAAGACTTAAACGAGGAGCAAAAGGAACGTCACTCGTGGCACCAAAATTAGGAGTGTGGCTTAAGAACTTGCGTGGCCCCTGCCCTGCGGACGCCGGTTCACCTCATTATGGAAATCAGTGTGTTTGCTTCCCAGACAAAGAAGGCTCCTCGTGAGGCCCACACTGGAATCCAGCAGCTACCTCATTAGCGTCTGCGGGCTCTTCCTTCCACTAGGCCTAAGATTAGCCCTGTGTTCATTAAGGGAAAGGGCGGAAGGTGGAATAACCCTGAAAACCCAGCTGGGGGCGGGGGGTGGGGGGGGGCTCTTTTCTGCTGGCCCCTGGCTCCGCGGCGGTACCCTGTACCTAGGGATTTAATCACCAGTCGGGGGCGGTGGGGAGGGGGCAGGAGGCAAAGAGGTTAAACTCGATGAAGGAGTTAAAAACCCAAAATGGGGCTATTTGATTTGAAAGCTTCCTGGAATTTGTCATTGGGATAATCGATTTAAAAGCTTCCTCCTGTTTCCTTTCTTCCAGCCCAACCTGACCTCAGAGGAAAGCTTCTCCTGGATGCGTTTTTTTGGGGGGTTAATATTTCCTAAGTCTCCACTTCCTACCTTTTTGTCTTTAATGCCTTTTCTAAATTGTTGGTTTCTTCTTTCTCTCCGGCCCCCTCCCGCTCCCTTTCTTTCCTGTCTTTGGTTCTCCCCGTGGGAACTTCACTTTTAAGAAAACCTAGCAGGGACTCTCATTGCATTTTCTCCCAAAGGCTCTGCTGACTTTGCTTCAAGTCCCTTTGAGTGTCCGGCACTTACCTGCAGCCTAGTCCACCTCACCTGGAAAGGTAAAGGTGTCAACCCTGTTTTGCAACTGAGATAAGGAGTCTCGGGAGAGTGGACTTAGCCCACGGTTTCAGCCCTCGTTGGCTGAACTGGGACTCGAACCCAGTGCCAAGGCAGCAAGGCAAGAGGCAGGTTTCTGAAGTCAGGAGGCCTGGGCTCCCGGAGATAGGAGCAAGGGAGGCCAAAGCAAGTGTCCCCGTGAAGCCACAGGGAGAGTGTGTAAACAGGTGGGCCGGAGGCACAGAGCCATCCGTGTGAGAAGAGAAGTGTCTGTGTGTCCATGAGCCGGAAAGGTGTCAAGAGTTAAGCCACAGAAGTCTTTACCTGAGGGAGAGGCGCTGGACGGAGCAGAGCGGGTCAGGAAGCAGTAGGCTGAAGAGGAAATGGAGGTGAGGAAGGAAAGCAGCGAGTGTAGACAGGTCTTTGGAGAAGCTGGGCTGCGAAGGAAAGACAGACACTGGAGTGGCTAGAAGGAAGGCCAGGAGGGGCCTGGGGCTCCAGGCTGCAGAAAGCCAAGTCAGAAAACCAGAGGGGCCACCAAGGTGGTGGAGGACAGGCCTGAGACAGGTGCACATCTACTGCTGGACCCTCAGAGGCAATGGGGCACCGACGGGTGCAGGGGAGACCCAATGGGAGGAGCCACTTGACAGCCTCTGCTTCCCTGGGAGGTGACAGGCCAGTCCTGGGTCAGGACAGGGTGTTGTGAGGATCAAATGAATGGATGGTTGCAAAACAGGGGACATGAACGTCCACTATTGTCACTCATTGACAGCAGGACCCTGGATTTTACAGCTCACTTGAATCATCTATCTCGCCAGGGCCTGGATTTTCGCTGACCATAAATTATTCTCCTTAAACATTAAGGATGTAAAAACCAGTGGTAAAAGCTCCTGCCAGTCTCTGGAAGACAAAAGGTTCCCTCCTAATAGCCTGAATTAACTCAAAGCGGGTCTCCGCCCACCTCATTTGTCACCTTCCAAGTCATCCTTCCACCTCCATTTGCCACATAATCCAATCAGCCCCTTTCAGATGCCTGGGGGCTATTGTCCAGCCAAGCTGGGCTTCTCTAAAGCAACCCAGAATGGTTTTTGTCTTGTCCGGACCAAACTGGTTGGCTTAAAAGGGGACCAAAGAAAGTGGTGGTCAAATGAGGACCCCAATTAGCTTCCAAGAGACTGTTTTCATATCTTTGTACCCCACGCCTAGCCTGGTGCGCTGGGCATATTGTCAGTGTTTCAGAAAATGTTTGTTGAACTAATTCTGTTTTTAGTTATTCTGTACTTTATTGACTAAGCGTGAACACACCCAGCACCTACTGGGTGCTCCCTGATGACTGGGGGGGAGAGGGCTGGGCAGCAGTGAGCCCCAAGGGCCGCCTGTGTGACAGTGTCCTGCCGGTTTACAAAGCACTTTCACAGGCCTTACGTCATTTAGTCTTCAAAAGCACCCTGTGGGGTAGGTAGACAAGGGTGGGTTTTTTTTTCTTAAATCCCCATTTAGACCATGAAAGGAATTGAAACTTGGAGAAGTTAAGCGACTTGTTTTAAGGTCACACTGTTATTAAGAGGTGAAGCCAGCACATGGTACCAGCATTGGGGCCACCAGGACCTCTAAGACCACCCTGGGCAGCTGGGGTTTCAGACAGACTGTGCCCTGGTGGAATGTTTGATTTGAAATTAGAAAGGCTCTTAGAACTCTGGGCTGGGGGCAACAGGGGGACCAGGGGCAGCTACAGTGGCATCCAGGGTCCAACTGTGACCCCTTCTCTTGCTAGCAATGTGGCAATATACTTACCTTCTCCTCTCCCCCATTTCCTTATGTAAGCCCTATTCTGTGGGACACGGGGCTGGACTCTCAGAGTTCTCCCTCTTACCTAACTGTCTAAAACTACGTCAATACCACATGTGTCCTCCTAGAACCTCAGCAGCTTACTGCACCCACATGTCACCTAGGAGTAACATCACACTACTTAGAAAGTGCCCTGGAAGTGGCCGCATGCACGATTGGTGTTCTTACTCAAGTCCGCCCGATGGCCATGTTAGTGGAGCCCCTACATGATGCAAGGAGAGCCCCAAGCATGGGGGCTGCCGGGAGTCTGTTGGAGAATAAATAACACGAGTGAGGCAAATGAGTGGCATGGGAAGAGGCTGACCTGCCAAACTCTTTCAACAAACATTTACTGACCACCTCCTCCACACCCAGTCCGGCCCCAGGCTTCTCTGGATCATTTAATTCTCACAACGGCCCTAGGAGGTTGCTCCTATCGTCCCCATTCCCTAGAAAAGGACAGGAAGACCTCGAAACAGGCGGGGCATGCCTTCGGTGGGTCAGGCGCATGCTCATTCCACAAGCCCACCAGGGGCCCCGAGTTGCCCATGAGGCACATCAAGCTCTTGGCCCAGGTCCCCCTCCTGAGAAGTTCCCAAAGGGATCCTTCCACACAGGACATCACAAAAACAATGACACAGTCGGCCATAAAAGACCGACACCCCTTGGGGAGGGAAGCACTCCAGGCGGCTGGCAGGTGAGCACAAGCAGAAGGCCCAGGAAAGCACCCACACACGAGCCCAAGCACAGGCAGGGCTGCCCGCCAATGCCCCCTCACTAGGGCATTGGTTTAAGTCTGTAGCCGGAAGGGTCAGCAGAGGGTGGGCGCTGGTCCTCTTCCTCCCACGTGGTCCTGGTCTTGGTGTCCCCTGGAGGCTGCTCCGGAGGCTGGTGGGAGAGGAGTCCACACTCACGGTGCTCTCTGCAAAGGATCAGAGATATGAGTTGCAATTAAGTTAATTAATTAGAGTTAGAACTAATTGGTTAACATTTTAAATTGTGTTTAATGGTAATGGGTCTGGGGGTGGACAAGCAGGGTGGCCGGCCCTGGGCTTCTGTCCGCCATGTTGTGTACAAAACCCCACAGCAGGACTGCGGCAAGATGGAGGTGAGCGGCAGGCACCTTGGCAGCAGCTTGACATCGGAGAAGGTGGTCCTTGAAGACGAAGGGGTGAACCGATGATGTCATCCCTGAAGAGAGACCCTGTGGCATGGGAGGGGGCAGATTAGAAACCATCTTGATGACCCCTAACGGCCAGCACTGGAACAGCATAGAGAAGGAGGGGGCAGTTGGAGGGAAAGGGAAGGAGCGGGAAGGGAGGGGGGTGTGGAGGGAGGAGGGAAAGGGGAGGGGGGGTGTGGAGGGAGGAGGGGGGAGGGGGGAGGGAGGGGGAGGGAGGAGGAGGGAGGGACAAGGGGAGGAGAAAGGAAGGATGACGACATGAGCCAGGGAGGGGGGAGAAGGTAAGAGGAGAAATGGGAGAGGGAGGAGGGAGAGAAGAAACGGGAGGGGGAGGTGGGGGAGGAGAAACGGAAGAGGGAGGAGGGAAAGAAGTGGGAGGGGGAGGAGAGCAAAGGGAGGGGGTAAGGATTACTTGATTGACAAGGCACAAGTGTTAACTGTGTGCGCCTGCGCAACTCAAAGCCAGGTTGAGCAGGCCGCGAGCCATTTGCACACCGAGACCGCTAGGGGGCGCGCGGCCCGCACTCAGAGCCCAACAGCACAGCCACCTGCGGCGCCCCCGCCCGCGAGCAGCTGCCTCAGAGCCAGGCTGGCGTAGGTGGGCGGGGGACGCCCAACAGGTCGCAGGCCTGGAGGGGCACCACGCACTCAGCCCATCGCATAGGGCCGCCATGTCCCCAGAACGCCTCTCCAAGTCACCGTCAGCCAGAATGCACCTATAGACTTCGGGGAGCGCACACGCATGTATCCAGAGGGTCTCCTACGCCCCCTACCACAGGGGTCCCCTCGCACCAGAGAGAGGGAAAGGCACCTAGAAGACCCCGCCGTAAGGGGCTTCTCAGAGCACGATTCCACTTTTGAAAGGCACAGAAATCTCGCCTCCAACCTTCGGTCCAATTAAACAAATTAATTAATTAAAATTTAAAAGGCCCAGTTTTCGATACCACGTTTTCACTGGTTTTTGTGGTCTAGAGGCACACGACGCAGCCCGAGACGACCACCCTGGCTCTCCCGCCTTCGCTGCCAGCAGCGACAACCCTCCCCCCGCCCCAAAATCGTGCCTTCTTCCTGAGCCACGCAAGAATCAAGACCCCGCATCATGGCGCCTAATCAACTCTTTTACAGTCTCTTCATCTGCTCAACTGCGCCACACCTTCCTAAGACCCCAGACACCAAGAGCCATAAAAATGAACTCCTCTGCGTCCACGCTCTTCCAGGACACCCTAAGTCCCACAACCAGTGCCGCAGGGGGCATCTCTGAGACTCCTGCAGGCGCTCCGCGGTGAACCTGAGGGTCCCAGAACATCTCCCCCTTATGTTCATGAACTCAGAATCTTCTAGTAAATCCTGCACCCGACCCCCTCCAGTAGGAGAACAAAGGCCACCTCCCCTCCCCACCCCGCCCCCCAAAATTCCGCAGTGCCACCAGCGCCCTCTTGCGGCCAACAAGAAAACCTTCCAGAAACCTGCCAGGTAGCAGCCCGCTTGCGCCCCCCCACAGCCCGCCAGCCCAGGATGGGGAGGGGGCGACTTGGGGGCTTAACAGGGACAAAGGAAACGGCAAAATACGACTTTACCAAAGTCAAGAACCCACAACACGTAAGAATCTTCCAGCGACTATCACTCCACGCGCAATGCTGACAAGACCCGGGCCCCAATTCCCAGCTCTCAGCACCCAGACCCCCCCCCCCAACACACCCCCTTTTCTGAATTTCTCCCTTCCCTCTTCCTAGATGCAAGCACACAGCTTTCTCTCTATTCCAGCTCACCTCCTGTTTCTATTCTACCTGTACCTCAATTTCCTGACCCTCCCCTCAACCCCCCCTTCTCTACGCAACTGGTTCTAGGGGACTCCTGGCAGGTTTGCGCTTGGGCACCCTCTCTCCCCGCTGTTAAAGTGGCTGATTAGGGTAGAACCAGATGTGGTTTACAGATTTTTTTTTACTCTCTTCTTTACATGGAGTTGGCTCTGCACTAAACCTGGGTACTTGGACTCAGAGTCCCTGGCAAATAGGAACCTCTCGCCCTCACGCCCGTGGTCCACCGATTACCCAGCTAAAGACTAGGGGGGAATGTGCTCCCATAGACCCTTCTCTTCGGCCCTTTCCCCTCCTAATTCATAGGGCATGCAGAAGGCATCGCCGCCATATCTCCCACTATTAAGGCGATTCTAAAGGCGGCTTCGAACCCAGAATATCCGTGTTTGGGGACCCCTGTGACTGCGGCACACTGGTTCCAGAAGGAGATTGATCTGATTCCCCCGCTCATCTGCGTCAGAGTCCCTGCCACTCAAGCTATCCTCAGCGACTGGACAAGAAACGGACCCTGATGTCCCCCCAGGAAAATGTGCCTCGAGATTCCCTTCCTGACAGGATTTCATACCCAAGGCATGCTTGGGGACCAGGCAAAGTGGCCGCCTTCGGGAGAAGGTCCCAGCATCGGTCCTTCGGCATGTCCAGGAGGACAGAGCCCAGCCTAGAAGGGGATGGCCTCTTCCTTTTGCACATCCTGGTAGGCAAGGATGGCCAACCACTTACCAAGTGAGGGATTCTCGCGTGGGCGCCCCGGCTCTTCGGAGGAGCTGCAGCCTTGGGCTAGCAAGCCAAGGCGCGCTCCATCTCAGCTCTCCGCGGTCTGCGCTAGGGGCTGGCTGGGTGGGGTTTATATGGAGGCGCAGAAGGGGTGGTCTCTGACGTCAGCGCATTCTGCTGCAATGCGCTCATTTCTCTAAAAGTGATTGGCCGGAAAAATGAGCCCCCCAGATTCTATGACAAATTGCTCTAGCCGCACCCAGATTGCAGCAAAGACGGAGGAAAAAATTCTGCCGCAGTGCCCCTGGCCGCCATGACCAACACCCTGTGGTCGCTGGGGCTTCTCCCCTACATGAGCCCTAATCGGGCAAAAGAGGATGATTTGTATTCACAAATTATGGGGAAATCACCCGAAGGGATGGTGGTCCTTAGAGAGGCTGAGGTAGGGTCCCGGGGCCAGCAGATCACACACCTGGCTATTTCGGAACATCGGTCAGAGGATGTGGGCTTAGGGAAAGAAAATGATGCTTTTTGCTTATTGTTCTGGAAAATAAAAAGCCTGAGGGTAAGATAACTGGTTCCCAAATGTAAACCTGCAGCCGTCACCCCCTTCTAGCTCACCCTATTTCCGATGCGTTATCTTTGACATAGGAGACTCAGCAGAGCGTCTGGAAGTCGGGAAAACCTGGTTTTTCGGTCCCGGGTTCTGCCGCTTAAAACGGATATACCCAGAACCCTGCAACGTCCCTTCCCCTTTCAAGGGTTTATTTCTTCCACTTAGTAAGGGGGTGCCTTCTCCTCCCCCCCCCACCCTGGGGACCAGGGTTGTAATGAGAATGTAGATTTGAGCCGTGTCCCACTAAGAAAACTACTTTTTGGCAAGGAAGAGTCCTATGTCTGTGGTGCCCCCCAAAATTGGGGTGAATTCACAACACATACACTTTGAAAGAGCCCCCCCGCCGCAGCAGCCGCAGCGGGCGGGTTGGGGGGGGGGGGGCTCAGGAAAACAGGCAGTGACACATGTTGCTGAGGAGCATAGCTGCATAGCCTTGTGCTCCGGGACTTGGCACATGAGAGTTAATCCTTAACAGGTGGCCCCTTCAGCCCCTCTGCCCAGCCCGAGTGGCAAAGTGGGCAGTGCCGTCAATCAAAATGTCCTCTTGCAAAGGTCAAAATGCTGTTGAAAGGAACTAAGGATCTATCTTAGGGTGACAGGTGGGTGGCAGCCGGGAGGACAAGGAAGGCATGTGATGACAGAAAGGGGTGAGAATGAGTGATGGACCCCAAAGGGGAAAGCAGAGGAGGCCATACGGAGAGTATCAAGTTTAAAAAGCTCTCCTGGCACTTCGTTGGGGGTTTCATGATACTTCAGGGTGAGCCTCTCATGCCCAGCAATCCTAGGAGTGGGCTATGAGGGAGTAGGGCTACTGTCCAGGGAGGAAAAAACTGACCATCAGGTCTCCAGAGACTCAAAATCCTTAGGCGAGGGGCTCCATTTACATGTGATTCCAGGCACTACTGGGAAAATAAGGATTTGGGACTTTGCGGGCATCGTGAAGAGCTACCAGAGTGTGTCAGACAATGGGGGAGAAAGAAAATACCCCATTTTCAGCTTGCGGGACATGCAAAAAGCCCCAAATACAAGGGCCCCGCAAGCAGCACTGGCGAGACAGAAAGGCCCACACCAGCTGCATACGTCAAGAACATTTCAAAAAATCATGGCTCCAAGCACCCCAGTCAACAGAGAACGTTTATTAGCCTCGGTATTAATAGCTAGGAAACAGCCGGAGCTGGCCGAAGCCAATCAGCATCCAGAAGCCCCTGTCGTCAGGCCCCCGTGGCCAATCAGGCGCCAGCAGACCCGGTTGCTAGCCTCTGGGGGCAGAGGCGAGGGGTGCTCAGCGTCACGGGGGCTCGCGATCGCGCTGTGCGTGGGAGCCCAGGCGGCCACCAGAGAGCATCAGTAGCCACGCACTTGGGGTCCTTGGAGGCCTCCTTGGAGGCCGTCTTAGACGCATTGCCCCTGGCATCATCCCTGCAAATCCCAAAGAACACGAGGTGACGTTTTAGAGGGAGCCCCAAGTCTCAGTTGGGGTGCCCCTGTGGGGGCCCTAGAAGGAGAAACCTTCTGACACTCAGTATTCAGTTTCTCTCCTCAAGGCCTGGTACCCGTGAAAAAAGTTAGGCCTGCCGATGTGAAGTTGGCCTCTTTGCTTTTTTTCTGGGTCCCCTGGCCCCTAACTTTGCTCCTTAGAGTCTAATGGCAAACCCCACCCCTCTGCTCCAAGGCCTTATCTACAGGCCACAGAGACCCTGGAAATTATGTTCCTGAGAAAAGAACCACAGGTTTGGATCTCAGCTCTGCTCCTCCTAGCAGGGAGGCTGAGGTCCAGGCCCTTCCCCTCTCTGGGCCCCTATTTCCTCATCTGGAAAAAGGAAAGAGTTGGACAAGAGGGTCCCCAAGGAGCCTTCCAGTCCTGCTTTGCTTGATTTGAATGTATACATCAGGCGAGTCAAATGTCTTCCAGAACATTCTGCATGACAGTAATTAGTATCAGGTGTATCCTGCAGTCCATGTGGTTACTTCATCATGCTCTTTTCTTTCCATTGTATTTTATTTTAAACAGAACTCCATGGCAACATGTTTATCCTTCTGGCTTCCTAAAAGAAAGAAAGAAGATAGAAAAAAAAAAAAAAAAGGCAAAGAGAGAAAGAAAAGACTGTTGTAAACTAATCTCCACTGAGCGTGGTTTAACCACAATTTAAAAAAAAAAAAAAAAATCCATATGTTTAAAATATTTTTGTTGGCTTTTCTGGAGCTCAAAATCTAACTTTTTAAATATTTATTGGTCCAAAGAAATGGAAGAAATTCTTGAAGAAGCCAGACCTATGGTAATATTTGGATCTGAACTGTTTCTTGATCTGGGGCAACGCTGTACATGCTTGCCCTGCTCAAAAAGGACATTTGAGGGCTCAGATTCATATCTTAGGGGAAAACAGACAAGGAAATCCAGGTTTGAGAAATTGAGCACTTTCTCTCTGTACATGCTGAAACCCAGCTCTCCCGCAGTCCTGGAGGAGAGCCAGTGTCCCAGACACGGGGCTTAGTTTGCTTCTGGTCCTCCTACTTCTTCCTCTTCTTCCTCCCCACCCCAAGATAGATCTAATTCAGAGCACACATTTTTCTTCTTTTTTTAATTCATACTTGGGAACCCTCAAAAGCAGTGTGAGCAATCTATCCACATGTACGCACTTGTGGGCAAGTGTACAAATGTCCTAAGACTCAGCCAGGAAATGAATACAAGGTCCTCTTTTTCATCTCCCAGGGTAAATGCACTCTCTTCTCAAAAACCGTACTGAGGGCTATTGCAAAACAGCACACTTGAGTGCCTGCCTCTCTAAGCAGTCTCCCTGTCTTCCAGGTCCCTTAAAACATTAGTGTTCCCCAAAGATCTCTTAGCGCACTCTTCTGCCCTGGGTGGCTGCAGCCACAGCTGAAGCTGCTTTAGTACCAGGCCTGCTGCTGCAATCCTACACTTGAGTTCCCTGGCCAGCCTCTGGCAATTCAAACCTCCAGGACCCCACATCCTTGAACTGTCCCCCCCACTCCCATTCCACTACAGAAAAACCTAAACCAAAGTCAGAGAAGCTGCAGAGTGCCCAGGGGGTCTTCCCCTGCGTTCCCGTGAGGCTGTTAGGCAGTTTTGTTTGTTTGGGGGCAGTTAGGGGACAGAGTCTGGCACTGCCAAATAGATCCGCTGTGCTTCCCACAACGTGCAAGACTGAGCACCAAACAGTGCAAGATTTAAAGGAAAAGATCACACGACAATCTCCTCTTCTGGGGTCCTGGAGCTGGCTGTTGTAGAAAGCACACCGACCCCAGCTCCCTAGTCAGAAGCGCTCTACTCCCTGAGTTGGGTGCAGTCGCTACTCGGCACAGAGAAGTTTGCAAATGGCAGAACCTTAAAAAAAAAAAAAAAAAAAAAAAATTAATAAAGTTCAGCACCTCCTGCAGAAGGCCAAGGACGAAGCTGACTTCCCAGGAGGCGGCTGCACATATGTTTGAGTAAATGTTCAACAATAAGCAGTTGCCCTTTTCCGCCTGACTCGGCCATGTGCGTGGTGTGGGGAGAGGGTGGTCAGTTCTTCAGGGATACTTTTCCTAATGAGGGCCGGTGGAAAGAGCTGGAAGGCCAAAATGGCCCCCCTAGTTGTTCTGGGGAGTGGATTCGGGTGGTTTTTCTTTGTCCTTCTACTTTTATGAATTTCCATAGTGGCATGTGTCATTCCACAATATGCTTTTTTTTCTCTCTCTCTTTTAATGCAGCAGTTCAAGAAGACAGGTCATTTCACATTTCAGCTCTTCCTGAAAGACTTTGATTATAAAATATTTTTTCTCATAAGTAAATAAAAATCAAGGGACTCAGGCTTCATGTTCTACACAGCACAAGGCACCTACTGAACACAGGAGTTCACCCGTGGGTGGTGGGCAGTGGTATGGGGGTGCAGCCACGCTACTGTGCCCCACTTTCAGAAAGGAGCTCTTAAACCCGCCCTAAGTGGATTTCTAGCCGACAAGAGCAAGAAAAGTGAATGTTACAGGAGGGAACTGGAGGAACACAAGGCATGGGGCCTAGGGGGACAGGTCACAGCACTGGGTTAGATTTTAGAAGTGACACCTTGACTCTAGGGAAAGGTAGCCACGCTGCCCTGTTCTCCCTTAGCACCCCAGCCCCCCTGGCCTTGGGCAGGGGCCAGCCCCGGATTCAAGCTAGGGGTTTTCTTGGCCCCGCTCCATGGAAATATTTCCTTCGGTGGAGCAAAGAACTGCTTCATTCAACTGCCTGCGGCTAGGGAGGGGGTGGCTTTCACTGTGTTGACAGAGAGCGGCCCAGGTCTGAGGAGGGGCCCTGGGGGAGAAAATGTATTCCAGGTAGAACAGGACTGGAAAGTTGGCTCTGCCTTTTTTTAAATTTTTTTTTTTTTTAGACTAAAAGATTGCTGACGGTTGAAAAACTGCCACCCCACCCAAGAGGCTCCCGGAGAAGATGTTTGTAGTACATTTCAGCAAAGACTAGAAATGTCTTACTGTCAAAATGAAGGGGGCCGGGGCTGGGCACCCTTTCCGTTTAAACATTCAGGATCCAGATCCCTCCAGAGCCCACAGGCAGCCTCTCTGAGCCACGCCTGGTGACAGCCACGTCTCAAAGCTAAACAGAAGACACCTGTGAGAGTCCAGGATGCTGGAAGATGGCCCTTAGAGACCCTAGGCACAGAGAGGTCTATCCTGGCGCTAAAAGGGACTAAGAAACACACCGAGGGCAGCATGAGCACAGCAGCGGGGGCTACACTATAGCAGGGCCCGCTGCTGGAGTTGGTGACAACAAGCCACATACCTGATTCGAGGAAGCTCAAGGTGGCCAATTTCCATCACTGATTTTCTTCCCAGTATGCAGGTAGACCAGCAGTCCTGCCTGGCGGCTCAGGGTTCGGACCTGAGATCATTAGGTCAGATCCAGGCGTAAATTCACTTGCTACTTGTGTAACTGTTGGGGTGGTTGCTGAACTTCTCTGAACCTCCATCCATACAATGGGGGAAAGAATGTGTGTCCACTGAACCCACTCAGTTAGTTACACACACCCCATATCCATAGCTGGATGCCCAGAGGCTGAGCGAAGAGACCTTGCCATTTCCCACGTTGTTAGCAATGACTTTCTAAGAAGCATAAGTGTATTTTTTTTGTGTGTGTATATATATATATATAGTTTTCATATATAAAAAAAAAGTATATATACCCATACTTTTTTTTCTCTGAGATGAGGTTACTCTATGTTGCCCAGTCTTCAAATTCCTGGGGCGTAGCCATCTTCCTGCCTCAGCCTCATGAGTAGCAGGGACTAATGGTGCACAGCACCGCACCCAGCACTGTTATAATTTTTTAAAAAGTTAATCCTACATACCAGCTCGGTCAATGAGCAAACAGTATCATCCGTGCCCTGCCCCTGACAGCTCCCTTCCCTTCAAACATCAGTGGGATGACTTCCAAGGTCTTTCTCTCCAAATTGCCTGTGCAAAACTGCTCCAGCCTGCAGTCTTGGGGATGGGTCCTGCCAGCCTCCACCTTCCTGGAGAGAAAGGAGAAGCAGCCTCCCCACCCAGGCTCCTCAGCTCAGCCTTGTGGACTCTCAGTGGCCACCTACCATAACCACCCACCAGAAGTGTATGGCTAGACTCTTCCTAGATAGGACCTCCTCTTGTCCCAGAGCCTGGGGTCTGCAAGAAAGTCTGTAAGCCCAGTGGGAAAACATCTTCCAGATGGGAACAGAGGTCCCAGGTCTGGGGCGTGCTCAGCGGTGGAGTGCCACGTTGCTCAGCCGTGGTTTTGTGCAGCGATTCCCAACACTGAAAACAAAACAAAAGACGGGTGGGTGAGAACTCAGGCTCTGAGGTCAGGCAACCTGGTGGGCATTCTGATAACCTCAGTGAGTAGCAGCTCGACTCTGGCTGGGTTCCTTGCCAGCTCTGTGGACCTGGGCTTCCCCATCTGTACAATGGGCATGATGGGTGCTGTCCTCCAGAGCTGTTGAGAAGGCTAAGTGAGGTATGTGTGTGAAGCCCTCAGAGCAGTGCTTGGGTACCCAGTACCCCACTGACCCAAGTGCCACCTTTCTAGCTCAAGATGCTGCCTCCAGGAAGGACAATCCAGAGATGCCTCCTTTCCCCCCAAGGATGCAGAGCATGGAATCTTTACCAAGCCCTCCGGGACAAAATGACACATCTGGGCCTGGCAGTCAAGAACAAGAACGGTGCGCCTCTGGGCCCTCCACCACCAGCCTTGCCTGGAATCCTAGGGTCAGGACAGTGGCAAAGAGTCCAAAGCTAGCCCTCTTTCCTTCCATGCTGACCTCGGACACACATGTGTTTATTGCTATCCTGCAGACACATCTTGCTGCCTACCCAAAGCTACATGTCCTCTCAGGTGGCGTGACTTGACCACCCTGGGCCACTAGGCCTGACTGAGGGGTGCTGAGGGTCATTCCAGAATGCCACAGGTCACTTGGGGTCTCTGTGCTTTGCCCCTGTCTACTAAGATGCCCAGGTTTATGCTGTGCAAACGCCGCACCCTCCGAGACACGACTTCAATGTTCAACATACCCTTTAGGTGTTTGCGGAAAGGATGAGTTTAAAGGCGCCTGCCTTTGGGTAAACGGAGCTGCCCTCGCATCTGACGATAGCACTGAGCAAACACAGGCCGCCTCCGGAAGGCTGCCCCGCTCCCACCAGCTCCCAACCCTGCCCCAGGGCAGGTAGGTCAATAAGGTCGGACCTAGCTCTCTGAGGATGCTGCTTCATTTTGCTGAGCCTGGGTGTCCCCTCTGCAAAAGATGAAAATTAATATTCATGCCACCAGTTTGCTCTGAACACGGAATAAAATAGACTTAAAACACAAAAACAAACAAACAAACAAAAAACTCCTGCATTATCCATATGAAAATGGACCTCGATGGTCAGCGTCCCTGGCAGCTGGAGAAGTAGAGGCTCTCTCTGAGCCAATCACTGAGCCAGGACTGGCACCCTCAGAACTGGCTGCCCCTAAATCCACCAGCTGAGCTTTTTCACAGTTCACTTTTGCATAGTCAGTCAACTTTATAGGCGAATACAGTGCCTTCCTTCATTCAGCTCAAGGAACTCACTGAGGGCTGGAGGCCCCTGCTCTAGGTGTCTGGGATAGGATGACAGAGAACGGGGCAGCACCCCCACCAAAGAAAAAAAAAATGCTCAGGGCCAACAGAGAGCTGTCCGTGCTCCTACTGTGCACAGGGCTCTGCTCTGAGTGCCTCTGCTAGATCTCAGGTGGGCAGCTGGCTCCGTCCAGCCTCTGTGAGTGAGTGCAACCCATCTCCCCAGGAGGGTGAATCAACAAATGGGAAATTGTCATTTAACCAGGAGGGCGAGCCCAGTAGGGGGCTGGGGTGCCCATGAAAGGCTGGCATCTTGGCCGGGGTGGGAGTATCAGGAACCTGGGCCCACGTCCTTTCCCGAAAGCCTGGCTTTATGTACATTTCCCAGAAATTCTCTCTGTTTATACTGAGGGGCCTCCCCAGAGCAGAAGTCATTCAAATCCTGTTTTCCGCTGTAAGTCACTTTCTGGCTGGCTCAGGGCACAGGCATCTCAGAACGTTGAATGTATGGCCACGTGGCCGCCTCAGAGATCCAAGCAAAACTGTCCGCTGCCCAGCAGAGTTATCCTTGAAAGGCTTTAGTGTATGTCCCAGCCCCTGCTCTGGGGCTTCCTGTAGGGCCCACACACACCCTGCCCAGCTGGCCTTTTCTCTGCCCAAGTCAGGACCCTGGGGTGGAGAACTCTGAGGAGGCCCACGGGGGAAGTCGGGAAGTGGCCAGGGCCCTTGTGCAGGCTTCTCTCTCCCACCAGGCTGGAAAGAAAGCCCCGGTGAGAGTGGGCACAGGCAGTGGGGAGAGGAGGATGGCAGAGGGCAAAAGGACTGTGGTGATCGAGCGCTTGCTGTAGGAACACCCAGACCCCTCTTGGTACTGTTCTTCTGCAAGGGTCCCCGTAGGCCCCGCAGCCTGTGGGTTACACACCCCAGCAGGAGGTCTTCCTGCACCAATTCAGGGAGCCTAGAGACAGGACCCTGTGCCCTTCCCTCCTAAAAACCTGTGGGAGTCTGCCCAGAGGCAGCACATGGACGCCCTGCAGCCCCTAAGGGTCCCTACTCGGGCTGCCCTTGGCTGTGTGGTTCAGGGCTATGGGGTGCCTGGCAGAAGTCAGCACCACGCTTCCAGATGGCGGAGGTAAGGCTGTGCCCGCCGCTCCAACACTGGGGGAGGTGGTGGGAGGCAGAAACAAGATTGAATGATTCCAACATCTGCTGCAGAGGCCCCGGAGTCAGGCAGGATGGCCTCTTCCCACAGCCGCATTCCTGGCAGGCTGGGCGGGGCCTCTGAACCAGGATCTCAGCTCAGGCCGCCCAGCAACCCCCCAAGTGCAAGTCTATGCTGTACAGAACACGGAGGCCAAGCCATATTCCCTGAGATCAAGATCTTCACATGGGAACGCAAGTTCCCTTTAAATAAAGCAAAAGCTCCCATCCATCCCACCAAAATTCACACTCTGCAACCAGGCTTTGCTTTAGACCCAGGCTCGGCCAGGTTCAGCTTGGTGAATATCCATCTCTCAACCCCAACCTCCAGGCAGGAGGCTGGGGCCCAGGGGCAGCCTCACTCTGTAGGGCACTGACCGAGAGCAAAGAGGGTACTGGCTTCCTGTGAACCATGCTGAATGTCCTGCAGCCTTTTGTCTTATTTTTTAAGATCTGGATACTTTTACTCAACTATTCAGAGATATACCATTAAAACCCCACCCCACCCCATGCAGCGGCTCTCATTGACTTTATATTATGTCTGCAGTCTAAACGGGCTTGACTTCTCAGGAGGGCAATCTAGCAACATAGACCAAATGTTTAAATGCACACAAGTCTCAGTTCAGCCATTTCCTCTCTAGAAATGATTCCTGCAGAAGCGGGAGCATGGTGTGTGAAGATGCGAAGCACCACGGTTTCTGGCCTGGCCTGGTCTGTCTGCAAACTGAAAAGAGCACCTAGCACATACCTAGCAAAGTCCCAGGAGTGTACACTCAGCCGTGGCCCGTTTCATTGTCACCCAAGGAATAAGCATTTGCTTCACAGATGAGGAGACTGAGGCATGGAGATGGCTAGCAAGACACACATCTCCCTGTCGAGTTGGGGTCACCACTTTCCCATGGTCTTTGCCCATGGGGAGGGGACCACAGAGGTTCAGCCCACTGAACTCGGTTCTTGGCCACCCTGATAACAGAACCACAAAGAAAGCTGGTGTTTCACTAACACACTTTCCAACCCCGGAATGCCACTCTAGATGGAATGAGACCTACCCACCCTCCTAGCTCAGGAAAGGGGTGTTGTGAAGCCCCCCAGGCCACCGTTCCCTGGTTTACTTAGCTTGTGGATGATGGAGAAGTCACCGCTCAAGTTGACCCTGGAATAAAGGCCCAGTCTCCAGCACAACCCAGGAGGAGCACACCGTCCTGAAGCCCTGATGGAGCATACCACAGTCATCACTGTCCCAGACACAAGGCCACGGTCCCGAGGCGTGGTCGAGTGGTGGCCCCAGGTGCAGGAGGGCACCTGGCCCACGGTGCTGAGGGCACACTGTGTGTCATGGTGCACACGAAAACACCACCACCTGTGCCGCCATCAATCTCAGGGCCACGTGGCCCTGTGGCAGCCATGAAGGCTCTTGCCACGCCACAGTGTGGCAAACTGGCAAGCCACTTAGCACCAGCCACATTACTGCACCACTCAAGGCTCAGAGATGGTTTGCAATCACTCATTCGCAGTTGGCCCTATTTTCAAAGACACTGTCACGCACGTGTGCACCCCAAAGCCCTCTATACACCAGCTCCGAGTAGCAAGGTCCGCCACTAAGAAGTGCCCCTTGGGGAAGACTATGCCAGTACTGAGCCTCCTCTGAAACTCAGAGACCTCAAGTCCCTTCCTGCGTCCTCAAGGCTGTGCAGGGCAGGGGCTGGGCAGGCTCTTGGCCTCACCCATCCCCCACCACAGACACAATCATTTGCAAACTTGCAAGACCTGATGGGGGCCTGAAAATTCAAGTGCAGGAGAATTCTTCCCCTTCTTAAAGGAACAGAACCTCCTCAGCAGGGAGCAGCCACCAGGACCCAAGACCACCCTCTCCCCGGAGTGGGGGACTTGTTGCATTCACTTTGAGGGCTAAATAGACACCACCCTGCGTGGCAGTTTCCACGTGGCTTCCTGGGGCATAGAAAGGAGCCTACTTCCCATCAGGACCAGAGCAGGGATTTTTCTGGGGTCCTAGAAAACCGTACAGAGCTGCTTCTTACTATTTATTACGATTTGGGGGAACTGTAATTTGGTATTGGGGTCTTCCTTTTGTCTCCAAATCCTGCCCAACAAAGTTTCCATTTCCCACTGTTACAGAAGCCCACCCCCAGGTTCCAAGAGGTCCAGAGACCTGGCCACGTTCGTTGTCACTCAGGCCTTTCTCCTTGCTGTTCTCAGGAAAGTCACTGGCTTGAGTAGACGGGACAAGGGGCCCCCAGTGCTGGGGCCTGGGGATCCCGTGGGGGCTGGGCCCTATCATGCAGAGTCCTGCACAGTCTCTGGCATCACTGGCAAAGGTCAAAGGCTAAAGATCAAAAGGCAGAGGCAATTAGACTAGGGTCTAATCACTCAGACACTTCCTTTCCTTGTTTCAATCATGGGACAAAATCTGCTGTCATTTTTGTCACAAGACAGGGCTTGAGCCTAAGCACCCGTGGAGCCAGGAAATAATCAAGGTCCGTCTCCTGGGGATAGAGTTGCCCCAAACAGAAGCATATGTGTGCACTATCTGCGTCCACGTGTGCGTCCACACGTGGCGCGACCCTGTGTGCTGATTGAAGCAGCTGTACCTGCAGACAGCGGACGCCAAGCCGGCCTCACACACAATGCTAGGACCACCCTTGGGCCCCTCCAGGCAGACAGCTCGGGAGAGCCGTTTCCTGAGGGGGGACGTGCGCAGCCGCCCGCCCCGGCTGGAACTGCACCACCCCCACCCGCCTCCAGCAGGGATTTCCTGGGCTGAGGTTCTGGCTTCTGTGCTGGGAACTGAGAGCCGGGGAGGAGGATGGGCTGGTCGACAGGCTGAGATTTCTCTTGAAATGCAGATTTTCAGGTGGGGGAGTTGAAGGGCACAGGCCTTTCAGTAGCTGTTTTGTGTGTCTTCCACTAAATAAAGACATGCGTGAAGTTGCCGGAGGACCAGAGATAACCTGTTGTCTGAGGCTCACAGACCCGTGAAATCACAAACCTTGACGAATCGGGGTGATCACAGGAATCTACATTGCAGAGAACCGCATCTGGCCAGAGTGCGGCTGGGAAGCCAAAGGGGGCAGATAGGCTGTGGTGAGTTACAGCACCACGGAATTATGGTACAGGAGAGAGACCACGGGCAACTGGCAGACCGTGGGCCACTGGCGGGACATGGGCAATTGGTGGACCCTGGCAGCTGGCAGGCCGTGGGCCGCTGGCGGACCACGGGCAATTGGCGGGCCAGGCAACTGGCCGTCTGCCGCGAACGTGGACCATAGGTAATTGGCGGACCGCAGTTAAATGGCGGACCGCGGGCAACTGGCATGACTCAGACTAACAAGAGAAGTCACTTCTCACAGACCCCAGCAGCAATTACTAATTAGAACCTGAAGCGTAAACACTGCCTGCGTCTCAAGCTACCCAGCAGCACACCCTGCATTTTGGACCAAGCAATCTTGGGGTGAAGTACAGACACCAAACCTCCCCCAGGGCCCCCCAAATTTAATATTTAGCCCCCAGACCTGAAAGTCTCTTTTAGAGAAGGTTACAGCAGGTTTTATTTTTATTCCCACCAGCCCAGCCTCCAGGTGCTGGGGGCCTCTGCCGGGGAGAGTCGTTGCAGAGCTAGGGCTGCTGCCACGTGGGGGGCGGCACGGTTCCTAGAGCCTCCAGGCAGATTGATCTTTCACCTCCGGAGTATTTTTCTCTTCTTAAAGAAACAGAACAGTCCTGCATAGGCTGTAAGGAACAGCTCTAAGGGGTGGGCTGCTCTTTGTATTCCCCTCAGCCCACGTGGGCTGCTCTTTGTATCCCCCTCACCCACGTGGAAGCAACCCAAGCAAAGCCACGCTGGTTTCTGTGTCTTCCCAGACCTGACAAAAAGTCAGTGTGGGCTAAGGCTCACACCTTAAGCAACTTACTAAGACTGTGGGGACGTGGCTCGGTGGTAAAGCACCTCTGGGTTAAAAAAAAAAAAAGCCAAAGTGGCCATCCACGTGGAATTTCGTGGTTTCTGAGAAAAATTGGTAGCAAAACGCTCAGTATTTTCAGGAACAAGGCCATAAAATGTAATTTATTTATTCCCTTCAACGATGCTAGGACATGCGACTTGAGTTCTCTGGTTTTGTGGAACACCACCTGGCATCTCCCACTCATTGACTGGGCCTTGTCCACAAACATCATCTAAGCAAAGAATGGGGGTCACAGGCACACTCTTAGAAAAAGTGGGTTTTCAGTCCTGTAACAATTTACCTAAGTTAGGGTGAAGGTCTGGAGCAATTTCTACTGCACAATTTCAGCAAATACTCGAGGAGGTGCACAGAGTTGCCACAAAATTAACCTTGGCATCATTTCATAAAGATACCAGGCAGGAACCCCATCTGAGGATCCCAAAGACCCATTTAGTTAGTTGCAATCAGTGATGAATGGTGGTGAATCACCTGCCTGTCAGCAAGGACCAGCCAGGAGGCCAAAGAGGTCCGTGGCAGATTAGAGCACGCACACACATCGACCGTGGACCGCCATGGGAATCGTGGACACTGTGCGTGGCATCTGGCAAATCCCAGCTCGGTAGTAGGATACAGTTCTCTTGGTCCAACCAGTAGCTAGCATCTTAGCGTGAAGCCACAGGTGCCAAATCTCCTTAAATACCCCAAAACTTCATTCCTTGAACCCCAGGACTGAAAAGAGAGGGATAAGGCACAGCAAGGGGAGAAGGTGCTCCACCAGACCAGCTGCTCAGGCCTCAGACAGAGAGAGCCATTTGCAAAACAATAAGAGCAAGGAAGCTCCCCCCGAATCCGGAAAGCCTCTGGGTCTTTCTTTTCTTAAAGAAACAGGGTGTAAACAGCTGTTGTGAGGATATAATTTACCAAGGTCACCCTGGGGAGGGGTGGTCCTAGCTATTATTCTGATGCCTCCATTCCCTGGTGGGAGAGACACAGAGCAGATATGGACTTTCAGTATCGACAAGGAAAGTCATTTTGGCAAAATCAATCACCTCATTGTGAGGAACACCCGCACACCACTCCAGGGAGTAGCGATGTGTATGAACCCCAGTGAGTGCTGGCGAGCACGTGGTGCGCCGTGCACTGAAAGCACACCCAGGCCAAGCTGCAGCAGTCAGGAAACCCAGAAAGCTTTGCTGGTGGATGCACAGGACGGCGGTGCCGCAAACCGCGGGCCGCGGGCAAACCACAGGCCACTGGTGAACCACGGCTGAGGAAACGCCTCACACAGTTTTGCAAACTTTGCCGTTCCCTCCCCTATTTGAGGTCTGGGTCATAAAAGTCCTCTTCACTTCTGAGCCACCTCACCACCCAATCTGGGCTCAGAGCTGTTGGAGATCTTGGGGGATCCTGAAACTGCCAAATTTAACCAGACACCTCGAGCCACGTGTGGGTACCAGAGCACAGCCCATGATGGGAAGCCAGGACACCACGACACCGTGAATAATGATAGGACAGCCTGCACCACGCCGTGAGCTGACAAGTTCTGCTGGTGACCCACGGCACGGCTCCACAGGACCCCGCGGCACGGTTCCACGGGACACCGCGGCACGGCTCCACAGGGCAGCGCGGCACGGTAGCGCGGCACGGCCCCACTGCCACAGCACAGGTCCACGGTGTACCGTGGTACGTCCCCACAGTACACTGCAGCACAGGTCCACAGTGTACTGAGGCAGCGGTATATCGCGGCACGGCTCCACGGTGCACCGCGGCACAGAGCAGGAACCGGGTGCACCGCGGCACAGGTGCGTGACGTACCTCAACAAGGGTCCACGGTGATTCCCGGCACCACCAGGTTGTTACTGTTCACAATCACCCTCACAGTTGGACATTACTGTGGGTCCTGGGACCTCCATGTTTCTCCTTTCCAGTCCCCCCAGGCCACCAAACCGCACTTTTGGTCATTGAAACCCTTCTAGTTTTCAAAGAGTGAGTGTGGGGAGTGAGCCCTAAGTGGCAAGGGGCGGTCTGCAGGGCCACTAAGACCCCTAAGACCCTAAAGCCAGACTCCCTATCTCTCAGGGCTCTGCCTGAGGAAGCGGGCGCCAGACTCCTAGCATCCCACAGCGTCCCGGCTCCCCAGGTCAAGCCCACAGTTCCAGACACTTTCACACTAGCCCAGCGGGTAGCAGGGAGGGAAACGTGAATTCTGATTGCAGCTTCAGATAGTGCAATGAGCTTTTCCCTTCTCAAAGAAAAAGCCCGGAGCAGCCCTTCGGCTACAGACCACCCTGCCTGGAGGCGGTGCCTGGCACTCTCCCCAGTGACACACCAGCCCAAGCTGCGGAGGGGGCTCACACGTCTCCCCAGCTCTGGGCCCAGCATCTTCCACACAGTCTCCGGGACTTGGTCGAGGGGTTCCTTCCCACACCGCTATGAGGGTCTCTCCAGAGACCCCTGGTGTCTAGTTGCTGCTGCTCTTGGGTCTCGGTAAACTCCGGAGTCTGATGTGCCATTTACCTCATTGAACAGCTTTGTGGTGCTGCTGGGATGAACCCCAGGGCCTCGCCTAGCTACACCCCGGCCTGCCTCGTCGAACTTAAAAGTAACTTTGACTCCCCAATATCCTGGGTGCCTACACCAGGGAAGCTAGGGCGTCTCAAGGACCTCTATGGCCAGCACCCAGGTTGGATTCCACTCTTGTGGCCATCCCAGGCCTCGAGTGCTGCCAAGGTTGCAAAGTCAGGGTACCCAAAGCCCCTAGCACAGAACCTGGGACGTGGCTGAGAAGGGCAGCAAAGAAGAGGGGCAGTGGGCTGGCCTGGGGTCCAATCCTCGCCGGGCCGTGAGTCTGGGGTCCAGAGGGCTTGAATATTCTGATAAGAATTGAGCCCCCCAAAGGACTCCTGTGTTCCGTCAAAATGTAAACAGGGCCTCCCCGGAGGACGGGTGAGGCTCTGGTGTGTGGAGAATGCCAGGAGCCAGGATTTGACAAGTGACGAGCCGAGGGGCCCAACAGTTCCCCGGGGGTCCACCGAGGCAGAGGAGCCCGTGGCAGAAGGGCCGCCGTCTCCTCGCACAATCAGAAAACTCTCCACGCCTCACCGCTGCTCCCCGGAGCCCCCGCTCACTGAATTCCCCCAGCAGCCCAATCAGGGAGCTGTCATGATATTTTAACCTTTAAGACAATTACAGGAATAATTCTTGCCTCTTGTTTAAAAAAAAAAGAAGAAGAACAAAACAGAAACAAAAATCAACAGACGCAATGGTGTGTGACCACGGAAGTGGGCTCCTCACCCCTCTTCTTCTCCAGGCCTCCGCGACCCGGTGTAGCTGGTGGGTTCTGGTATCCCGGGCGAGGCAGGGACGAAAGGCCTTCCTGGAGGGAAGGGTCAGGGACGTGCTCAGGATGGCAATTTCCCGCGTGATCCAAGCGCAGGACCAGGGGGCAGATGGCAGATTCACCTTTGTGCCTCGGGAGACACCCTTCCCAAGCCAGCTCGGCGGAGCAAATCGATCTGGGGTTGGGGGCCCCGTTGGCTCAGGGTGGAGGATGCCCCTCCCTCTAGGCAGCTCACCTTGCCCCCCCTCCCTGCTAACCTGCTCTCTTGAAATGCAAAGAGACGGGGTGGATTCTTGATGGCCCCTCCTGGGTCTGGAACTCGCTGGAATGGCTCTCAGGGGCGTCAGCTTCGGCCTCACAGTGTCTGAGGAGCGCGTCTGCAGGTTCCCTTTCAACCCAGGAGGAAACCAAAGTCCTTAGTCTTAGGAGGAGGCTGTGGTGCTGAGCACACCCGAGTCCCGGGGCTCTGACCCAGTTCTTCCCATCTGCGTGGCGGTCAGGAGCTGGGACAAGCCTGGGGAGGCCTGGGACAACCTCCTTGCTCTCAGGGCCTGCTCCTCACCCTGTCCCTCCCTTTCTCCTCCACCCCATCCCAGATCCCCCTCCACAGCCCCAGACCCACGTCCTGGCCTCCTTCTCCCCAGGTCTCTGACTTTACGGGGACAGGTGCCCTTCCTGGGAGGAGCAGGAGGCCACATGCCAGGGCCGTGGCTCTGCCTTCAGCTTCCCTGGGTTCTCTGGGGCAAGTCTGACAGCCATGACTGGTTCAGCCCCCAGGGCCCGAGGTGGGCACTGGGCAGCCAGCAATGGGCACATCGTGCAGGCCCAACATCCTTCAACCCTGGACAGAGAAGACTGTGGGAAGAAGACTTGTTGGGGGCTTTCTTAGAGGACAGCAGGAGCAGGCCCTGAGGGAGGGGTCCTCAGCAGCAGGGGCACCAAGGGCAGCCCAGGCACTGTCAGGAAGACCCCTCTGGCCCAGACCCCATACCGGTGACAGAGAGCCATCTGGCATCCTGGGCCACTGTCCGAGCCTCACTGGACACAGGTCCTTTCCTCATCTCCTGCCTGGCCCAGGGGCCTCCCCAGTCCTATGTGAACACAGCCAAGGCCCAGGGCCGGAACCACCTGTGCCAACAGCCTCCCAACAGCCTGGCACAAGCCAGGTAGGAGCCATGGCTCACTCGGGCCTTTTGACAGCCCCACAGGAGTAGTTAAGTTTACTGACATCATTCATCCTTTGGAGAGCAAGGCATGGTGGTGCACACCCGGAATCCCAGTGACTCAGAAGGCTGAGGCAGGAGGATTGCAAGTTTGAGGCCAGCCTCGGCCATTTAGTGAAACCCTAAGTAACTTAGTGAGAAACTGTCTCAAAATAAAAAAATAAAAATAAAAATAAAAAAATAAGAGCCGGGGATATAGCTCAGTTGGTAGAGTGCGTGCCTCACATACACAAGGCCCTGGGTTCAATCCCCAGCACCACAAAAAAATAAAATTAAAAATTAAAAAGAGCTGGGGATGTGGCTCAGTGGTTAAATGCCCCTGAGGGATTTTTCAAATCCCCGGTACCAAAAAAAAAAAAAAAGAAGAAAAAAGAAAACAAGGCAGAAGAGAACACTGAGAAAATAGTTGCCCCCCACAAGCAAAAGCCCCAACCCGCCATAACTACCTATGGAGCCAATGTTTATGGGCCCACTTGGGAGAGAAAGAATGGGGTTCTGAAACCCCGAAACTCCTCTTCCCTGTGTCCCTCTGGAGAGCTCTCTCCCTTTTCTTCCTCCCAGGGCCTTCCAGGCTCATGTTCTACCCCAAGCTAAAACCCCAGTTTTTCAAATAGCTTTTGTGGGTCTTTTTGTTTGTTGGTACCAGGACTGAACCCAGGGGCGCTTAACCACAGAGCCACATCCCCAGTCCTTTTTACTTTTTATTTTGAGACAGGGTCTCACTGAGATGCTTAGGGCCTTACTAAGTTGCTGAGGCTGGCTCTGATCTTGTGATCCTCCTGCCTCAGCCTCCAGAGCCACTGGGATTTCAGGCATGTGCCACTGCGCCCAGTTTCAAAAAGTTTTTTTTTTTTTTTTTTTTCCCCACTAAAAAACCAGAGATCTGATCGCCTCCATCCCAAGGAACACAGAGGATGAGGTTTTGTTGCTCTGCTGTTTCTGACCTGAGGGCCACTGGACCTGCACGGAACTGCACATGTTTAAATTGTCCCAGGCGATCTGCGTGGTAGCTTACATAACTGGCACTTCCCACGGTGAAGATGGGGTGGGAGCCATGGCCCCCGAGTGTGCTCATTCCCCTCCATCATTCCTGCCTGCAACACCCCCTTCGCTAGGCCACCACTGATTTGCTCTCTCTCTTTGGACTCCTTGGAATCTTCTAGAGTTTCCAGAAAATGGAGTTATGTACTCTTTTCAGCCTGGCTTTTCCCACCGGGCACCGATATGTGGGGGCTCACCTACGTAGCCGCCTCCGTTCATTGCTTCTTAATGCTGGGTGGAATTCCGCCGCAGGGAGAGACCACATGACCCCGCGCTCTTCCGTGCACCTGTTGGTGGACATGGGAGCTGTTTACAGTTGGAGGCTGTTACAATGAGGCTGCTGTGAGAGGATTCCCGCCCGAGCTTTGTGTGGGTCTGTGCTTCTGCCTCATGCATAATCCACGAGAGCAGAATGGTGGCGATGGGTCCCCTCACTTTTTAAAAAACTGCCAGGTTGTCTTCCAGCGTCTGCCACCCATCTATCTTCCCTGGTGAAGTGGATGAGCCAATCTTTGTCCCATTTTAAAAAACCGAGGTGCTTGTTTCTTAGGATGAAGCTTTAAAATACTGCATGTGTTTAGGGAACGAGTTATTTTCCAAGCACATGCATTGCAAATATTTTCTGCAGTCTAGGGCTCACCTTTTCATTCTCGGAGAAGCATTCTTGGAAGAGAACATTTTAATTTTAATAAAGTCCGATTTATCAACTTGATGTTTTATGGTGTGATGATTAGGAAACATTAAACCAGGTCACATTTCTCCTGTGGATGCATTTTGGGGCTGTATGATAGGACTTCAGTCCTTTGCTTTTTTTTTTTTTTTTTTTGCATGTGGATATCGAATTGCACCAAGGGCATTTTTTGAAATGACTGTCTTTTCTTCACTGAATAGCCCTGGCAGTCTGTACAGAATCAGGACTGTATACATGTGGGTCTGTTTCTGGATTGTCTATCCTGTTCCATTGATCTGTTTTTGATCTGTTTTGTCTCTTTTTAACCAAATGCACACGGTTTTTCCTGGGGTTGTGTTTTTTTTTTGTTTTTGTTTTTTGGTTCTAGGGATCAAACCCAAGACCTCGGTCATGGCAGGCAAACACTCTACCACTGAGCCACGTCCCCAGATCTGTTTTATTGTAACTGCATAAAGGGTTTTGAAATTAAGCAGTGTCGGATTCATTCTTCTTTTTCAAAGTGCTTTGGTTCTTTGAAGTTTTTCACATTTCCATATGAGATTTTTAGAATCAACTTACAATAAGTTTATCAATTTCTATTTTGAACATCCTTCTAGGATTTTAATTGGAATTGTGCTGACCTATAGACTCATTGGCAGAGAAATGACATCTTAATAGCACTGAGCCTGTCCCCCACACACCAGAGACGTCTCTCTCTCTCTGAGTTGACACATTTACCTTCCCTCACAACATTCTGTGGTTACCACCTTTCTCGGATCTGTGCCTCTGTGCTTAATACATTCTGATGCTATCGTAAATTGTATTTTTATTTCAATTCTGACTGTGTACTGCTGGTATGTAGAACTACCATTGATTCCTCTGGATTGATTTCGTATCCTGCAGTCTTGTTAGACTCACTCATCAATTCCAGTGGCTTTGCTCTGCTCAATTCCATGAGATTTCCGACATAGAATTTATAGGCATAGTGCTGTTCCTAATAGTCCCTAATTACCCTCTTAATATCTGGAGATATGTAGTGAAGTTACTTCTCATTCCTGATATTGTTAATTTGCATTTTCTCTCTCAATTTTCTAATCATCCTGGCTAGAGATGTATCCATTTTATCGATATTCCAAAATATCAGCTTTTGTTTTCATTGATTTTCTCTATCATTTTGGTTTTGTAGTTCACTGATTTCTGTTTTAATCTTAATTGTTTCCTCTCTTTTGCTGACTTTGAGCTTAATTTGCTCTTCTTTTCCTGGATTATTAATTTGGAGGGGGATCTCATTGACTTAAGATCATTCTTTTCTAATCTAGGCATTGGTTGCTGTAAATGTCTGCCTTCCTACAGCTTAGGAAACAATTCTGATAAGTTGTGTTTTAATTTGCATTCGATGCAAAATACCTTCTGCTTTCCTTTTTATATGCCTTTGAGTCATGAGTTATTTGAAAGTGGGCTATTTTATTTTCAAGTATTTGGGAATTTCCCAAATATCTTTCTACGATTGGTTACTAGTTCCACTGTGGTCAGAGGAAAAACTTCGTATGGTTTGTATCCTGAGACTTGTTTCATGGAGCAGAATACAACCTGTCCTTACAAAGGTCCCTGCACACTCTGGAGGCCTGTGCATTCTGCTCGGGGCAGGCAGGCGCGCTCTAAGTGTCGGTGCCGGCCCCATGTTGGCCTTCCGCACCCAAGCTCATTTCCACCTACTTGTTCCACGAAGTACTGAGACCAGATACGGAATATCTGTCTGTGATTCCAGATTTGGCTATTTTCTCCATGCAGTTCTTCATGTACTTATTTATTTTTTTATTTATTATTTTCTGCTACTGGGGATTGAACCCAAGGGCACTCAGCCACTGAGCCCCATCCCCAGCCCTTGTTTATATTTTATTTAGAGACAGGGTCTCACTGAGTTGCTTAGGGCTCACTAAGTTGCTGAGGCTGGCTTTGTACTCGCAATCCTCCTGCCTCAGCCTCCAGAGCCACTTGGATTATAGGTGTACGTCACCACACCTGGCCAGTTCTTCATATATTCTGAGGCTCTCTGTTAGAGACACAAACATTTGGGATTATTGTGTCCAGTTGGTTAGTGACCTCTTATCATTATGATATGAACAGTTTTATCACTGATGATATTCTTTGTTCAGACTGACCTGATAATAGTATAGTCTTTTGGCTTTTCCCTGCCTAGCGTAAGGGATGGAACCCAGGACCTTGGGCTTGCTAGGCAAGCATTCTACCACTGAGCTCCAGCCCCGGCTCAACTTCCTCCTGATGAGGGTCAGCTCTCTGTGTCTCCTTCCACCGGCTACCTTCAACCTGCTTGGTCTTTATCTGGGCTGTGTGCTTCTCATCGGCAGCATCAGGACTTGCCTGTCTGTCAATGGGGTGTTTATCGACTTAGCGTGGTCATTGATTTTAGTTAAGTGTAACCTATCATCTTTCCCTTGGTTTTTCATTCTCCCCACTGGTTCTTTATTCTCCGTTCCCGCTCCCATTCTTGGGACTAATTGCTGTATTTTATTATACCAGTTTGTCTCCTCTGTGGGCTTATGAGCTGTAACTCTCGGTTTTGTTCACTTTTTGGTCTGCTGAACACCATTAATGGGCCCCAGGCTGCCCTCTGAAATGTACCAGGGCACCTCCCACACGAGAGCCCCACGTGGCAGCTTCCCTTTCTCCTGCGATCGCTGTGCTATTGTTACACATTTCACTTATACACACGTCATAATCTTTACAGTGAGTTGTCAATGTTTTTGTTTTAACCATCAATTATGCTTTAAGGAAATGTAAAGACCCACAAGGCATCTTGAGCAATTGCCCACATAGCTGCCGTTTGGGGTGCTTTTCCTTTTTGTGTTAAAAGTCCCTATTTCTGCCTAAAACCATCCTCTTTATGCCTGATGGATTTCCTTGACATTTCTTGAGGTGTGGATCTGTTGGTGGTGAACTCTTTTAGCTCTGGTATGTCCGTAAAAGGCTTCATTTCACCTTTGTTCTTGCAACATATTTGCAGTGGGGATGGAATCCTGGATTGACAGTTCTTTTCTTTCGGTACTTCAAAGATTGCCGCTCCTCTGTCTTCTTGTTTGTGTTGTTTCTAACAAGAAATCAGCATTAATCCATATCTTTGTTCCTCTATAACTACTGTGTTCCTTTAAGATTTTACCATTACCAGTTTTGAGCAATTCGATGATAATGTAATGTGCATTGGTATAAAATTTTTTTTTCTTCTTGTGCTTGGAGTTCGTTGAGTTCCTTGGATCTGAGAGCTTATAGTTTTCATCAAATTCAGAAAAACTTCAGCCCTTATTTTTTTCACATGCATTTTCTGCCCACCACCTCCCATCTACTCTCTTTTGGGTTTTCAATTAACTGCATGTTAGACTATTGAAATTGCTTCACAACTCATTGATAGTATTTTGGTTATTTGGATTTTTTTTTTCTCTATATGTTCCATTTTGAATGGTTTGCAAAATCTGCAACCACTAATCTCGACTCTTTTTCCCCCTGTGCTGGGGACGGAGCCCAGGGCCCCACACAGGCTGTGCTAGCACTCTGCCGCTGAGCTGCACCCCTGCCCTCCCTAATCTTTCCTTCTGCCATGTTTAATCTTCCGGTGACCTCACCCATTATGATGTTCACCTCACACAATGTAGTTTTCATCTCCAAAAGTCCAATTTGTGTTTTTTAAAATATCTTCCATGTCTTTGCTTAACTTTTTGAACACATGGGATACAGCTATAATAACTGTTTCAATGTTCTTTTCTGCTCACTTTAACATCTGGGTAGGTTCTGGGTTGCTTTCCATTGATTAGTCTCCTCATTGTGGGTTGTGTATTCTTGCAATTTGATTGCCTGGTAAACTTTAATTGGCTGCCAGACATTGCAGATTTCACATCGTTTATGTGCTGGATAGTTTTGTATTCCATAAACATGCTCCAGCTTTGTTCTGGGATAGTTAAGTTACCTGGAAAAAAAAAAAATGATCCTTTCCGGTCTGTTTTTTATCATTCAGAGGCAAGTCAGAGGAAGCAGCACTCAGTCTAGGGTCCAGTATTTCCCACAGCTAAGGCACCCCTGCCTGAGAGTTCCACCCGCCCCTGTGACTGTGAGCTCTTCCAGGCTACTTGGCGGAAATACACATTCCCAGACCCACAGAAACCCTGGGCACTGTTACCACTGATCTTTCTAGATGTTTAAATTTTTGTTGTACAAGTGTTTTGCTGTTGTTGTTGTGTGGTGTTGTGTTGGTTTTGTTTTTGTTTTGCTTGCTTGTGTTTTTTCAAATCCATGGGACAGAACCCAGGGCCTTTTGCCTGCTGGCTGAGCAAGTGCTCCACCCCTGAGACACAGCCCTCAGCACCTAACAGGTTTTTATCACTGGATCTGAGCAACCTTGGGTAGTTTTCTCCCTGTGGGCATTGCTGGTTCTCTGCCAGGCAACTGATCGGGCTTCCTGCTGTTCCCCAGGGTTTTCTTCCTTTCTTAATATTTTTATTGAGGAGGAATACGGATACCTTTATTTATTTATTTTTATTTATTTTTCTGTGGTGCTGCGGATCGAACCCAGGGCCTCACAAGTGCTACTCAGCAAACGCCCTGCCACTTAGCCACAACCCCAGCCCCAGCGTTTTCCTCCTGCGTGGCCTCCTCCCCATCCTGAGAGTTCCAAGTGCCTGTGTCCCCCACCATACTGCACTGTCACCTGAGCCCAGGAACCCTCCAGGTGCCACTCTCCCTGAGGCCTGGAATCACACCCCAGGAAGTGAGCTCGGCGCAATCACAGGACTGACATTTATTTTCCGTCTTTCCGCAGCATCTAGGGTCTTGAAAATCATCATTTCCTTGATTCATCTAGTGTTCTAGGTGGTTCCCGTGGGAGGGGGGCAAATCCACTCCCAGTCACTCCGTCTTGACCAGAAATGGAAGTTCAGTAGCCACATTCCTGAGATGACTCCCCGCCTCCCCAAGGGCCACCCTGGCCAGCATGCCCACAGCTTCAGTGATACATGTACTTAAATATACATCTACAGCCCACTCAGCCTGACCAGGAGGGCGGGACCTGCCGCTGGAGCCCCCCTCCGCTGGGCCACCCAGACGGCCCCCTTACGTGCTACCCAGGTCGTGGATCCGAGGTTGTCAAGGGAGAGACAGTCACAAGCACACAACTGGAGCTCAGCCAAACTGCCAGGAGGGCACTGGTAACAGCGTGGACAGGAGTGGGGGGACATGGTGGCATGGGGACGTTGACAAATGTGCACAGTGCAGAGCAGATACAGTCCCCAAAAGGAGATTTTTACACCCAAAAGGCAGTTGCCCTGGGGTAGAGACTGCAGGGAGAGTGACAGGGACGGTCTTACAGAGTCAAAGTTGACTCTAACTGCTCTTTGGCTCCCGCCAGGGTGGGGGCTCAGCTCTGGATGGGCAGAGGGGGCCAGGGCCTCCCTGCAACATTCCTTCCTGAAAGACTGTCTTTCTGCTGAGCTCCCTGGAGGCCTGAAGCCCCCTCCACTCACCCCATGGGACCAGGTCAGGAGAGCAGAGCCAGCTCAGGGCTGAAGCAGGGCAGGCTGGGGCCTTACACAGCCAGTCCTGCCCAGGCGGGGGAGCTGCCAGGGTATCAGTTAATCCCTACAAGAGGCCGCAAGGGTGGGTTCTTGGCCCCATTTTACACAGAGCAGAGCTCCCGAGATGCTCAGCGGGCAGATGGAGGTCAGGAAGGGCCGCCCTGGAGCTTTTCTGAGCTCTAGCCAGAAGCTGCCCCTTCATTTCCCTGGGTCCCAGAACCCCCATTCCTGAAATTTCTTGCCTGAGGGGCATCTAGACCCCAGACCCTAACTCTGGCCCGTTGCCTATAAGAATGGTGACGTGGAAGAACTTTCCACCCTCCTCCATGCCTTATAAGTCCAACAAAGCTGCTCTGCCCCGGGTCAGCTGTGGCGGTTAATGATGGATTGAGAGGGTGCTGGCTTGGGCATAGGGCGAGGGTCTGTCCTAAATAGGACATGTTGAGCGCCTGGCACAACAGCCCTGTGTCCTGGTCAAGCATACGTGTGGGTCTAAAATTGGAAGGAGCAGAGATGGCCTTGACTTTTTCCAATCTTGGATACCTATCCCTGCCTTCAGCCGGGAAGGATCCGACAGGTGGTCCTAGCCCCTGGGCCCTGTGCTGGATTCCTGTGCTCTCAGCAGAGTCCCTAAAATAGCCCATGATGCATAGCTTCCACAGTGCCCTACCTCTGCTGAGGAGCCTCAGGGTTTTGGGGGAGCCTCAAGGGCTAATCCCTCCTGTTCCCCAGCCTATGGCGGATCAGGGGAGCTTAGGTGCCAGGCAGGCCTGGCCCTGCATTTCTGCTCAGCTCCTTGTTACCTGTGGGTTTGGGGCAAGGCCCCTAAGCCCTCTGAGCCTTATGTTTCTGTCTGTTCATGTTCTCTGCCCTTCCCTCTGTGGGGCCTGGAGACCCGCCTTCCTCCCGAGCGTCCTAACTCGCCATCTTTCTCATTCCCAAAGGCCCACAGACAGGGCTTAGTTTTTCAATCCACCCAGGACACCCAGAATCCCAGTGTGTACAGGTTCACCCCAGGTTCTGAAGCCTGCGATTCACTTCTGCCTAAAGCCGCTGTCCTCCTTTGGTTTTAAGTGTCCCCAGCTGACGTACCCCGGGCAGAGCTGCCGCCGCCTGTGTTTCCGAGCAAAATGCATGATTCATCCTTCTCAGACTTGGGGATCAGGGGGCCAGGCAGGGCCTCAGTCTGGCAGGAGACAGGGCCTGGCCTTTATTGATGGCTCACTGGGCACAACCTTATGCCTGAGTCTTAGGAGATGTACAAGATATTTAGGAAACTGAGACCCCAGGCTGGCAATGCTGGGCTCCGATTGACACTACCAGCAGTGATCAGATCAGATCTGACCATTTCCTCAGTTCTGTCTCCATCTGGACAGCGCATTTGTCCCCTCCAGGGCCATAGAAACGGCTAATAATGGTTCCTTATTCTCAGCCCGAAGCCACCAGCTGCCGAGATGTTGAACAAGAGCTCCCTGGCGCCCTGTCCCCTGTGCTAGGCTATTTTAGGAGTCAGGAATTCGTGCACATTTAGAATGTGGCCAGGACCCCGGAGAGGCCCTCCCGCCTGCTGGCACTACCCAGCCCACCTCAAGACCCATGTCTGGTGCTTGGTGGGCGAGTGACAAGGAGAACAATGTCCTCACCTGATAACCTGTCTTTGAGGCGCTCTGTGGTGGGTGACTGGCACTGTGATTATTCCCTGACCTGCTGTCCATGGATCATAACCTCTGGACAGCTCTGGAGGGCTTTTCTAAAGCGGTGGCTTCCTTAAGGCCAGGAGAGCCAGCCAAGTAGCTGATCCTCTCTCTGGAAAATCTGATGGCTTTAACTTAGCTCTAATGTGACCCTTTGGACAAGTACCCCAACGTGCAGTCCCCCCACAGAACCTCATTTGTCCTCCATCTCAGGCTGGGGCGGCAGGAGCTGAAGGGCGGGGGCCTTGGCCTGCGGGGATGAGCTGGTGACTATGTGCTACCGTCTTGACACATGTCATTCCCAGGGCTTTGTAAAATCCTGCAAGGAAGGTCTCCTCCCCCTTCTGTGGAAGAGAGTGCAAGGCCCCAGGAGCTGACCTGGGCCATAGTCTTGGAATTCAGGTCTTTCTCTGTCTCAAACCCATATTTGATCTTTCTGGGGTTTAGAAATGGCCACCTTTCAAACTCCACACCAAAGCTGCCTCGCTAGCAGCCGGTCAAGAGCAGCGCCAACGTGATGTACCATGTCCCAAGCTATTTCAGGCCCTGCTTTGGTTACAAGCATCTGAGCTTTTCCAACAGGTGGCGGGACCACCCAATGTCCCCCCGTCACAAGTGGAACAGGCGCCACTGAGAGCAGGGCAGAGCCGGGCGCAGACTGGAATGTGTACATGCCTGGAGTCTGGTTTCAGCCCAGCCTTCCGCAGTGGAACCTGCATTGTGGCTTGTTTTATTAATAACCCGCCAGAACCAAGCTCAACAAAAAATCTAATGGTTGCAGACTTCTCTCCATTTTCCGACCAAAAAATGTTGGGGTGCAAGGGGGGGAAGATCTCTAGGAGAAATCTCCTATCTGGGGTCTCTGAAAGTCCTGTTTTTATGTAGAATATCTTAGAAACCCCCACAATTGTCCTGGAGAGCCGCCGGCCTGAGCGCGGGAGCATTTCAGAAATTTGAGGCCAAGTTTTGAAGGGAAGACTGTCTGGTCCCTCCTTTTCATCCATTTGGGGGTAGGGTATGAGGGCCTTTCCTGGGTGCAGCCTGTTCAGGACCCTGACCCATCTGCCCACAGAGGTCCTCAGTGGCCATGATTCCCTGGGCCCAGGACTGGCCTTCCTGGGGGCCAGCTACACACAAACCTTCTCTTATGTTTAAAGAGATGGCTGAGTCCTGTTCATGTACCCTAAGCTCTAAGGAGTTACCAACTCTGGTAGCCCTTGGGCTTCGGGGCCACTCCTGGATCCCCGTGATAGCCAGGAAACTAAGGTGATGGACCTACACAGGAGGGAGCAGAGGCAATAGGGCAGCCACACCAGGTCACGTGGGCAGGTGTGAGGCAAAGAACCCACAGGTACAGACGCTTTCCAACCTCCCCCTGCCCCGTGCTGGCTGGAGACTGCCCCTCTCCCAGGGCCCATAGGACTTGCAGAGAAACCCGAACCCCTAGCCTCTTCTCCTGTGGTCACGCTCTCCCGGAGCCAGGCCCAGGCGGGCAGTCTTGCGTGCCCAAAGCCATTGGCACCAAGTCTCAGCCTCGGCCTTCTTTTTTCTTTTCCTGTGGTGGGGATGGAACCCAGGGTCTTGGGCCTGCTAAGTAAGCGCTCTGTACTGAGCCACACCCAGCTCTCCCACAGGCTTTGAAGAGAATTTCCATTTTCTTTCCTCTGATAAGGGGAATTCATCAGGGAGGTCCAGGGAGCCCCAGAGGGGCTGTGCATGGCACTGGAGGGGTCCCACAGGAGACAGCAGGCGAGAACTTGGGCCACAGGCTGTGCAGGGCCCCACCTCCAGCCGGGCCTGCCAGGGGTTCCTGGCCTGTGGCACTGGAAGGCCGCACAAAGATGGCATTCATGGTGAGGCCTTAGATTCTCTCTGGAATGAGCCAGGGTTTAAATAAATACATAAGAAAGTTGGATCCTGGGGCCAGACTGGGCTTGCCCAGGGCGGTGGGGGCTGTTGACACGGAGGAAGAAGTTCTCCTCCCCCTCCAACCACTCATGCTGCCTTAGTGAAATGGCTCCTCTGTGTCCCTGGAGGGGGATGCCCGTGCGCCCCCACTCAGCAGCAGCAGGTGTGGAAGATCTGTGCTTGTAGGTAGCCGGAGCCCAAGACACTGGGGCGTATGTAACAGGAGCCGGGGGGGAGTGTGGTCTCTCCGCGGGCTGGAGGTAGCAGGGTCTGAGTTCATTTCTTTGTCCCTTTACAAAGGGTGACAGCACTGGGAGGTGTTGGGGTGCACACACCCCAAGACAGACTGCCCCCCTTTAGGGTGGGGGAAGAACAGCCAGAAAACGAGATGCAGAGAGAGCGCCCAAGGCCGGCCCTGTGCAAGAGAAATGGCCACTCCGCTTCCCAGGTGGAGAGGCCAAGGCAGGAGAGCTGGCAACCTGTGTCAAGAAGGGCCCTTCTCCAAGATGCAGAACATTCCCAGGGCCTCTGTGTGCTTTGTGGGGCGGGTGCTGGGCCCTCCATCAGCACCGGCCGCCTCAGACCACCCTGGTCCCACCCAAAGTAGCAAGAAAGGAGCCTGAATGGCCTTAGACCCCTGCACGAGTCATATCTAAGGCCAGGGGCCCTGTGAGCCGCTGCTTGCAGCTAAGACCCTAGTTTTGAGTTCCTCTTAGGGCGGCAGGCAGGCGGAGGAGGCCAGCCGATGGCCGGGCAGGCAGCCACCTTTCCAGCATTCCAGTGCGCAGCAATGGCTCCCTCTCCCCAGACTGGGCACCAGCAGAAAAGCAGTCCCTGGCCGTCTCTCCTTCTAGAGATGGCCGCGTTCTCCTCTGAGTGTGTCTCTGCTTTTCTAAATAAATCTGTGTGTGTCTCTGAAAAGAAAGACAGGAAGGAGAGAAGAAGGAAGGAAGGAAGGAGGGAGGGAGGGAGGGAGGGAGGGAGGGAAGTGGGGGAGAGAAGGTGGGAGAGAGGGGGAGGGAGGAGGGAGGGAGGAAGTCAGCCCTCCTTGACATCTGAGTCCCCCAAACCAGATGCTCTCAGGGAGGGAAGTCCAGAGAGTGTTGGGGAGGTGGAGCTGCCCCCCGACAGATGTGCTCAGGGAGGGGACAGTCGGGGGAAGAAATGTGGGGGAAGCCTTCGGTCTCTTCTCTCAGGGGTGAGCAGCAGTTTCCCCCGAAACCCCAGGCCCTTGGTGGTTGTCCCACTTGAAAAGGCCTTTTAGGAAACACATGTACAGAGCACCCAGCAGGGTCACCTTGCTGGGTGTGTGGGCAGATGAGAGGGGCCGGCCACCCTGGACCTCTCACCCGAGAGCAGGAGCCGCCTGTGGCCCCCAGGGACCTCGAGGGCAGAGAAGGGGGTGAATTCTGCCTGCGGGGCCATTCTGAAGCTCCCTGTTTCTACATAATTTTAAAAAATCACCTGGTCTTGGAGGGCACGTTGGTGTGACCTTTTTAGAAAAAACATTTCAAATGCCTTTCCATCTGCTCAGATGGAAGGGGTGGCTGGGGGCTTTCTGGGCTGGGCACTGTTTGTATCTGAAAACTCTCAGCAACCTCTCTGTCCAGTGCTGGCCAGATGTGTGGATGCTGGCCGCACCCCCTCAGGAGCACCGGACACTACTCCTTTGATGGACTGAAGGCCGCAGAGTGGGGAGCCCTGCACATGTCGTCAGGAGCAGAGGCAAGCTGAAGACACGTCAGCGTCACTTGATGCCATCTGTTGACTCCAAGCGCGTGGATGTACATGTTTAGTTAAATGACTGTGCGCAGAAAAATATTTGGAAGAAGCCACAGCAACCGGTTAGGAGTGATTATTTTGGGGCGTGTGTACATGCTTCTGCACTTGAATCTGTTACAACAGGACACTTCTGTCACATAAAAAATACAGATTGACAACAAATTACTCAGGAATAAAGTCACTGTCCCAGGAGCACATGCCCCGTCCATCCTGGCCTGGTGCCCACCAAGGCCACATCCTTGCCTCCAAGTGGAGAGGCCACAGCTCGGTGCGTGCCGGGCCCACTGGGTGCCTGGAGGGCTCCCTGGCATCCCCACACAAGGCTGGGCATGGACCTGGGGCTCAGCAGGCCCCTGTCTGCTGGCTGGGCTGGGCACGAGGGTGGACCTCGTCCAGGGATGGCCTCTGCTTAGACTGGCTCAGCGTCTTCCTTCTTTCTGGAAGTGGGTGCACGGCAGGGCCAGATGCCTCTGAAAGTCCCCCCAGAGAGGGATAATGGACCCCATTGTCTGTGGGTAACAGGATGCTCACCCCGCCCAGCGTCAAATCATGACAAAGACACATAGTTGAAGGAAGGCTCCCTTCTGTGGTCTCCTCTGTCTTAAGAAATCCACATCCAGCTGCCTCTGATTTTTGCCAAAAAAAACCAAAAAACAAAAAACCCAGGGAAGTTGTCTTGACAGGCCCCGGGGCAGCACCAAGGTGGGGAGAGCCACAGGGGTCCCCAGAGTAGGCAGAGGACACCAGGCCTGGACGACTGGATAGGGCCGGATCTCTGGTGGCATCGGGTCTGGGCTACAGCAAAGCCCAAGCTGCAGGGTAGTTCCCACCCCCAGAGCCTCTGGGCCCCTGGGGCAGGAGAATGTTCCAGAAGTGAGAGGGCTGGAGAGCTGGATGCCAGGGCTTCGCGTCTTCCGAGGGGGCTCCAGCCCATCTCCCTCTGAGGCCACACTGGCCTCCTCATCCTGCCTCCACCACCTTCCCACCCTCCAGCCAGGCCTGGTCCACTGGGCCAGCAAAGCAGACACTCATTTCTCAGAGGAGATGGACAGGCCGGAAACAAGACGAGCTGAGGACCTGGCAAGAGCAAAACCCCAGGCCAGGTGCATCCCCATGACCCCAGCCGCTCGCAAGCTCCAGGCCACCCTCAGAAACAAGAAGACAGGGCTCTCCACATGGACTAGCTGGCGCTGGGGTTTGCAGTGGCTGCCTGGAAGTCCCAACTAGGGTCTGACTCTGGGTGTGGGACTGAGGAAGTGGAGAGGGAAAGAGGCTTCCTGGACTTGTAAAGATCAGGAAGCTGCAAAGAGACAGAGAGAAGGGAACTGCAGAGTAAACAGGGGCCAGGGGCCTTATTATGCAGTTGTGCATCATGGCAAACTTCAAATTAGCCAGTGCACAACTTGCTCAACTGCACACTTGCCCAAGGCCACAAAACTACCAACAGTGGAGTCTGGATTTGGATGCAGGCATGCAGCAGAACAAGCTGAGTGGTCAGCGGCCGGCATCCTTCCAGCCCTTGGCCAATACACTTGCACTCACGCCCGTGCTTAGCCTGCACACAGTCCTGGTCCTGGCTAGGGCCTGCCCCCAAACCTCTAGCAAGAATAGAGAAATCAAGTCAGCCTTAATTAAGACACACACAGAGACTGGGGTCCTGGGGGCCGCACCACCTGCCCACAGCCCTCATTGTGCACAGTTAATCCCGTCCAGGTGTCCTCTGGCAGCCTCCCATCAATTAGTCCCTGCGAGTGGAGCTGAGTGTAATTAATTATTCAATTTTGAGCTGCTCCAGCTTAGAGCGTCTGAAGTGACCTCATGCAGCCGGGGCGTTCTGCAGGCAGAGGACAAAGGCAGACAGGTCTGAACAAAGCCCCCGGGCACCTGACCTGTTCTGAATCCACACTAATCCCCGACCGCCCAGGGTGCACCCGCTCACCTCGCACAGTCCTGGTCCAAACCCGCTCCTGAGCAGGTGTGCCTCCTGCACATGGGGGCTCCTGGAGGCTCAACCTCCGGTCAGTGGACCCTGGGTAATCAATCAGTCTTCGGTAACCACCGGCTGTCCCTCCTAACCACTCTCTGAGCCCTGTTCCGCTGCCCCTTCCCAGAGGGCCTAGATTCATGGCTGCGGCCTTTCATGGAGGGGCCCGTGGGCCTTCCAGCCATTGCACCAGGCAGACGGGGAAGGCAGGCCCCTGGGGCTCCTAAGAAGAGAGAGGAGTCCTGGGAGAGGCTGCAGCAGCCTCCTGTCGAGCCTTTTCCCTGCACGGTAAAGGGTCCTGAGTGGGCAGGTTCCCACCTGGTCAAGTCTCTAAAGGGGAGTTGGGGGGCTGGTGGTCCTGTTGTCCTCTGCTGTGGCTGGGCTCCCCACCTCTCATCTCCCTAAATGGACCCGCACACCAGCATCTGCAAGAATGGCTCCCTCTCTCCTCCATCAGGCAGAAGCCCTCAACCTGACTTGGAGGCCGCAGGAGCTTGGCTTCACCTTCTCCTCACACAGGGTCTGCTGCCTCAAGGCTGGCCCCTGCCCTCCCCAGGCTTCAGGGCCACCTCTGCCGCATGGCAGGCCCCTGTCCGGCCCTCTCCCCTTCCCCTGGCCCACGAGCTGCCCCAGCCCTCCCTGCTTCTCCCTTGCCTCAGGGAACCCTAGACGTGCTTACGGGTGCCTCCACCTTGGGGCCAGCCACCTCTCTCCCTGTGCTCCAGGTTCTGGGAACCCAACCCAGAGCTCAGCACATAATGTTCGTTGAATCCGTGGAGGAAGAAATGATTAAATCAGCCAAATGGAACTCATTATCCCCTCCTCCAGGCCAAAAACGGAGGCCTTGGGCCCTGCATCCGGGCTAATGGTGTCATTATGGGCCACTCAGCCTGCCCAGCTGCCCACGGCCATTTTTACTTTCTCTTCTCATCACCGTCCACAGCCAATGAGAGACCCAGGCCAGCTCAGAAAAGACCCCTGTCCTGTGTCCCTCCCCTCTCCCTGCCCTACTGCAGGTCTCATTGTCTCTCGCCAAGGTTGGCCAGCTCCTACCCCCAGGGGCCCTGTGCCTCCAGTGTCTGCCCCTCACCCCCACCTCCAAGACAATCTCTAACTGGGCTTTCCAAAATGCAAACTTGGACCTTCTCTTCCGATGATTTTAAATGCTCGGGTGGGAGAGCGGGGTGGCTCCATGGTGGAGCGCTTGCCTGGCATGCTGGGCACCCTGGGTTCCAAGCCCAGCACCACAAAGAAAACACGGCCATAAAATAAAATGCTCAGGTGGCGTCCACCCAGAAGACAGCAGGGGCTCTGACAGATGCTGGTTCACCGGCGGCCTCGCAGCAGCCCCCAAGGTGGAAAAAGCCCTAGCGTCCGCGGTGGGCAGGGGCCTGGGCGGATCGTGGTAGGTAGCTCAGCGGGTTGCCACTCAGCCAGGCACAGTGATGCTGAGCAAAGCAAGCCAGACGCAGGAGGACAGAGCCAGCAGTCCCTCTCCCGTGACACACCTCCAGGAGTCAGCAGAGCGGGTGGCCAGGGGCTGGGGGCTTTCATGAGCAACAGGGGTGGGTTCCACTTGAGGTGGAACGTGGAGATGAACGTGGGTGCAGATAGCGTGGAGGTGCCTAGTGCCCTGGGACTGGAACTCAGGTGATGTTGGAATGCCAAGTTCCAGGCCTGACCCACGGAGAGTCCTGTCAGCAGCTGGCCACGAGTGGGAAGGTGCCGTAGGATCGACTGCTAGGGACCTGAAAAGACCCGCTCGCATGCCTGGGTTTGGGGTTGTTTTTGTTTTTCTTGGGGATGGAACCCAGGGTTCCACCCCACCCAACCACCTAGTATTTTTACTATACCTTTTCTGAGCTTAGATACTCAGCTATTTGCCATTACGTCAGTTTTTAAATTTTTTTATTTATTTAGTTTTTGTACTGGAGATTGAACCCAGGGATGCATGACCACTGAGCCACATCCTCAGCCCTTTATATATTTTTATTTTATTTTATTTTTTATTTTCACTAAGTCACTTAGGGCCTTGCTAAGTTGCTGAGGCTGGCTTTGAACTTGCAGTCCTCCTGCCTCAGCCTTCCAGATGCAGGGAAGACAGGTGTGTACCACTGTGTCCGGCCCATTGTGTCACGTTTGCCACAGTATTGAGCACGGTGCTGTGCTGTGCAAGTCTAGAGCCAGGAAGCCACCAGCTGCCCCCGGAGCCCGGGGATGCATCAGGTCATCCACCAGTATGTTCTGACCAGTATGTTCTCCAATGTTCATTCAACCACAAAGTGCCCCAGGACACAGGCCTCCAAATGTGGCCTCTGTTAAGTGATATGTGACTGTATTTTAGCGCAATTTTTAAACATCGTTAAAAAAAAAAAAGTCAAATGCTGGAGTGGCCCCAAGCATCCCCTGCCCTGACCCCCACCCCGGCCAGGGCTCCACCTGCACCCAGTCCCTCCACTCCTGCTCACTTGCTCCTGCTTCTGTGACCGCAGCTCTGCAGCTCACAGTCCCACCCCCAGGGTTCCCCAAGGTGGAGCCAGGCTGTAGCAGAGGGAGGTTTGGCCCTAGGACCCTTCCAGTGGCCCTCCTGAGGTATGGGTGTGTCCACTTGCCAAGCTCCACAGCTGATGGGTTTGCCTTGAGCACGTTTCTGGATGTCTGCTACGTATAAACCAAAAGCAGAAAGAAGGAGAGGAGAGGGTCTGGGGAGAGGAGGGGGAGAGAAGACCCTGTCAAGCATACCCAGGAGGGTCTGAGGGAGGCTTAGGCAGGAGAGGGACCCCCAGGAGGGGACTCTGAATTTTTTCTGCCTCATGAGGAAGAGAAAGTGCTGGAAGGAGCCGGGGCCCTTCTGCAGAGCAGGTCCTGGGGAAGTGGGAAATCATGGCCCAGAACCCTGAACTTCCAAAGGGAGGCCTCAAGAGGCCATGAGTGGGGTCCCCAGAGCTGGACGTCTGCTCTGCTTGGGACACAGTTGGGAGGTGGCCTACCATGCTCACTGCAGCCAGAATGGCACCGGTCAGCCCTGGCACTGGCCTGGGGCCTGGTGATGCCAGGGGAAACTCTAGGCCAGCAGAGACAAAGGTCAGGGGAAAAGGAGACCATGGTGTCAGGACCAGCCACCCCACAGCGTCCTCTGAGCACTGAGGTGTTCCGTGCCCCACTGAGACTCCAGGCACAGAGGAAGGAACATTTTGGTGTGGCCCAGCCTCACTATCTCCATTTGTGCCATGATGAGGACAGGGCTCCTGGCCTGGGACCCCTGAGTATGGAAGCAGGGGTAGCAGTCTCCCTCCAAGGGTGGATCCCGCTGGTGGGCACCATCCAGGGGCACCTGGTACCCTGGGAGCAGCTGGAGGCAGCCCCTGGGCCACTGGGCTGGCAGGGCTCCCCCCGCGGTCATGTCTAATTGCCGTTGCGGCCTATCTGATTAGCACAGTAGCCACCAGCCTCGGGAGGGAGGTGGACTTCTGAGTGCCAGGAATTAAGCCCAGACTTTGCAAGTTCATGCCTTTGCCTGCCCCAGCTAGCAACATGGGCACCCATGGGCAGCATCCGGCTTCATCCAGATTTGGCTCAGATGCCCTCATCTGTTGACCAAAGTGGACTCATTTAAAGGCGAGAGGTGCCCTTGGCTTGACTCCTGCTATGGCCCTCCCGGCGGGGATCCCCAGAACCCCCTGTACCCCAGAAGCATCTCGGGAGGGAGAGGCAGTGTCAGGCTGGGCCGGGCCGCGCCTTGCTTCGGGGGGAACACCAAGCCCATGGCTTTCTAAGAAAGGATTTTGGCCAACGCCTGTGGCAACAGCATGACCACATGGCTTGGCCACAACCGAGTCTGTCTGTGTGGATTCTCCAGGAATCGCATGTCTCAGAGGATGTGGTCAGAGATGGAGGGAAGAGGCAGGAGGTAGGCCTCCTGGTCTTCCCCCGGCGGGGGCTAAGGGTGTGAGCCCAGAGGACTGTGGACATCCACGTGGCTGAAAGACTTGAGGGAGACAGGCCAATTTTTTTTTTTTTTTTAAACTGGTGATAGTGAATTTTACTAGTGATAGTGAGTCACTCAGGGTAGTGAATCCAGGACACTCTACCCCTGAGCTGTACCTCCAACACTTTTTATTTTTTATTTTAAGACAGGGTCTCCCTAAATTGACCAGACTGGTCTCAAACTTGAAATGCTCTTGCCTCAGCCTCAGAGTTGTGGGGATTACAGTTGTGCACCACCATGCCCGGCTAGGTTCAATTTCTTTTCCTTTTTCTTTTTAAAAGATATTTATTTTTTTTAGTTGTAGTTGGACACAATACCTTTATTTTGTTTATTTGTTTTTATGTGGTGCTGAGGATCCAACCCAGGGCCTCTCAGGTTGCTAGGTAAGCACTCTACAGCTGACCCACAACCCCTAATGCCAATTTCTTTAAAAAAAAAAAAAATTCTAAATGATGAAACTTGTCCACTGTATACAAAGGTGAAGAGAAGAATGAGAGGACTCCTTGCAGCTTTCACCAGACCAGTGGCACATTGGGGGCTGGGGAGTAGCTCGGTGGTAGAACTCTTGCCCAGCATGCTCATGGCTCTGGGTTCAACTCCCAGAGTGGGAAAAAAAAGTAAGTGTACACACTTCTAGGGCATATTTTAACCCATATCGAGGGCAAAGAGAACCCAATCTCCTCAGCCCCCAGCACATTTGAACTGCAGTGATCTTTACCCTGGTTGATCCTTCTAGAAGCTTTCTCTGCACCCCAGACCCATCAGTGCCCTTGGAAAGCCCTCTGTTCAGATGAGACCCCTGCCCCAGGAAAGTCCCTCCAAGTCTTTTGAGGTAGTCCTAAAACAGAAGGCTTGAAAGAGCCCGAGAGCTACTTTGGGCACCCGGAGATGGCCACCGGCCACCTGGTGCTGTCAGAGCCCCAGCACCCCGTGATGAATGTGCTGAGCTCCGAAACAGGCTTCAAAGCTAGGGCCACATGCGGTTCCAAATCTGGATTCCCGGGGCTATTGGATTTCATGATTTCTCCTGCAGCCTTGGTTACGGGTTAGCATGAATCTTCTCACCCCTTAATTATAGTTCTGGCATTCGGAAAACACACCAACACCTCTCCCTCCCTTGGCGCCATCCCCTCATCCCTCCCCACTCCCAAACGTTCCGCGAGCCAGAGTTAATCCCCTGTGCCGTTTATGACTCTCCCTGTGCCTGTCCTCCATGATCTGACCACAAGCTCCCTGGCCCGTGCCCGCTGCCTGCCTTACAAGGCAATACTGCCCGCTGGAGATGCCACTTTGGGAAGAGTCAAGAGGACAGAGAATGTCAGGATCTTTTTTTACCCACTGAGCCAAGCCATTCCAGGGGCCTGGAGAACAGGCCGTGTCCTGTGAGGAGACACACTTGAACCTGCGCTCCTTTCCAGGGGGCGGAGGTGGAAAAAGTAAGCCCGGGGCTGGCTCACATGGAGTCAGCTTCAGCCTTCAGGAATCTCCCTCTCCCAACTGCAGATCCATTTTAGGTCTGATGTCTGTCAACCAAGTTAAAATAGATGCACCTTAGCCCTGTCCCCAGGCAAAGAGGGGCACAGCCCTCATGACAGGGACAGGTGGCCTTGTCCCCTGCTCGTCCCTAATTGACTGCAGTTCTAGGGGGGAAAGAGGCATGGAGCCTAAACCTCCTGCTCTTGCCCCAGCCCACCCGGGGGGGACACGGCAGGAAAGCCAAAGGGAATGTTGGAGTGACCAAAAACAATTCGGAGGCAAAAACAAACAAACAAACAACAATAACAACAACAAAAAAAAAAACATAAAAATTAAATGGGAAATTACAGGGAGAAAACCCAGTCCCCCAGAGGAGGGCAGGGGCACTTGGAGAGTGTCATCTAAGGAACAGTGCATTCCAGACAACCCCGGGGCTGTGGGTCTCCCTAGAGCTGCTTCCACTCCAGGCTGCACAGACAGCAAGATGTCCTGGACATGGGAGGGACAGGACAGAACCGAGGACCTGCCCTAATCTCTCCCCTCCAGGCCCACATGGTGGGAAGAGGAAAACACACAAAAAGATACCCCTTGATTGGGGATCAGGGGACGCCAAGGCCCCACAGGGCCTTGAGGTGACCTGCCCCACAGGGCTGGGCAAAGCACCCAAGAGTGACAAGCAGCACAGGGAGGGAGGGCATCCCTGGGCCAGTAGGAGCCCAGCAGTCCCAGGCCACAAGCCCAAGTGTCATTCCCCTGTCACCTTGGAGTCCTCTAGACCCTGCACACTGCTGCTGGCTTTGTCCCTCCATGGGGACATCAGCACCACAAACTGCAGGATGCGTGAGGCCCCCGCTGCCGTCCTCAGTGAGTCCTCAGGAGCACTGAGACCCCGCCAGGCAGAGGAGGGAGGCCAGGGAGGGCCAGGGCCAAAGGAGCAGGTCTGTCCGAGGTCTGGGACTCGGGGAGGGGCTCTTGTGCCCTCTCCCCACAAGCATCCCCTCTGTCTCCTCAGAGAGCACGGGAGCCCGTGGGAATCTCCGTGCTTTCTGCTTTCACCCACCAGAAGCAGGCGAGGTGCCCAGGCCCGGCCTCTTCCTGGGGTCCCTGTGGAAAAGACTGCACCCCTCTCTCCATGCTCCCACTTCCTCCAAGTCCGAGCCCCCAGGACAGCCGGGAGGCCCTTCTCTGCTGCTGTGGGCCTAGTTTGTCTGGGAGGGGCACGCCCAGCTCAGGGGGACGGCTGAACCCCTCTCCCGCCCTCCAGGGCTGTTCTGGGCCTACAGCAAGGACACTGCACATAGGTCATGAGCCTCTGCTGCCTCTGTTAGATCACTGGACAGGAATGGAGGCATTTGCTGACCCCTGCACATGGCAGTAACAAGATCAGCAGGAGCCCCTCGCCCTCCTCCCGCAGGGCCTGCTGGCACCCTAAAATAGCCTCAATATATGTATGGCATCTTCTGGAACAGAACCTACCCCACATTTAAACATTCCTGGCATCCTATTTGTGCTTAGTAGTTATCAATAAGGCCGACGGTATTCCGAGAGCTCATTCCTGCAAGGGGCCCCCAGATCAACAGAGCACATGTCTCCCGTGGCTGGGGGCTGAGGTCAGTGCCCATGTGGGCCTGCGCTTGGAGGATGGCCTCCGCCAGCTGACATCTGTAATTATAGGTTGGGCACCATGGCTGGCAGGGGCCCAGCTTCAGGGCCTGACCCCATCCACCTCCTTTTATAGAAAGGGAAACTGAGCCCAGGGAGGTCACAGGAGCTACACAGGCAGGAGGGGACCCCGGTACCCCCACAGCAAGTTCTGCGCCCAGCCGTGGGTTTCACAGAGGGCAGGCAGGAGAAGGGCACCCAGAAGCATTGGAGGTAGGAAGGAGTTTCCGTTCAAGACCGACCCCAGAGGAGGCAAAGGGGCACCAGGCACGGGAAAGACCCTTAATACACCCCACGGACCCATAGGAAACCCTGGACGCCCTCTCTGAGCCGCTCACCCTCACGCTGTGGACATCGGTGCCTGCACCATTCTTTGTTCCGGGCTGCCTGTGTGTTTTGGGTTGATCAGCAGCATCCCTGACCCCCAGTCGAAGCACCATGCCCTCCCGGGAGGAAAATACCTAGACATCCAATAACGGACACATTTTAAAATTAGATTTATTACATGACTTCAGTGAAGAATGCCTGTGATACATTAAGTGGGGAAAAAAATACCAAATATAACATTGCATGTGTGGTGTGTGAGTACATGTCTATGACAAAATGCTAAGTTGTTCTGTAAATGGAGTATAAAACAAAAATAAAACTGTATTTTGGGGGGTGTTGTGGTTGTGGCTCAGCGGTAGAGTGCTTGCCTAGCATGTGTGAGGCACTGGGTTCAATCCTCAGCACCACATAAAAATTAATAAATAGAATAGACATATTGGGTTCATCTACAACCCAAAACAACCACCACAAAACTCTTTGGGGGGCTGGGGCTTGTTTGGTAGGGGCTTGCCTAACAGACAGGAGGCCTTGGGTTTGATCCCCAGCACCAAAATGAAACAAAACAAAACAAACCCCGTCAAAACAAACAAATGAAGCCTGTACTTGTAAAGAGATGGATCGTGTGGAGGAAACACACTGAACCGTGAGGAGCGGTATCTGGAACCGTGGAATGACACATGTCATTTCATCTTTGTACTTGCCTGGGTTTTCCAAAAATTCATATGTAGGGTTCTATAATTATAAAGAATTGCTCAATAAAAAGAATATTACTAAGTTCAAAAAAAAAAAAAAATGCTTTTAAAAGGTCTCCAGGCACTGCCCAATGTCCACCAGGGGCTAACCTTCTCTGAACCTAGTGACCCTACAAACGCTGGCTGGGTGGGGAAGGGTCTGTGGAATCGCTTACCACTGGCTGGGGACACGGGGCCCACCCTGCCACACTGAGCCCAGGGTGGCCTTGCTGTTCACTTGAAACTTACCGAGCCCCACGGGACTCTGATGGGTACCTGGTGAGCACCCCGGTGGCCCAGTGCCTCCCACCAAGACTGAGGCCAATGTGGTGGAAGGTGCTGCTCTGCATTTTGTTCCATAAGGTGAAAGGAAGCTCAGAGCAGAGGAGAGAGAAAATGGGGTGAGAGGAGACCCGGACAAGCAGAGAAGCAAAGTGGGGAGGGCGTGAGCCATCTGGGGTGCAAGGAAGAGATGCTGAAGCTCGCGGGGGTGAGGGAAGGAGAAGGAAGATGGGAACGGGTCTGGGCAAGACAGCCCCGGCCCTGCCAAGACCCTGGCTGCTCCCGGAGGCTGGGTGAGGGCACCGGTTCCCGTGTCGCCTCCACCCATCTACCAGATGGAGCTTCAGTCTGGGCTCCTTCCCATCAGCTCTGCAGGTGAATCTGTCCCTTGTCCCTGAGCCAGCCGCCATAAACAGCATTCTCTACCAAGCCATTCCTCGCAGAGAGACATCTGTGGCATGGGCGGCCCCAGCCGGCACCCTGAGACCAGGCAGGGGAAGATCAGGCTGCCAGGGGGGTTGGAGAAGACCCCAGGCTGCTCAAGGCACCACCCCCACTCCTGTCACATGTGCCCTGCTCCTGCCCACCTTGGGGGGGCGCTCTCCCTTGGATGGGCTGCACAGGAAAGACCTGGGACATGAGAGGTCCTTGTGGGCCCCAGAGAACCAGGTGACAGGAGAGATGTGAAGCTTTCCCAGTGGCTCCCTCCAAAACCGCGGAACAGGGCCAGCGAGTCCAGGGCGGTGCTGGGTCCTGGCCCAGTTGAGCTGCCCAGCGGGCTTCAATGCAAGCATGCTGCCATCGTGTGGAGGCCCCGCCTGGACAGCCCACGGGCTACAGGACACCCCCTGGCCCCCGCTGAGAACCAACCTCACCAGCCAGGGTGCCTCTGCCCGCCGGCCACAGGCCTAAGTGGGCCCAGATGGCTTTGGCTTCATGGGCGGCTGGTCTGGGGCACCCTGGGGGCCCCAGAGTCAGGCCAGGGCTCAGTCTGTAGCGGTGAAAGGACTGGTAGTTTGAATAGGCAGACCTAATCCCAGGGTCTTTTAAGGAAGATTGACAGGCTGGGAAGGGGGCCGCCGGCCTGGAGCCTGGACACCATCCGGGCGCCAGTACTGTCTCTCTCCTGGCCTGTGGGCCTCAGGGAGTCTCCCTGACCTGCATCCCCACTCAGCCTTGAAGCACGCTCTCCTGGGTGGGTGAGAAATGCTCTCTTCGGTGACTGGGGACACAGAGCCACCCACACTCTGGGCTACCTGCCCCTCTGATTATCGTGGGTCACAGGGACAGCAGAAGTAGCCAAGAGTAGAGCCCTGTTTGGGGAGACATGCCCCCTCCTGTCCCTTCAGGTCCTGCCCAGGGCCACCCACACAGCCCTCTATCAAGGCTCCTCAGACCCTGCAGTCAGGGGCCCAGGAGCAGGTGCACACTGGGGGGACAGGATACTACAGAGCCAGCCTCAGGGCGTGAGTCCTGCCCCGGTAGGAAGCCCAGCTGAGGGGACAACTCCTGGCTGGGAGTGCCCAGGTGTGTTCAGAGGCACCTGGGGGAAGCTGTGGGCCAGACACGGCAACCCTGGGGGGAGGGGAGGGAACAGAGGGGTCCACTTCCTGAACCAGCAGAGAGTCTGAGTTGTCCCCTCCCGGTGCCAGCAAGTCAGTCAAGGGGATGGGTGTCCTGGAGCACCCACAACTCAAGGCTGCATCTCCCACCGTGAGACTTCTTCCACAAGAAGGAGGCCGCCCACGGAGCTGTGCCCCACAAAGCTCGGTGTATAATGGAACATCGCTGGACAACGACCCCTCTTTGAGCCAGTTGGCTACCTCTTGGCCCTGCCCATTGCCCTGCATCCTGGGAGGTTGGCCCCTGGACACTGGTCGCCCGGGTTCTGCTCTACTCTGTTCTGGTTGAGTTTGGCCCCTGGAGGCACCAGGAGGAGGGCAGGAGCAGAGAGGTCTTAAGTCCCTCCTGCCCCTCTGGACTCTAGGATCACATCTGTCCCCTGTGCCCTGGACCCTTTGCATGCTTGACTTTGTTGCTCTTCTATGATGAGATATATGATGACATCCTTGCCGGTCAGCTTTGCCACCTCCCATCGATTCACCAATGGACACTTTCATTCTATGTCCCAAATATTAGGGTCAGCCTCATGTCATCAGCAAGGAAGGAGTTAAGAATATGCCACTCTGGCATGTTGGAGTCAAAAGGACCTAAACACACACACACACACACACACACACACGCACACACACACGCACACGCACACACGCACACACGCACACACGCACACGCACACGCACCAGTAGGCCCAACATCACCCTGCCCTCCTCCTGTTTCTGAAGAGCCAGACAAGAATTCCCTTGTGAAGCACCAGGAGGAAAGCCCCAGAATCGTCCTGGAGGTGGGAAGTCGAGGCTGAGGGAAGCTCTCCACCCACCCTGTGGTCCCAGCCACTTCCCCACCCTGTCCCTGTGGTGCCCAGCCCCTTGCCGGCCCCTTCCAGAGCCGATGTTCAGCACTAGCTGCATCTCTGCTCCTCAGGAAGGTTCCCGTGCCGCAAAAAACGCAGGTTAAATAAACGTATGTTTGTGTTTGTCTGTTTTTCTCCTGTTGGTCTGTCTTAGGTAGATGGAACCCTCAGACCCAGCCTCGGACAGGGTGGAGGTCACTGCCTTTAAACGTGGCACTGTCACAGGGCTCCACCGAACAGTTCCCAGCTGTCCACCCCCACCCTGTCCTGCCCGTGGCCCTGCTGCCCGTGCTCCGCCCAGCTGTCAGCACACCTTTCTTTGAGATCCCTCGGTTACAGCTTGTCACTCTCCTGCTTAAACCCCAGGAAGAGACAAGACCCTGCAGGATCCGGCCCCGCCAGGGTTTCCCGCGGCGTGGTCTCCCTCACGCTCACCGCTTCCCTTCCGAGTCACAATGGCCCCGTTGTTGAGTTGCCCGGAGCCTCTTCCTGGGCCACTCCCGCTCCAACTCATTGCCTCCCGTCCTTCATGTCTGTGAACATGCCACCTCCTCAGAGCCACGTCCCAACCCCACATCCACAGAGGGCCTCCTGCCCCTCCCCCGGCTTCTGGAACCTTCTTCCCTTCCTTTTGCTCTTAGCCCCTCTCGAGCCCTTGCCTATCCCTGTCCCTTCTGGAGCTCAGGGGTCTCGGAAGGATCTGGACCCACCAGCTCCAGGCTTCCTGGGTTTGGTACAACTCCCCGCTGAAGGGGGTGGAAATTTCCTCCCCCTGGACAATCAGTGGACTTCTGAGGAAGATTCTTATGAGCTCCTAAAGGGGCTGTCGGAGAACTCACCCAAAGGCCTGCACTGTCTCCCGGCAAGCCCAGCGCGGCCGATTGAAATAAGACGACCTAATAAACACCCCAGAAGCCCTTGCCCACATGTCCTTTCAGGGATGCTTGAGAAAATGAAGGGTTGAGCAAGAAAGATTGGGCCACTTAATTAAGAGCTGTCCTTAATCTTGAACAAACCAGGTCTAATTTCTTCAAATTATTCTACATTTTGCTAATTTCTCTTTTCCCTCTTCCTCAAGGGTACCCCGACAGGAGAGCCCAAGTGCTTTGGGAAAAAATAAAAAAAAAAGCCTGGGTGTAAAACCTCATTTTCTCCTGAGCACACGGAGCAGAGCTGCTCCCCACTCGTTATTTTCAAAGGGGAGAAAAACCCAGGTGTGTGGGGCTGGAGCGCGTCCAGGAGGCCTGTCCCCTACACTTGAGCTCACGGCGGGAGCTTCATTAGCACCGATGGCTGGCAGCCTCGTCAACCAGAGGGAAGACGCAGCACCTCTCAGGACTGACGCAGCGGGGCTGACGGTGCCACAGGCAGAAAGCCTTCGCAAGTCCCCAGGAGCAGCGAGGGTGCACTCCTTGCTCAGCTGGCTTGGAAATCTCACTTACATTCTGTCCTGTTCTTTTCAAAACCCAAGCAACAACAGCAGCCATCTGGAAGGGAGGAGAATTGGGGACACAGGGGCTGAGCGCCCACCACAGTGCTGGGCACAGAATTCAAAAACTTTCCCTTCTTGGGTCGCTGCCCATTTGTCAGTTGGGAAACCTGAGGCTTGGAGCGTTAATGGCCAGGAAATGGCAGAGCTCCACCGGTTATTTGTCCAGTTCTGCCCCATGTCTGCTCCAGAGACATCATCTTCAACTAGATAGTGTGTGCGCTGCATTTCCGCTGGTGGCCCAGGGGTGCTGGGTAGATGTTTGCCAAATGAACTGGTGGGAGTAGGTGGGGGAGATCAAGCCACGAGCGGCTGCGTGGACTTGGGCTGGGACCAACCCTCCCCACTCAGTCCTGGACTGTGCCTGCCAGAGCCCTATCCCTAGTGCCGGGGGGTCTGGCCTCCAGAACACAGTCCTCCCCTGGGACAATCAATTAGGAGGTTCTGGAACCCTCAACCCAGAACCCATCCAAGCCAACCATCTGCAATGCAAGCCCCTGTGTTATTCACCCCTGGGTCACAGCCTCCAGGGGCTTTGGAAGAGGAAAGACCCCACCAGGGCTGGGCAAGAGAACACAGCCGAAAGAACCAGCGTCTGTATGTCAACCCGTGGGCAGAGGAGGGGGGCCCTGCGTCGGCCACGCCTGCTCCTCTGCTCAAGGGTCAGCCAACGCCCCCATTGGACTTAGTCATTTGGCCTTGGCTTCTTTCATCAGCAAGTGAAACGGTCCCCACCACCGTAGTCCTTAGAGGCAAGAGAGCCCAGCCCCTCGGCCGTGAAGAGGACACCCGCCCAGACAGTGTGTTCGCAGCTAGTTCAGTCAATGAAGTCCTGTAGAGGAGTGGACCTGAGACTGAGAGGGAAGGAGCCAGGACAGGGAGCCTCAACGAGCAGTTGTCCCTTTGGGCAACTGGGACTCCATCACACTGGGGGCCCCAGGGGACACCGTGGAGTGGACCCAGGCCTCCCCTGGAGGAGCCAGGAGTGCTGCCGAGGCCCTTCACTCCCAGCTTCCAGTCTCTCCCACGTTCCCCAACAGCCTGAAAACGTGTCCAGCAGAGCCTAGCGCTCTGCCAGTGTCCATGGAGGTAGTGAGAGCCACGGGGTCCTGGAGAGACTCAGCGCTCTGCTGACACCCTCTCTCCTCACAGGGGGGGGACAAAGGCCCCAGACAGTGGAGGGTCAGGCTCGCAGCGGAGTGTGATGGCCGCCCCGGATCTGAACCTGGCACCCCGCTGCCACCCTCACACGGCTCCCTCCTACCCCTTGCCTCCATCTCTGACTCTTTGGTGGCCACTGCTAAGCCGTAGCCTCCCAGACCCCCACCCCCTGAGACTGGACATGGGGTCTCCACTCGGTCAGCATGATTTCAACGAGCACCTGGGACCCTGAAGAGCGGAAAAGCCCTTTGAAGACACAGATGGCATCTGGAAGGTGCCCGGCTCTGCAGGAGGAGCAGAGAAAAGTCCCCTAGAATCGGAGCTGCTCACCTTACAGCACACTGGGGCAGCCATCACATGTTCTAAGTCTCACTTGACTTAAAGCCTGTGTCCTCATCTGTAAAGGCAGAGACAGGACCTCTAGCACCCGTCCGTCCGTCCGCCCCACAGAGGGCAGGAACCACCTGCCTGGGAGCGCGTAGTGACCGGAACCTCCGCTGGGCCACAGTTGGGAGCCTTGGGATGGCGAGCAGCAGTAGCACCTCTGGAGCCTCAGAAACAAGGAGAATCCAAGAACTTACAGTTGTGGAACCCAAGCTCCCGTCCTGCTTGCCTTTCCCCCTGTTCTTCCTCCCTCTCCTCTTTCTTTCTCCTTCTCTGCCCTCTCCCGCTCTCTTCCCTTCTTCTCTTGCTGCCCTGCGTTTCATTCCCCTCCTACCACAGAGGCTTCCTCTGAGGGACTCTGTGCTGACGGTACCATGTTGACGACTTGGGTGGGAAGGGTTTGTTTTCTCCCAGCGTCTGTATGTCAACCCGTGGGCATGGATTGGTCCAGTTAACACAGATGTCCAGCCCTTGGATCACTTCTGGGGGTGAGGAGTGTTCCGTGATTGGCCAGGTGGAGAGGGAGCAGGCACCCGAGCTTGACAGCCCTACCAAGACCTCTTGGAGTGATTTCCCCAAAGCAAGGATGTTGGCGGGTTGTCAAAGCACTGTGGGGAGCGTATTCCAACTCCTGATACAGTGTCTGGTACCTGGTGGGTGTTTACAAGTGTTTGCTAATAAACAAATGAATATAGAGTTTGATAAATGCAATGTGTACAATGTTCTTTAAAAAAAAAAAAAAAATCTGCTTCTTTCTTTTCCACCTGAACGTGGGGCTTTGAGACTTATTTTTCCCAGCATCAAAACAAATCACTGCCTTTGCCATTGCAGACTTCCATCTTTCAGAACATGGCATTCAAAGCCCGGTAAGATGAATTACCAAGACAGAGGTCTCATAACTATTTCTTCTAGGATTTCCAGGAACTTACCCAAATATATCGTAGGTCCATACTGAGCTTTACCCATGTCAGATGCACAGAGAAATTTACACAGACATGGTAGATACTCCAGCACACTGCTCAGAGTCACTCTTGTCCCCAGGATTGAAAGGACTCAGCCCCCACCTGCTAGTGTGCCCTCGGCTTACAGCTCCCAGTAGAATCCTCTCTGGGGGTCGCTTCACCCAAAGCCACACTCCATTACTGGTGGAAGCTCACATATAACAGCAGTAGGTGTGGTGTTAAAGGGCACGATTCCTTTTCCTGGGAGGGGACCACTTGGAGGGCACCCCCATCTCCAGGGCCCCCACTCTGTTGATGGAGGCCTTGGTGGTGACTGCACTGCATTTCAGCTTCTTCTACCATGTCCCACTGTCCCAGGAGATGGGGCTCAGGACTCTCCCCTGCCTGTATGCAAATTGTCATCTCAGAGACCAAATGCCAGGGACCCAACCTGCAACAGATGGTACCAGGAGGAGTCCAAGAATCTCTGAAGTGGGATTTTGGAGCTGGCTCAGCTACCAGATGGCTGACAATGAGGACTCTATCACTGGTGATGGGGGTCCTCTGATAGTCCCTGGCATGGGGCGGGTGCCATTAAGACCAGCAGGGAGGAATGCACCCAGAACATTGGACCAGGTATTTGAGCAGAACAAGGGAAATAGTCATCGGGTGGGCTGCGGAGCTGACTGGCTGTTGCTGGGGGCAACTTCAGCCTTGGAGGAAGACAAGCAAAGGCTGAGGGTGGTTAATCACCAATTAAAGGCTGATTAAGATAACCAGAGGGTCTCCTTCACATCATATAAATTGGAGATTCTCATCTTCTGCAGCTGGAGGGCAGAAAACATCGAGGTGCTGACCTAGGACTTAATCATGAGTATTCTAGAGCTCTGAAAGAGGTGGGATTCTCAGCCTGGGCAGGTCTGACGCAGCGAGGTCAGCGCAGGGTCTGGAATCTTCTGGAGGCACACCACTAACATGTCTGGCACCTGGGCTAAGAGGCCCACAAGGGAGCAGTGACAGCTGGTGCTCCTTGGGCATCTCTGTGGTCTCACCGTGTGGTCTCTCCAACAGGGACCCTTCAGGGTAGCCTCATTTCCTCCGTGATGGCTCTGGGCCTCAAAGCAAGTATCGCAAGATGGTGAGGCAGGTGGCAGCTAACCAGCCTCTCAGGACTTCGCCACTCCCTGTTCATCAATGTCGTGACAGAGCGAGAGCTGGTGCACCGTCTCTCCATTGCGCTCAGAATGTGGATTCTTCAGCAAGGGCTACTGGCTTCCCTAGCTTCTCAGGGGCCTGGAAAAAGGAAAGTAGGAGGAGTGGGCCTAAGGAAGTGGCAGGTGGGCAGGTTTGGGGAGAGGGCATGGTGTGGGGAGAGAGCTGTGCTGCAGGGGAACACCCACCTCAGAGCAGAGCACCCACAATGGAAGAGGAATACGCTCCTCAGCAAGCAACTCAGCCGGTTTTCTGCTGCCCCAGAGAGGACCACAGAACGGGCAAATGACGCACAGAAAGGTCTATTTGGCTTATAGTTCTGGAGGCTGAAAAACTGAGGACAGAGCAGGTGGGCATCTGGTGAGGGCCTTCTTGCTACATGGTAAGGTGGCGGAAGCAAGCACTGGCCAAACGGAAAGGGAACCAGACCAAACATCTTGTTAAGCAGGAACTCACTCCTGCCATAACGCCACCAACCCATCAGGCAGGCAAAGCGCTCAGCGTGGGCCACTCTTGAACGTCCCACTGCTTAACACAGTCGTAAAGAACATGGCATTTTGACATGAGGGTTTCATTCAAACCACAGCAATGACCAAATGGCTGGGCCACCTGACATCAGCCAGCCTCTGTCACTGGCTGCCTCAGCTTAGACAGGACACGTGACAAGCAGCATGGTCTCCTGGTCACTGACCAGAGCTGAGGTGGCCTCGGGGACTGGCTGTAGGTCCCACCTGCCAGTGGCAAACACCAGCGTTGAGCTCCTGGTGTGGCCCGACCTTTGAGGAGACCCACGGCCACTTGGTGGCAAGTCGACCCCACTGGAGGCTTCCACCAGAGAAGCAGCAGCTCTTGACCAGAATTGGCCCATTTCTGTGACTTAGAGTTCCCTAGAGAAACAACACCAACGGGCCTGTGCCTAGAGAAAGACATTGAGTGTAAGGAGCCTCCTTGAGTAATTATTGGAGGCTGCCAAGTTCAAATCTGCAGAGTGGGTCAGCAGCCTGGAGACCCAGGACTGTCGATGGCACCCAAGTCCAAAGGCAATTTGCAGGAGAATGGCCTCTTGTGCTGGGAGAGCCGCTCTCTCCCACCCAGGCCTGCCACTGAGAGCAAGAGACCCATCCACAGCATGGAGGGCCACCTGTTTCACCGCGGTTTTCCACCAGCTCATGGGCCAGTTTCATCCAGTTGACACACAAACTTACAATCACCTCAGGAAGAGGTTAGCTCAGCCAAGGCTCTGCCTATGCCTCCAACCGCCCAACTCCCACAGAAGATCACAGAGAGTTCCAGCCACCCCTACAGGATCCCACAGGACATGGCAGCAAGCGGGTGTGGACGAGTGCACAGGACTGCCCGTCATGCCACTGGGAAGCTGCTGGGCACACAGCGGGTGGCATGGCTTGTGGAAGCACCACTGAGATACCAGCTGGAAGACTACACCCTAGAAAGATGCTGCTGTCCTCCTCGGTGCACACACTCTGATGGCGACCTTCACGTGGTGTGCTGCCCCAAGGAGTAAAATAGACTGTTCCAGAACCAAGGGGCCACAGTGGGAGGGGCCCTGCTCAGGATCTCGCCCCCTCCCCACCTGGGGGGATTCGTGACTCTCGTTTCTGCAGCTCGGCACCCTGTGATTACGGACAGCCTCGTCCTCCAGGAAGAGCCTGTGCCAGGCAACACAGAGAGAGTCCCTCTAAACTTTAACAGCTTTATTGCTTCATAAAATTTCACTCATTTTAAGTATGCAAGTCAATGATTTTCAATAAATTTCTGAGTTTTATAACCATCAGCATAATCCAGTTTTAGAACATTTCCATCATCTCAATAGGATCCTTCATCTCCATTTACAGTTAATTCCCGTTCCAACCCCCAGCCCCCGACAACTCCTAATCTACTTTCTGTCTCTCTATGTACCTTTTCTAGACGTTTTGTACAAATCAAATCATAAATCAAGCCATCTTTTGCGCCTGGCTTCCTTCACCTCTTAGGTTTGGGAGGTTCGTCCGTGCCGTAGCTTGCCTGCCTGCGTACAGCATTCCTCTATATTTACTTACTTACTTATTTGAGGGGCTGGGGATGGAACCCAGGACCTTGCACATGTCAGGCAGGTGTCCTACTCCTGAGCTACAGTCTCAGCCTTCTTCCTTTTATTTAAAAACAGGGTCTCACTGAGGTGCTGAGGCTGGCTGGAAACTAGAGTTCCTCCTGCCTCGGGCTGCCCCATGGCTGGGATAGGTGGTACCCGGTTCTATTCCTTTTTATTGGTGAATACCAATTCATTGGATAGATAGATCATGTGTTGTTTATCCACTTATCAGTTGATCGAAATTCGAGTTGTTTCTACTTTTTGACTCTTAGAAATTAAGCCGCAGATCCTAGTGTGGTGTCACTCGCCTATAATCCCAGCAGCTCAGGAGGCTGAGGCAGGAGGATCACAAGTTCAAAGCCAGCCTCATCAACTTAGTGAGGCACTAAGCAACTCAGTGAGACCCTGTCTCTAAATAAAAATTTAAAAAAAGGGGGGCTGGGGATGTGGTTAAGTATCCCTGGGTTCAACCCCAGTAACAAAAAAAAAAAAAAAGAAGAAGAAGAAGAAGAAGAAGAAGAAGAAGAAGAAGAAGAAGAAGAAGAAGAAGAAGAAGAAGAAGAAGAAATTAAGCCACTTTGAACATTCACATGAAAGTTTTGTGTGGACTTATGTTTTAATTTTCTTAGATATCCACAAGGGTAACTCTTGGGTCATTTAGTAAATTTGTGTTTAACTTTATTTATTTATTGGTGCTGGGGATGGAACCCAGGGCCTCAAGCATGCTAAGTGCACTATACCGCTGAGCTACATCAGCAGCTGTTGTTAATTAAAAAAAAAAATGCCCAGCCGCTTTCCAATGTAGCAGCCGCACTTTGCATTTTCACCAGCCATCTATTAGGAAGCCCATTTCTCCAGCTCCTCGCTAACATTTGTTATTGTCTCTTTTTAATTATAGCGATTCCAGGGTGTGTGGAGTGGGATCTCGTTGTGGTTTTAATTTGCATTTCCCTAATGACTAATGATGTGGAGCATCTCTTGGAGTGCTTATTAGTCATTTGTTTATCTTCTTTGGTGAAATGTCTATTCAAAGCTCCAGCCCATTTTTTAAATTGGATGTTTGTCCTCTTGTCGAGTTCTCTACATATCTGGTTACAAGTCCTTTATCAGATGTGCCACTTGCAAATATTTTCTCTCCATCTATGGCTTGTCTTTTCATTTCCCTAATGGCATGAGGGTGTTTTTGTTTCTTGATTTGTTTTGTTCAGTTTGTTTGGGTACCAGGGAATGAACCCAGGGGCACTTTAGCACCAACTACATCCCCAGCCTTTTTATTTTTTATTTTGAGACAGGACTCACTAAGTTGCTGCTTAGGGCTTCACTAAGTCGCTGAGGCTGGCCTCAAACTTGCCATCCTCCTGCCTCAGCCTCTGGAGTCACTGGTGTTACGGTCATACAGCAGGGTGCCCAGCCCTAAGGGCATGTTTTGAAGTGCAAAATATTTCAATTTTGGTGGAGCTCAAGTTTTGATTTTTTGTTGTGATGTGTTTTAACATTGACTCTAAGAAACCTTTGTCAAAGCCAAGGTTTCGAAGACATTTTTCGTTTCTCAGGGTCTCATAGCTGAAGCCCCTGGATTCAGGCTGAGGCCCATTCTGTGTTAATTTTTGGGCCTGGTGTGTCGTGGAAACCTAAGTAGCCTTTCTGCATGGGAACATTCAGTTGTCCCAGCACCACTGTTGAGAAACTCGCCCTTTCCTCACTGAGCAGCCTTGGTGGCTTTATCAAAAGCCAGCTGACCACAAGCAGGAAGGGTTATCACCGTCTGGATTCTTTTCCATTGACCGCTGGGTCATTTTTATGCTGATACAACGTTGTCTGATACCAAAGCTATAAAGGAAGTTTTGAAATTGGAAAATCAAAGTCCTCCCATTTTGTTCTTTTTCAAAAATTGTTTTTGCTATTCTGGGTCTTTTCATTTCTATATAAATTTTAAGATCAGCTTGTCAATTTCTGTGAAAAACCCTGCTGGGATTCTGATGGAGGTTGGGTTTGCACTGTAGATCAATTTGGGGAGAATTGCGATCTTAACAATATTGATTCTTCTAATCCATGAACATGAAATGTCTCCATTTATTTAGATATTCTTTAATTTCCCTCAGCAGTTTTATAGTTCTCAGTGTACAAGTCGTGCACTTCTTTTATTAAATTTATTCCTAAGTATTTTATTCTCTTTGATGCTATTGAATAGAATTGCTTTCTTAATTTCCTTTCAGATTGTTCATTGCTAGTATATACAAATGCTATTGATTTTTTAATATTTAATTGCTTTCTTAATTTCCTTTCAGATTGTTCATTGCAAGTATGCAGAAATATTATTGATTTGGGGGTGCTGATGTTGTATTCTATATCTTTGATGAATTTGTTTATAAATTATAATTTTTTGTGGATCCATAGGATTCTCTACCTACAGGATTGTCATATACATAAAGACGATTTTACTTCTCTCTCTCTCTCTCTCTCTCTCTCTCTCTCTCTCTCTCTCTCTCTTTCTCTGTGTGTGTGTGGGGTGGGGGGTACTGAAGATTGAAACCAGAAGCGGAGTGGTTGACCACTGAGCTATGCCCCCATTCCTTTTTATTTATTTATTTTTTAGATTTTAAAAACTGTTTAAGAAAGGAGAAGAGAGAGAGAGAGGAGAGGAGAAAGGAAAGGTGAGCGAGAACACAACCCAAGGTATAACAGGGTCTTTCTAAGTTGCCCAAGCAGACCTCCAATTTGCAATCCTCCTGCCTGGGCCTCTGGGTCCCTGGGATTACAGGGTGGGCCTGGGTTGTTTTTCTCTTTTCCGGTGTGGACGACGCCAGTGGTCAGACTGGATTGCATCATTCAAAACCTCCAATAAAAAGCTTTTGTTCTAGAGAATGCAGGGCCTCAAGAAAACGAGGCAAACTCTCTTATCACTCAGCTACACCCAGCTCTTAAAATGTGGAATATAAGTGGCAAGAATGGAATTCTTTGCCTTGTTCCTGATCCCAAGGAAAAAACATGCCACTTTTCTCTATTAAGCATGCCATTAAGCACAGGATTCTTGCAGCCTCTTCCTACCGGTTTGGTGAAGTTTCCTGTCTGCTCTGCCTTTGTTTGGAGTTCTTAGGAATGCACATAAAATTTTGTCAAATGATTTTTCAATGTCTGTTGAGATGGCCAAGTGGGTTTTGTTCCTTATTGTAATAATCCACTTCATTACATTAATTGATTTTTGGATGTTAATCTGCTCTTATGTTTCTGGGACAGATTTTCCTCAGTCATGATATGTAATTCTTTCTATATATCGCTGAAGCCACTTTGCTCATATTTTGCTGAGAATTTTTTTCATCCTATTTCTGAAGGATATTGATCTGCATGTTTTTTTTTTTTCCTTGTGATATCTTTGTCTTTAGCTTTGATACCAGGTTAATACTGGCCTTAAAGAAGGAGCTGATAAATGTCCCTCTGTTTTCTGGGAGACTTATTTTTTTCTTTAAACTTTTGATAGAATTCATCAGTGAAGTTAACTAGACTTGGGATTTTCTTTATAGGAAGACTTTTCATTTTCTTGTCTTTTTTTTTTTTTTTTTTTTTTTTTTTTTTGCTTCTAATAAATGCACTTAGATTTTCTGCTTCCTCCAGATTTAATTTTGATGATTGGGTCCTTCTGGAAACTTGTCCATTTCCTTAGCTGCCTCATTTGTAGGGACAGAGTTGTTCACTGCATTCCCTTATAATCTTTTAAAATGCAGGGTAGGGGACGGGGCTGTGGCTCAGTGGCAGGGGGCTTGCCTGGCATGCGTGAGGCACTAGGTTTGATCGCCTACACCACATAAAAATAAACAAATAAAATAAAGGTATTGTGTCCATCTACAACTTAAAAAATATTTTAAAAAAAAAACTCTATAAAAATTAAAAAATAAAAATAAAAAAATGCTGGTTAGATTTCATGATCCTCTTTCACCCCTGAATTTGATGAGCTCTTCATTCTCTCTTTTTTCCTGATCAAATTAGCTAAAGTTTTTTTTTCTATTTCATTGATTTTTAAGAATTTTAATATTTATTTATTGGGTGCCAAGGATTGAACCCAGGGGTGCTTAATGTCTGAGTCACATTCCAAACCCTTTTAATTTTTTATTTAGAGCCAGGGTCTCGCTAAGTTGCTGAGGTTCTTGCTAAATTGCTGAGGCTGCCTTTAAACTTGTAAACCTCCTGCCTCAGCCTCCCCATTCCCTGGACTTGCAGGCATGTGCTACTAGTGCCAGGCACCATTTGGCTAGTTATTTGTTTTCCGTATTTCCCATGTATGTTTTATTCCTCTTTCCTTGGCTACTGAATTTTTTTGTGTGTGTGTTAAATAGTGTGCCATTCCAATTTTCTTTTCTTTTTTTTTTTTTGGCTACATTTAAAGACTCTGGTCTGGTGATGTAGCTCAGTGCTACAGTGCTTGCCTAGCATGCGTGAGACTGAAGCCCTGGGTTCAATATTCCAGGGGGAAAAAAAAAACAAAACACAAAATGAAAAACCTTTTTCTAGTGTTTATTCTGGGAATTGTAATATCTACCTTAATTTAAAATAATCTGCAAATAATACTAACTTAATTTCAGTAGGATACAGAAAGTTTGCTATAATATATCTTCTTTCCCTCCCCTCCCCTTTTGTTCATAGTGCCATAAATCACATCTTGATGTGTCATAATCCTAACAACATAATTTTATGATTATCAATTTATGAAGTTATATTTTATATCAAATGAGAGAAGAAAAGTGTAAAAATACATTGATGATCTATTTTATCTTTGTTTACCACACAGTAACCTGTACTGGTGCCTTTTAGTTCTCCACGCGGATTCCAGTTACTATCCAGTGTCACGTCTGTGGAGCCTGAAGGATCTTCTTTAGTGTTTTCTGTAAGGCAATTCTGCTAACAACAAATTCTTTGTCTTTTGTCTAATTTTATATTTCTGTTGGTTTGTTTCTGCAGTGCTTGGGAGGAAACCCAGGCCGACACTCGAGGCAAGGGCTGCTGAACAATGACAGCCAGCCCTTCCATCTCCTTTATCTGGAAACGTCTCTGTTTTGCCTGCAGGTTTGAAGGAGAGTTTGCTGGACTATTTTGCTGGTTTGAAGGGTTTGAACTGCCCTCCATTGTTTTTAGATTTTTGTTTTTCTGTTTTGCTACTGGGGATTGAACCCAGGGGCAATTTGCCACAGAGCCATATCCTCAGCCTTTTTTGTTTTATATATATATATATATATATATATATATATATATATATTTTTTTTTTTTTTTTTTTTTTTTTTTTTTTTTTTTGAGACACAGTCTCACTAGGTAGGGAGGCTGGCCTGGAACATGTGATCTTTCCACCTCATGGGATCACAGGCATGCGCCAAGACCCAGTATGGACTCTATTGTTAGTGAACATATGTCGGCTGTATCTGATTATGGTTCTCTGGCACATGAGTCATTTTTGCTGTTGATACTTTCAATTAAGACTTGGCCTTTGGTGAATGCTAGGCATACCCTTTGACGTCAGCATGTCTTTCGGCTCATCCTATACCATGGTCCAAATGTACTGTGGTCCAAGTTCATATGCAGAAATCCTAACTCCCATGACCGTGATCTTAGAGGAGGAGCCTTTGGATCCCAGGGAGACGGGTCGTGAAGGCGGAGCCTTGGGGAGCAGGAATAGCATTCTGACAACATGCACCAAGGTTCTGGGGCTCCATCTCGGTGTCGAGCACCTTCCCAACATGTGTAAGGCCCTGGGTTCTCCCCTTAGTACCTCACACAGAAAAACATAGCCCAAAGCCGCTCCTTTGCCCTTTCTACCATGTGAGGTGCCAGTTGCAAACCAGTAACAAGGCACCACCTCGAACCAGAGTGTCACTCTCCGTAGGTTGATCCTGGTTCAGCAGAACCTAGTAGTCAGCCAAGGATTGGTCAAAGGTTGGGCTTAAATAAACGAGTCCGTGAGGGCCACCTTCTGGTGTGAGGAGACACAGTAATCTGCACGTTTGCCCCGGGTTTTACTTCCTGCTTTGTGCAGGGCCTCGTGGCCAACGCATGAGGGGACAAATAGATAAGGGGTCCCCTCTGCTTTCTCCTTGTGCATGTGCAGAGCCTTCTAGATCCTCTGGAATAGGGGGGCCCTCCTCCTCCTCCTATTTTACCCATTTCCAGCCTGGTTCCTGCATGCCCGGTCAGTACCCAGGCCTCAGGGATCCTGGCCTTCCTTAATTGTCTGCTCCCGAGATGGCAATTGTCTTTGACAGTGTCCCTGGACGTGGTGTTTTCTGTGGAGCTCCAAATGAGATCAGACCCTCCAGCAACAGCAAGACTCCTGGCCTTGTGGCTACCACCCAGAGCTCATGCCGAGGGGGACGGGGGCAGCTCCACACGGAGATGGCACACATGTGGCCGCTGGCAACTAAGGCTCAGCAGTTTTTATTGAATAAGTGTCTCTCAATTTGCTGGGTGCCTTGGTGAATTTACAGAGTTGTGAGATGGTTGTTTTGACACTTTTGTCCAATTTTACCATTACTGTCCCAGGGACAGGCCCTCCTGTGGCCTCGCTGACCAGTACTTTTTTTTTTTTTTTTTTTGGTACCAGGTGTTTATCTCAGGGGCGTTTAATCACCAAGCCACATCCCCAGGCCTCTTTTTTTATGTTTTATTTTGAGATAGGGTCTCACTAAGTTGCTGAGGCTGGCTTTGAACTTGTGATCCTCCTGCTTCAGCCTCCGGATCCGCTGGGATCACAGGCATGAGCCACCACAGCTGACGTGCCCATTACATTTTAAACTCAATGTTGGCCGGTCATTTCAGCCCCTTCCTATCAAGAGACCAGTAAATGAGGAAGGGCGCTCCTCTCTGGCAGGAGAAACTGAGCGTGATCAGGAAGAGACAGGGCTTCTGCTAAATGATGGAGACAAGAGGAGCGTGTTGACACCCAAGTTTTCTTAGAAGTGCCGGGGGATTGAACTCAGGGGCACTGACCACTGAGCCACATCCCCAGCCCTATTGTGTGTTTTATTTAGAGACAGGGTCTCACTGAGTTGCTTAGCACCTCACCATATTGAGGTTGGCTTTGAACTCATGATCCTCCTGCCTCAACCTCCCAAGTCGGACACCCCAGTTTTCTGGGCACCTCTTAGTACACCTTTGTCCACTTTAATGCCTCAACCTTGACCGGAGCAGTGCTTGGTGACCAACATTTCAAGATCTCTTAGGTGAGGGTCTAGGTCACCCCAACGTACAAGCCACCAAGGCCATGTAGATCCTCCCTAAGGGTGAGAACCACATTGCTCGGGTAGTGGAGATGGAGACATGCGGTGGCAGTTGTGGTCTCAGGGTCAGCGGGTTCCCACGGCTCATCCACTGACGTTTGTCCCGTGAGCTCGCCCCGGGAGAGGGGGTCCGCCACCCCTGGAGGAGCTGCTCTCAAAAGTTGAGATGGGAAGCAAGTGCAGACAGACAACAGGACCCCAGGGGGACAGTGATTTACACCGACTTCACAGCTGCCCAGAGCGCCCCTCTCCCTGACCTTGCCCCTGCACCATGCTTTTGGCTGAAGAGACCCTCCTTGCCCAATCAAAGCCCCTTCCCTGGGCACGGCCTGTCCAGTGGCTGGCCACCATGGTGGCACCAAGGACTAAGAGCCTGCTGCAGGTAGGCCCGCTCTGAAGGCCACGGAGCTCTGAACCTCCACACAAGCTTGTGTGCAGTCTTTGGGGAACAGCATGATAATCCAACGCCCCCCTTCCTGACGCCCTACACGTCTCCCGACAAAGCTCTAAGCACAAACCTCTACTCAAAGTCTCCTTCCAGGGGAGCCCGACCTGCAGCAATTGGTATTTCAGTCGCTTGGTGCAATCATACAAATTAAGCCCAACAATTACCACGAGTCGACCCTCCTCCTCCATTTTCCTGGCAGCTGGCGGGGAGAGGGTGGCTCAAAACAAAACCAGAAATGCTCGCTGACAGATGCTAAAGTTGAGGCCACTGTTGTGTGAATGGATAATTAAATCCTCTCTGATGACAATGTCTCAAATGATGAAAAATGTTGCCTGCACAGGACTGTGGTCTCCAGGACTTTGACGATAACTCCTGACAATTGTGTAGCATTTCTGAGGCTTAAAGAGCCTCCGTTCATGGTGGGTCCCAGGGTCAGCACTGGGCTCTGCCCCTAGAAGAGGGGGACGTGTTTCCTGAGGGGACGGAGGTAGAACCTTTTCACACGCGTTGGGGTGCAGGGTCTCCTCTGACACCCCTTCTGGGCTGAGTGTGAAACTGAGTGTTTGAGAACCCTGGCCTGGGGCTTGTACCAGAGGAGCCGGACACCCAGCCAGGGAGAGAGGACCGCGATTCCTTCCAAGACTCTGACCTTATACCCAGCGGTGGGGCTGGCCAGGCAGTGTGCAGCCTGTTCTCTCCTGTCTGCCGTCAGAGCTTAGAGAGGGCCCGGCAGGAGGGGGAGGAAGGCAAAGGTGAAGTAAGGGCGGTGAAGGGCCAGCCGGGCCCCGCGAGGACAGGCAAACCTAGCTCAGGTCTTGGTGCCGCAGAGGTTTCTGGGGTGAGCGTCCTGGAGTCCCCGTTGTTCACTACAGAGCTGAACAGGAGCCCCACCCCAGGTGTCTGTGGAGCAGGAGCACACACACACACAGACCTTTAGATCTTGTAATGGAAAATTAACTGCTGTCACCGCCTATGCTGGGGGACGATGAAGAGCTGAGAGAAGGGAAGCAAACAGAGACTTGGTGGACCCCAACATATTCAAAATAAAGAAGGGATTCTCAAGAGTTATTGCAGTTCCCGTCACTACAATTGGCCACAGGGCCATCTGGTCACAGCTGCGGCCACCACCCTCAGTGGTCTGCCTGCTCCTTTGCCTGGAGCGAGCTTTCCAGCGCCCCGTGGTCCTGGGCTTGCAGACTGGCCCAAACGGTCATTCAGGAAGAGCTGCAGCCATGGAAGGCTCTATGTAAATTGGATTTTTTAAAGTTTTTCCTTGATCTCCTTTTATATTTTATTTATGTCTGTGGTCCTGGGGATTGAGCCCCGGGGTGCTCCGTCACTGAGCTACCTCCTCAGCCCTTTTTATCTTTTTATTTCGAGACAGGGTTTTGCTAAGTTGCTGAGGCAGCCCTAGAACTTTGATCCTCCTGCCTCAGCTCCTGAGTCGCTGGGATTACAGGCGTGGGCCACCGTCCCTTCCAGTTACTTTCTTTTTAATTGACAAAAGAAAATATCACTGCTTTTAGCCACAGCACGTAAGAGCATGAGAAGAACCCAGGCGGCCCCTTCCTCCAGCATATCCCTCCCAACCCCACAGGCCACAGCCACTCGGTCTCCCCCCAGGAGGACAGATGGGGACAACCCCAGTCAGCAGAGCAACCCCCATCTTTTTTCTTAATTTTTTGGTAGTTGTGGATGGACAATACCTTTATTTTATTTTATTTGTTTATTTTATTTATTTTATTTGTTTATTTTCATATGATGCTGAGGATCAAACCCAGGGCCTCACGGGTGCCAGGCGAGTGCTCTACCGCTGAGCCCCAACCCCAGCCCCAGCCCTCAAGCCCCATCTTGGCTGCCTGATTCAGTGGCAGGAGCATATCCTAACACCCCGCCCAGTGGGATGCGAGGATCGGGCAGCCGTGGGCCCACAGGTGCTCATCTTGGCAGACACTGAAAGTGAGGAAGGCGAACTCCTATCCAGAGCAAATCTCTCTCCCAGGCAGAACAGAGAGCTACCTTTCCCCTTGGAAGTGCTCCCACATGATCCAGGTGACAGGCTGACCCCACAACCCAGGAGGGCCGCCGTATTGGGACTCAGTGTGATCTTTGGCTCTCTGGGCACTCAGCCGTGGCTGTGGAAAAGTCATTTCTCAACTACTCTCAAGCAGAAGGTAGTTAGTTAGCCACACAGGAGGGCAGGACCATGCTTCAAAAATTCTAGTGTTCTGCACTGCGATTCACCTTCTGGGGTCTGCCAAAAGCTCCTCATAATATCACCATCTGCCACAGACATTTCCAGCCCCATTGGATCTGCTGGATTGCATGGCCAAGTGGCAGAGCGCCTTGCTCGGCAGCCCGGACCTCCTGCACAGCCTCCTCCGGTTCTGAGTCCCACTCAACACTGGCGGATGATGGAGTTACTAGGCAAATGGATCCGAGTAGCAGGCGGAATACGTACGTGGCCTCCAAAATCCAGAAAGGTTCACTGGAAGTCAAGTTTCCTTCATGTCGGTAGGAAGTCCCAGATGAAGCCATTTGTCTTGCTCCTTGGAGTGGCTATTTCCACGTCCCCCACAAATAGCTTATACCTAGAATTTTCACCAAGGTGGAAGGCTCCTGAATTTTTGCAGGATTTATTTTTCGCTCTCTGGCATGCCAGTGTCTTAACAATGTGTCCTGCTCGCCAGGTACAATCAGTGGAATAGCTTCAATGCAATGAACCAGCAGGGTGCCCTGTGTAAGGGAAAGACAATCAAAGTCCTGGGGAGTAGATTAGGACACAGAGCTGGAGAGATGAGAGGCCCCAGGGGAGGCCGCAAGGATGTGTTGCTGGCTTTGCCAACATTAAGGTTTGGAAGCAAACTTACTTTCATAATTTTTACTAACAGATATAGAGAAAACAGCATTCCTCAAATCACGGCTGTGCCAAGCGTTGGTGCTGTGCTGGTGTGTTCCGGCAGAAGGAACCACGTCTGAATCAGGAGCTTCGCATTATACATTCCTGGGGAGTGAGTCCAGGGCTCCACCGTGGAGCTACACACTCAGCCCCTTTGTATTTTGAGACTGGGTCTCCCTGAGTAGCCCAGCCTGGCCAAACTTGCACTCCACCTGCCTCAGCCGCTGGAGTTGCTGGGATGAAAGGCTTGGAGCTGCAAATTGGGATCAACACCTGATTAAATTTTTAGCAGTTCATCATCATTCTCCAAGACCCATCTGTTTTCTTCTCAGGCCAAAGTTGGATGAGGATAGCATACGAATCACCTCTTTCAAGACTTTGATGGTGGCACATTCTTTGCACATTTGCTCTTGCTACTACAAAATACCTGGGGCTGGGTGACTTATTTTAAAAAGAGAGAAACTGGCTGGGCATGGTGGTACACACCAATAATCCCAGATGCTGGAGAGACTGAGGCAGGAGCATTACAAATTCAAGGCCAACTTAGTGAGACCCTGTCTCAAAATAAAAATATAAGAAGAGCTGAGATGCAGCTCAGTGATAAAGCACCTCTAGATCCAATCCCTCAAACCACCAAAACCGCCAAAAACCAAAAACAAAACCTGTTTATTTAGCATACCATTTGGTACTCTGGGAGTCCAAGATCAGGCAGCCCCACTGGTCTGGCCTCTGGTGAGGGTCTTCTGGATACATTTCAACATGAGGGTGGCATCGTGGTGTACAACGGAAATGCTGAAGTTCCCACCACCTCAGCATGTCCACTCTGGGGTCCGGGCTTCCAGCACATGAACCTCGGAAGGACGAAGCACGTTTAAACATTGGAGGCTCTAATCTGATCCCCCCTAGGGATACAGCATCACTGTGAGTGTGCTGTCTTCATGGAGGGGAGCAATTCCCACCACAGTAGTCCCTGCTCCATGGGGCAGTGAGTCTCGAGGACTCTGCCCATCCTGATGGACTCTGCCCATCCTGAGCATCTCTTCCAACTGTGAACTGGAAGGGGGAGGATAAACACAGGGTGGATCTGAATGGAAGGCGTGATCACTTGGTGACTCCCAAACCCCTACTAGTGACCCATGGTGGAGCTTTGGTCTCCAGGAATGAGCGTTAAGTCAGAGCCAGTGTCCAAAGGTCATTGAGAGGCTGACTATGAAGATGGGTCCCTGAATGCAGTGCCACCACGTCACAAGAAGGGCAGGCTCTGTTCCGAGTGACTCCAAAGGCAGCTGAGCACCTTGAGTCCAGCCTTATCTTCAAATCGTCAACGTGGTGCCTGGACTGCACCAAGCAGCTGTGGGGGGTGGGAGAGGCGTGGTGGGTTATTCCACAGGGGTGAGGGGGAGAACAGGAGGTGAGCACAGGGGGTCCACTCAGAAACGACCCAGGATGGAGCTCGGGATTTTTAATAATGACCTGCCAGGAGGGACACAGCCTGAGATGATCATTTGCCAGCCGCTCTGGGGAGCGCAGTTGCTCAGCCTGGGAACACTGGGGGTACATTGTTCTTCCACAGCAAAAGGCAGAAGCAGTCAGTGGCCACAAGACTCCTGGCCAGGTGGCCTGGGACATGTGTTTCCACTTGGGAGCCTCAAGTTCTTCATCTGTTAGGCTAAAGACACTGCTCCCCACCTCCGGGGTCACAAGTGAAGGACAGGAGACCCTGCACGAAGTCCCTGCACAGCGCCCGACCCCTGTGCCCTGAGGTTCCTACCAGTCCCAGCCCCGCCCTTCCCGCCACACCAGGCCTTCCCACCCTGGGCGTTATCTGAATTTAGAACCCAATAATTCCTTGTGTGGGGCTGTCCTGTGCTCACAGGCTGTTTGGCAGTGCCCCTGGCCTCTCCTCCTTAGCTGCCAGCTTTGGCAACTTAGAATGGCACCGGAAATTGCCAGGCCTCCTAGCGGGTAGGTCATCTGCAGTCTAGATCTGCTTCAAATTTGCTACCCTCCTCCCAAGTCACTGAGATTACAGGTACCACATCCAGTAATACTGAGTTTAAATTACTCAAATCATTATATTTTTATTGTTTTATTTGTTCTAATTAGTTAGTAGTATGCACTGTAACACATCATACATGCATGGAGTATAACTTCTCATTCTTCTGGTTGTACATGTTGTAGAATCACACCAGTTGTGCAATCATATATGCACACAGAGTAATAATGTCCAGTTCCTTCTATTATCCTTCCTACCCCCATGCCCTCCCCTCCCTTCACTCCCCTCTGTCTAATCCAAAGTACCTGTATTTTTTGCTAGCACCCTACTTTGTGAATTAGCATCCACATATCAGAGACACATTCGGTCTTTAATTCTTTGGGATTGGTTTATTTCACTTAGCGTGATATTCTCCAGTTCCATTCATTTACTGGCAAATGCCATAATTTCATTCTTCTTTAAGGCTGAGTAATATTCCACTGTGTGAATATAACACAAGTTTTCCACCCATTCATCTGTTGAAGGGCACTTGTTGGTTCCATAGCTTAGCTATATTGTGAATTGAGCTGCTATAAACATTGAAGTGGCTATGTCACTGTAATATGCTGATTTGAAGTCCTCTGGGTATAAACCTAAAAGTGGGATAACTGGATTAAATAGTGGTTTCATTCCAAGTTTGCTGAGGAATCTCCGTACTGCTTTTCAGAGTAGTTGCACCAGTTTGCAGTCCCACCAGCAGTGAATGAGTGAGCCCTTTTCCCCACATCCTTGCCAACATTTACTGTTGCTTATCTTCTTGATAATTGCCATTCTGACTGGAGTGAGATGGCATCTCAGTGTGGTTTTGATTTGCATTTCTCTAATTGCTAGAGAGTTGAACTTTTTTTTAGATTGTCATTTTTTCTATTTTATTTTTAAATTATTCTGGTTTGTTTACGTGATGGCGAAATGCAATTCACTTCATATTACACACATAGAGCATATAATCACTTTTGTGATTATACACAAAGTATTTTCACACCATCTGTGTCTTATACATGTCCTTAGGGTAATGATGTCTAACTCATTCCACCATTATTCCAACCCCCATGCCCCCTCTTTCCCCTTCCTCCCCTTTGCCCTATCTAAAGTTCCTCCATTCCTCCCATACTCAATTGCCATTATGCATCTGGGTCCTCATATCAAAGAAAACATTAGGCCTTTGGTTTTTTGGGATTGGCCAACTTCACTTAGCATGATATTCTCCAACTTCATCCATTTACCTGCAAATGCCATGATTTTATTCTCTTTTAATGCTGAGTAACGTTCCATTGTGTATATATACCAAAGTTTCCCTATCTGTTCATCTTCTGAAGGGCATCTAGGTCGGTTCCACAGTTTAGCTATTGTGAATTGAGCTGCTATAAACATTGTTGTGGCTGTGACCCTGTAGGATGCTGTTTTTAAGTCCTTTGTGTATATGGAGGAGAGGGTTAGCTGGGTCGAATGGTGGTTTTCATGTATTTGTTGACTGACTGTATTCTTCTGTGAAGTGTCTGTTCACTTCCTTAGCCCATTTATTCATTGGGTTATGTAACAACTCATTATATTTTAACGGGTTGTTAGTAGTATGAAGGGTTTTTTTAAATCTTTTTTTTAATATTTATTTTTTAGGTGTAGATGGACACAACACAATACCTTTATTTTTATGTGGTGCTGAGGATGGAACCCGGGCCGCGCCGGTGCTAGGCAAGCGCTCTACTGCTGAGCCCCAGCCCCAGCCCAGTGTGTAGGTGTTGTATATGTGGAATATATGTCCTGCCTCATTGACTTCTCATAGTATTTCTCTTATTTATTTATTTATTGGTGCTGAGGATTGAGCCCAGAGGCATTTTACCACTGAGCCACATCCCCAGCCATTTTTATTTTTATATTTTCATTTTGATTTAGGGATGCTTAGGGCCTTACTAAATTGCTGAGACTGGCCTCAAGCTTACAATCCTCCTGCCTCAACCTCCCAAGTCGCTGGAATTATAGGCATGCGCCACCACACCCAGCTCATGTTATTTCTGTCAGTTGTTCTCTTGAGGTTTTTTGGCAGACAAGAATAATAGTCATTTCACTTCCTTTCCAATCATCACGTCTCCTGTTTGCTTTTTTCTTATCTTCTCACATAGGCCACAAGTGCTAGAACAATAGTAATACAAACTACTTTCATGTCCACTCTTATGCAGATGAGGAAGCAGACATGAAGATTTTAGGTAGCCCCAGGGACAGAGCCAAAATGCAAGCCATTGCCCTGGCTGCTGTAGAACTGCTCGATAATGCACAGCCTCTCGTGAGTGTGGGATGGAATATCTTTACAGCATTAAGGAAATACGAACTTTCACCTCATTTTCTAAGACTTCTTTTTTTGGGGGGGGATCCTCAGGATTGAACCCAAGGGTGCTTTATCACTGAGCTACCTCCCCAGTCCCTTTTTTTTTTTTTTTTTTTTTTGAAAATTTTAATTAATTAATTAATTAATTAACCTATCTATTTATTTTGGTACCAGGATTGAACTCAGGGACACTCGACCACTGAGCCACATCCCAGCCCTATTTTGTATTTTATTTAGAGACAGGGTCTCACTGAGTTGCTTCGCGCCTGGCTTTTGCTGAGGCTGGCTTTGAACTCGAGATCCTTCTGCCTCAGCCTCCTTTTTATTTTTTATCTTGAGACAAAGTCTCGCTAAATTGCCCAAGTTGGCCTTGCATGTGTGAGTCTCTGGGATTACAGGCATGTGCCACCACACCAGGTAAGACTCCTTTCAGAATCTGGAATGTATTTTATCAAATCCCCTCAGGCTCTGCTGCATTGGCATCCCGTGTCTTCCCTTCCCACCTAAGACTGGGACTGGACTTTCTCCTTGTGCACAGAGACATGGGTTTAATTAAGGTTCTTGCTTAAGTGATACCAAGGCCAAGATGTTATTCAGCAGCAGGAGAAAGTCCCTAATGATGTCATCCATGTGGAGGGTTTTTTAAAAATATTTTTATTTTTTATTTTTATCTGGTGCTGAGGATCGAACCCAGTGCCTTGATCATGCTAGGCAAGTGCTCCACCACTGAGCCACAACCTCAGCCCCTCCATGTGTTTTTCTTTAATATTTATTTTTTAAGAAGTAGTTGAACACAATATCTTTATTTTATTTTTTTAATATGGTGCTGAGGATCGAACCCAGGGCCTCACACATGCTAGATGAGCACTCTACCACTGAGCCATGGCCCCAGCTCCCCCATCTATGTGTTGTTTTTGTTGTTGTTTGTTTGTTTGTTTGTTTGTGTGTGTGTGTGTAAAATATGTTTTATTGTTCTTTAAAGGGGTTCAGGTTTGGTTTTAAATTAGGCTGCATACCTTAACACGTACCCAGATCCAGAAGTCCCCAAGCTATGGAACTGGGCTCCTGCTTGATGCCATCTGCCAACCTGCTATGTGTTAGGGGCCAAGACTGGCTCCCAACCACAGGGGCCATCCTGTGGAGCCCATTTTGCTCTTTATTATTCCGTGTCCCAGATGCGTCCCCTCCACCTGCTTTCTGGAATCTTCCACCCACCTGCCCGGGTGCTCCTCAGTATCCCTTGTCGGTTCCCCTAATTGAAGTTCACTGGATGTGAACTTTCAGAGACTGTTCCAAACGCCTGAGATAATCCACTTACAGAGGGAAAAGGTTTATTTTAGCTCACAGTTTTGAAGACTGCAGTCCATGATCAGTTAATCCTTTTGCTTTGGGCCTATGATGGCCCATTGTGGAAGGAGCAGAGTGAGAAGGAGGAAGAGGAAGAAGCTGGGTTCCCTAACTCCCTTCAAGGCACCCCCACCCCATGATCCAGAGGCCTCCTCCACCTCCCGGAAGGACCCAGATGGGCATCAAGCCTACAACACATAGGCCTTTAAGGGACACTTGAGACCCAAGCTATTGCACTGGGGACCTTCCACGTCTGCTTCCTAAGCTGAGGGTGCGGAGCAGAGCCCCCCAACATCACTGCCTCTTGGCCTAAGCCCCACCCTGGGCCTCAGAGGCCGCTACATCTTCTCCCAGGTTCTCGGGGTCCCCAGCACGACTCCAGTTTGTCTCACTGACCCCAAGTGACCCACCTTCACTGATGCCTCGCAGACCTGCGCCAGCCTTCGCTGTCTGCCAGCGACACTAGCATTCAATTAGCCATGCTTCCCAGGAAGTGGTCTGCTTGCTCCATCCCGCCTTAGAAAACCCAGCTCTTTGCAACGTGTTGTTACTTTGTTGCAAATTTTTGTTTCTTTGCTGGGGAGTGGACAGCCACATTGCTCTCAGTTGTTCCCACTGGGATCCTCCTGGCCTCCCCCTGCCTTGGAAGGTCGTTGTCTTTACTCAGGATCAGTGTCCCTCACCAGGGCAATGCTTCCAAGTGTCGAAGGCTGTGGGCCCCGTTTGTGTAGGCCCTGCGCACAGGGCTCTTCCCCTGGATTCTGGCTCTGCAACTGCAGGCTGCATTGAGGGTTCTGGGTAGGAAGATTTTCCCAGAAAACCAATCCCTTGCATAGAGCTGCTGTATTTGTTGACCTAACATTGTCATGTGGCTCTCCTACAGCGTTAGGATAGCACCCATCCTTTCTCTGTCCCCTGGAGTTTTCAGTTTTTGGGGAGAGGGGATACCGGGGATTGAACTCAGGGGCACCCAACCACTGAGCCGCATCCTCAGCCCTACTTTGTATTTTATTTAGGGACAGGCCTCCCTGAGTTGCTTAGCGCCTGGCTTTTGCTGAGACTGGCTTTGAACTCACGATCCTCCTGCCTCAGCCTCCCAACCTCTGGCATTTTCTGCTGCAATGGGCTGAGCAGCCACGGTTGGGGCAGAGGACCACAGAGGCACCGAGGGAAGAGGGGGCTGAGGCTGGAAGGAGACAGGGAGGAGGCAGAGGAGCAGCTGCCATGGTGGATCACAAAGGGGAGTCCCAGGGACACGGGGCCCCAGGCTTGGGCAGCTGGGTGGGTGGCAGCAGCAACCTGACCAGGAGAGTCTGAGAAAAGAGGGGTAGGGACCCCAGACCAAGGGCCACCTCCAAGGTCAGCAGAGGCCAGACTGAGTCTCCTTGGTCCCCAGGAGTTGGCTGCCCACTCTGGTGGGTGCCCTACAGGGCCCAAAGTGTGGACTCACTGTGTTAGGTCTACAGGCTTCTGGCCACCTGGGACCTGGGACTGGAAGACAGGCAGGGCCCCACCCCCAACTACACCAGGCCTCCAGTAGGAAAATCAATGGGACCCACATCTTGTCGTAGAAATGTTTAAAAGGCCCAAGTCCCACAAAGAATGTGATGGACAGTGTCCTCTCCTCTTGGTTGTCCACCCCCAATAGGCCCTGGATGGACTACGTGGAGTTCCCAGAGTTCTAGGCCAAGCCCAGAGAGAGTTACTCTGGGCTTGGGGGGTGATGTGCAGGGGCCCAGGGCTCTTGTGTAGCCCCCTCAAGGCCCACCCACAACCCTCCTGGCCCAGGGTGAGGACAGGGCCCTGCGGGCCTGGAGGACCCTCCCAGCAGGAAACTCCCAATTCCAAGGACCCAGAGGGGCCTGGGGCGGGGGGAGAGGGGAGGCACGGGGCCCATGAGCCCCCTCCTCGGCCCTGTAGCTCCTGCTGCAGGACGAGCTGGAGTTGAGCCAGGTCAAGGGCCTTGCCACCCTGGCTGGGGCCAAAGGCACCACTAGAAGGGGAGGAGTGTAGCTGGCGCACAATAAATCAGAGAAACAGATTCAGAGTAGCCCTTGTTGTTTATTTTTCAATAAACAAAGGTTTTTTTTGCATGTCTGGACTGGTGGTTAAACGGAAAAGCTAAAAAGAGCGTCATTGACAGTTCTTTAACATTTTGGTTTCAGAATTATTGTCTTCCTTCTCTTAATTTGGGACCGAATTGGGGGACATGTCTCTGACAGCTGTCTTTGAGCTTCTCCGTTTATTTCGTAAACTACATACTACACCAAGCACACACAAGGTGTGGGTGGGCAGCCAGGGATCCCGACACTCTCAGCAGATCTGGTGAACCCACAGAGGATGGAATGGACCATTTCTGCGTGACGTAAGACCGAGGCGAGGCTGCTGATGCCGCTCCAACTGCACTGGGGTGCGTGTGGGTGGGCGCTGTGGAATTTGGGTGGGGTGGCCTCATTAAGTGCTGGTAATAGATGGTTTGTCACGTGGGGTGGTGGTGGTGGCATTCTGAGGGAGGGTCTGCTCAGGACCCTCCGCTCCCACGGAATTTACCTGCACTGCTCTGGGCTCCCTGCGGACTCAGGCTCCGCTCCCCTCCCGGTCGTCCCCCTGAGCCTGCAGTGCTGCAGCTCCCCGCACCCTGCCTTGCACACAGCAGGTGCGTGGAGGTGCTCCCCGGTGGGATGATGGTGGATGATGAGTGAGTGGATGAGGAACTGTCAGGGACAATAGCCGGACCTCTTTCTGTCCTCCTTCAGGGGACTCGGCTATTCTCCATAGCACGGAGATTGAAAAGAAAACATGGAGTCTGGAACTGAATGTGTTGTCCAATCTTAGAATTTCGCCTTGGGGAAACTGAGGAGCAGAATTGTCAGCAGACTCCATCAAGGTCTCACGCTGAGAGCGGCCAGGCGGGGAACCAGCCACCGCCTGGCACATGCCAACAATTCTTTTTTTTTGTCTTTTTAAAATTTTTATTTCATAAAATGAACTCAAAGTGAGATGTAATGATCATGTGGATGACGTGGCGAGAGGACGGTCATCAGGGACAGGGGGCGGGCCATGGGAGGGGGGAGGGAGATGGTCATCAGGGCTTGGGAGGGGGTTCCTCGGGCAGGGGAGTGGGATCAGGGGAGAGGACTTGGATGGGGGAGGGGCTTGGCTGTGGGTCAGGGCAAGGGTGGGGAAGTGGCTGGAGTTGGGGAGCCCGGGCACCCTGTGGAATGAAGTCGGGGAAGGTTGGGGTAAAGTGGAGGGGGACTTCAGGGTGACACTGGGAGGGGCTTACGTGGTACAGGGTCTGGGTGGGAACTTTGTGGGTAGGAGGGACTTGACAGGGTGCCCATGACCAGGGACTGGGGGTGACCAGAGTGACCAATGGGAGAGATGACTGGAAGTGACTATGAAGAATTCTTTGTTCGGGCTTTGAAATGACATGAACCTGGGGAGTTGATGAGGTGGATGACCATATGACGGTGGCGCAAGTGACCAATGGGTGGCGACGGACATGTGTGTGGCTGTGATCTGGATGACGGTAGATGATGAGGGTGGCAAGGACTTGGAAATAAGCACTTGGAGCAAGGTAAACACGCAGGTCATACTTAATAAAGCTACAGTATAGATCTCTATCCAAATAACTTAAGAAGCAAAATATCCCTAACTGGTAAACAGGGGCTGTGTCGCTGCCTAGTCCTGAGCAGGGCTGGGAAGCCACACAGAGCTCTGTCCCATATCCCTCTATTTTTCGCAAAAAAAATAGATGCTCTTTAAAAAAAAAAAAAAACAAATTCAGAAGCTGGCTAGGTCTTGGGATCTGAGGATTATTAACTCAGCAACACAAATGTAAATCCATGGCCAGGTCTCAAGCCACTTTTGCCATAGAACAAGAAAGCGCCCCACAACAATTTCCACCAACTCTGTGAAAACCTTGGTGAGGGCTGTGCTGCTGCTCAGACTTTGCCAGGGGCACTTGCGGTTCAAGGTGCGTGGGAGTTGAGGGTCGCGTCTAGTCTACGGGTCTCGCGGGGGGGGGGGGGGGGGGGGGGGGGGGGGGGGGGGTTGGCAGGTGTGGGCCTTGGGCTGGGGTGGGGGGGGCAGGCTGCCTCAGAGGCAGCTCCCCATGGCATATTATGACTCAAAGGGGCCAATTGTTCCCACAGGGGAAGTGAGCCAGGAGGCTCCCCACTTTGAGAAATGTAGTCAAGATCAAATTCAACATCAAGTGTGCATCCAGGATAGGCCAAAACCTTTCGGATCTCAGGATGAGACTTAGTCTTCATCAGATCCTGTTCTCAGGGTCAGGACACATTTCGGTACACATCCCTTGTTCCTAATTCTGAATTTTTTTTAGAGTCAGGACCTTGGTGGTGGGTGCTGCCACCCCTCTGTGGAGGGGGGCGAGAAGTGTGGGCCCGGGATTGGGGTGGGGACTCGCCAAGGATCACACAGCGAGTTAGTGGCAGGGCTGGGACAGGGTCCCGACCCCCCAGCAGCCAACCCAGGGCTCTCTCTGCCTGACACACTGCCGCTGCACTCTGTGGGATCTCAAGTCAGTCAGAAAGACCTCAGGGGTGCGGTGCGGAGCAGGAGGTGAGTGCGAGTCGGATGTGACGTGTGAGAATCAACGAACCAAAGAGACTGTAGCCCTTTCACAGTGGATGGTCATGCACAGCACTCGTGTCGGTTTCTGCGAGGACTCTGTGGCTGAGACCCCTGGGACAGGGATGTCGGTCCACAGAGCCCTGGTTCTGTTACCATGTTTTTTTTTTGTCTTTTGATTTTTTTTTAGAGTTTAGAATAACATACTTATTTCTTTTACTCGTTTAAAGATGAAATTCTTATTATTATTCGTTGTCATGCATTAATAGAGAGAAAGAGGAGCTAGTCTCCATGGGCATTGCGCTTGTCACACGGCAACACAAAAGCGATACATGTAAGCATAGCGTTCACTAGATTTCACACAGAAAAAAGCAAATTCCACCACAAAGATTAGCACAGACCGCATGTAGTGAGCTCTGCGAAACCCCGAGAATATAGAGGGGCCTGTGGGGATACTGCTTAGATCTCCTCCTCGCCCGCCTCCTTGCTGAAGGTGGCCATGTCGATCTTCTCGGGGAAGATGATGTTGACCGCCAGGTCTTCCCCGCTGTTGTACTGCAGCAGCAGGTTCTTCTTCTTGCGCAGCATGTGGCTGTAGCGCAGGTTGGACACCCAGGCCTCGCACTTGTTGAGGAAGACGATGCCCACGGTGCCCAGAACCACCAGGCTGGTGAGCACGCCCAGGATGGTGAAGCAGATGGCCTGACCCTCGGTGAGGAGAGGGGTACTCTTGTTGAGCTCTTTCATGGACACCTTCAGGATGCGGTGCTCAGGCTGCGGCACTGGCAGCTCGTGCACCCCGGGGGTCAGGCGGTAGGTCAGCCCATAGCCACTGGGCAGATGGGTGACCTGCGAGGGGCCGGCCCCGCGCTTCTTCACGCAGGTGGGACCCGTGAACGGGGGCTTGCACAGACACTCGTAGCTCACCTGGGAGTGCTGCAGGCAGGTGCCCCCGTTCTGGCACGGGCTGCTAGCGCAGATGGTCACCGGGCGGCTGCAGGTCTTGTCGATGAACCCAGCCGGGCAGCGGCAGCGGAAGTCACCCCCTATGTCGGTGCAGACGCCATCGTTCTCGCACGGGTTGGGGGTGCAGCTGTTGGCCACGATCTCGCAGAAGTTGCCCGAGAAGCCAGGGGGGCACAGGCAGGAGGCATGGGAGGCCCGGCCCTCATCGTCCACGCAGGTGCCTCCGTGCTGGCAGGGGGAACTGCGACACAATAGGACATGGTAAAGGCCCTCGGGGGCTGGGCCAGGACAGGGATGTCCGGTGGGAAGGTGGGTGGGGGAGGCCAGGTTCCTCAGCTGCAAGGTCCAGGACCTGACCAAAGGACAGGGGCTCCCACACAGCAGGCGAGGGAGGGAAGGAATGCCAGCTAGGGAGGTACCTGGGACCCCTGGGTGCAAGGGTCTCACCAGCTCACCCCATCAACAATGCCAACCTGGAACAGACCCACGTCCTCTCCCACCTGTTATTTCATCCAGAGGACCGAGGCTAGTTGCTAGACAGGTGGGGAAACTGAGGCTGGGAGAGGAATCATTAGGGACAGCCCAGGTCTGGAGCAAGCCCCTTCCCTTAGCTCCGGCTCTGGGCTGCTGAGGCAGAACCAAGCAGGAGGGGCATCGCTCACACTCTCCTGGGCTCTGCTGCCCTTGCCCCACTCCCACCCTCCCACCCGTATTATTATTTTTATTCTGGTGAGGGAGTGGGCCTGCAGGCTATTGTGAGGGAAACCCTTGGGGACTCTCCGAGTGAAAGCAATGAGCTCTGTCTAGGCTGGTGGCAGTGGTGTCTGTGGCAGGCTGTTTAACAGGGGCCCATTCACCCAAGGGCAGCTTGCAAACTGAAGCCCTGAGCTCAAAGCCAAGCGCACACGGGCATTTAATGTAAGTGCTTTTAAAGGAGCAAGCCCTTTGTCATTCGATAAATGCCAAACTCCAGGGAAGAAAGGGGCCATAAACACGAGGCATTGCGGGCATTGCGGCTCTGGGTGGGGGCACACAGGAGCTGGGCTCTGAAGGAATCTCAACGGGGGGGGGGGGCAAAATATTATAAAAGTCTCCTGTTTTTTTTTTTTTCCTCTTCTTCTTGCTAAAAGGGAGAGCAATGGAATCTAGCTGTCACCTCCCTCAGCTGACCCCCTGCTGAATACTGATCTTTGGAGGACACATTCATGTCTGTTTAAAGCTACAGCCTCCTGGGCACTCTATGCCACCCTGAAGGGGCAGGTCAAAGGTGCTCATTGTAGAAGGACACCCCAAACCAAGCCCCAGCACAGGCCCCGGACAGGGTTCTTTCTCTCCTTTGGATTAATGAATTCAGATCCCCCCACCACCACCTTTTCCCTGGCCTCAGCCTAAGGCCCATCCCAGGGTGAGGGTTGTTAAGACCAGGAGCTTTCTTTGTCCACTGCTTTCTTTGTCCCCTCCCAGCCCCGTAGCCGGTGGCTCCCTCTCCAGATATCCCAGGAAATCCAACTGCAGAGCCCACCAGGTCCCCAAGTGCCTGCCACAATGTTAAGTGGGTTTCACAAACAGCCTGGCCCTGCTGAACTCTGATCTCCTATTATGTTGCCTTTAGAAAATTATGCAGCTAGGAGTTCCCGTTCACCGTTCCAATCTACTGTCATTCACACGCATCAGGACTTGGGAACACCAAGAGAATATGAAATCACTTTCAGGATCCTTTGAAAAAATTATGAAGATGATGCCTTCCCCCCTAAACACACATCTAAAGTGGCTCTCCATGGGATCCTGGGGGCACTTACATCTTTCCTCAGGTGACAGGTCCAACAGGGTCAGGCCAAAAGGGCCTTCAGGAGAAGCAAGACTCAAAGGCAGCAATCATCTGATCACACAGAGTGGGGAGAAGTACTTACCCATTGATCACGCAGGGTCCGTCCTTCTCCTGGCAGTCCTTGCCAGAGAATCCAGGGGGGCAGGAGCACTCATAGCGGCCGCTATCGAGGTCCACGCAGGTCCCATTGTTGGAGCATGGAGCAGAGGTGCAAGCCCTGACATCTAGGGGGTACAGAAAAAAATCCCACTTAGCTTCTGTCCCAGATGCTAGTGTGGCAGAGACCCCGACTGAGCTGCCAAATGACTGCTTGTAGCTACTAAGTGGGGTTCACAGTAAGAGGGTATACTGACCCCCCAAACTGAGGGTGGGGGTTTGCTTAGAAGGTCACAAGTCAGAAAGCCAGGGCTCCTGATGTCCAGCTCAGGACAGCTGCCCCCCTTCCTCCATCCCCCTCAAGCCCAGAAACAGGTACCCCTCCCCTGAGATTCCTTAGTGCTCGTCTCCTCCACACATACCTGGGAGAGGGGGTCCTCACCATTTGGGGGACTAGTCCAGCCCAACCCTTGTAGAAAACCACCTGCCCATCACACTTTTCCATCAAAGACCCCTGTCAGGCACCAAGACATCTGATTCACCCCACTGCTGCCTGCACAGGCCTGCGGTCTTTCTGCTCACAGGTTCCAAATTAAGGGGGTCCAGAATTAAAAGGCTGAATCTTTTGACGGCGGCAAAATCCAAGCGCCTCCTGCCCACACGGGTTTCCATGAACACTAGCGCACTCTCTCTGTCTTTAACGCCCCCTGCCATGCTCACTTCATTATTCGGGCTCGACAAGCTAGTGATGAGCTGAACAAAGGGCCTGGGTCAGGGGCTCTGTGCTGGTAGAGACCTCAGCTCCCCGGCAAAGCCAGGTCCCCTTCTGCTGAGTGGCAGAAAGTCCACCTCCCCACCACTCGGTGCCTCAGTTTCCCTCCTTATAAAAGGAAGGGGTCTCCCTGGCTGATCCCTGAGGGGTTTCTGTAATCTGGGCTGCTGCACCTGCCAAACAGAAAGCCAGGGTTGTCCAGGGACAGCAGGTGAAGGTGGGCGCGGGGGCAGTGGCGGTGGGGAGCTGGCTAACTCCACGTGTGCAGAGCCCCCCTTCAAAGAGACCCCCTCCCTCGTGGAAGGGAGACTGCAATCCGTCAGCAAGGGAAGACATGAACGCCGTGTTGGTGGGCTCTCGGTGGGAACCCGGCCTGGTGCAAGGCTACCACAAGGAGGATTTATCTTTCTGGGACAATGCCGGGGGGAGCCTTAGCATGGGGAGCCTCCGCGGCAGGGTCCTAATTCTTCCCTCCTGCCTCCCCTGTCACTCGGAATGTTAGATTTAAGCTAAAGAGCTGGTGACCACCCCCAGACTGATCCTGCTCCTCTCCCTGAAATGCCAAGCCTGGCGATTCACGCATCAGCCCCCCCAGGCCAACCCAAAGCACAGCCGATGACGATGACGCTGCTCCCAGCAGAGGCTGGGGGTCTCCAGCTCGGCAGCAGCTGGGTGCCCAACAGGGGAGAAGGGAGAGGGCAGGTAATTACCTAGAGGGCTATTCCTGCAATGCGACCCCAGACTCTCCAGCCCCCCACCAGGCAGCCTGTCAACCTGGTGGAAAGGGGTGTGCTGAGGGAGGATTTTGTCTGAAAATTCCTGTAGGGTGTTCTGTGTTCAGATACCAAAGGGGGGGCTCTAGGTTAAAAGCCTGACTCTGACCCCTAACCGTGGCTTTTCCACGGTCCTTTGAATCCCAAGATGGCTCAGAGCTGCTGCTGGTGCCGACACTGCTGCTGCGGCGGCTGCAGTGGGGCGGCGGCAGCAGCAGCAGCAGCGAGGGGCTGCGGAATTGCTGGCCAGAGCGTGAGTCAGCTGCAGATCAGCCCTGCACCATGATGGGGGTCAGATTTTAAGGGCCAGAGACAGTGGGAGGGGAAGCCCCCTTTGCTTCTGTGGTCCTCAGTTTCCCTATTTGTGCCACACAGCTTTTCTAATACTGGGGAGAGAGGCCTTGGGGCAGCTGCGTATGCTGCTGGGAGATTTTTTTTGAGGACTTTTGTTCACTGGGACTTTGGGGAGGGTTTTGCCAAATGAGAGTGGGTTCAGACAAACATTTTGCAGCCTAAAAGGGCAGCCCCAGCCAACACTCAATTGCTGGGGGTAAGGGAGGACAAAAATGGCATGAATTAATGAACTCAACAGATAACACCAGTCTGCACTTTAACCCCTTCTCGGCTCTCCAAACCCCCAGCTTCCTGTCACAATGGACCACTGAGCGCTGGCAGCCTGTCCCTTCCTTACAGATTCAACCCCACTCACCCTTCCCTGTCTGTTTCTCTGTTTGTCCCTTGCATTTTGCATTTACAGTGTTCCATATGACTTTCTTGGTGTCTAAGCCCTGAGATACCCCAGCCCTTCCCCATCTCTGTATTTTGGTGACTTACACAGGTTGCCTGGGGTCCACAGTTCAAGCTGCTCAGCTGTGTGTGGTGTTATTTATTTTTTGTGACTTTTTATTCAACAGGCAGCTCCCTCTCACCCCCCATCCCCAAAGCCTTCTCAGGATGCTAACTGTGCCGAGGTGAGCAAAATAAAGTCCCTACCTTTAAGGAGGCTTTGGGCCCCAGCGGGGAGCCATAGAGGTCTTTACAACAGAAGGCTCTAGGGGTGCTGGAATTAGGTGCCAGGGGGAAGGGAGGCGGCGGGAGGGGAGGCAGGAGGTCGGGGAGGAGGGAGGACAGTGGGCAGAGGAGAGTGCCAACCTAGGTCACAGAGTTCTCCGTCCCAGCCGTCCTGGCACATGCACTGCCAGGGTTCTTCACAGAGTCCGTTGACACAGCCAGGAGAGGTCACGCACTGGTCACACAGGGGACCCTGCCAACCAGGCTGGCACCTGTAGGAGGGACGGGGGGGGGGTAGATGGGAACATATGAGGTGGGCAGGGGTGGCGAGGGCACTCAGAGAGCCCTGGGGACAGGAAAGGCTCTGCATAGTGCCCGGCCAGAGGGTCCCAGGAGCAAACACCCATCACCTGAATAGAAAAACTCAGAGAATGTGCAAAAGGACAGTCAGTGGGGTCCCTGAGGAAAGCTGCGTTTTGCCGCAGTGGCCCGCAGTGGTCTCACCCTGCAAGGGGCTCTCTTCCTGCCCCCCCCCCCGCCCCCGCTCCACAGCCCCCACAATTCCCACCCCTCCTTATTCCCCCACCCCTTTTCTGCAGAGGCAAGGAAGCTGTGTGACGCAGCACAGTGGCCATGTCCCCCCTTTCTTTAGCCTGACTCCATGATTCCCCATGACCTTGCCCTGGCCCCCACAAGCTGCCTCTAGGGACCTACGCCATTACCTGCAAACATTGTCATCCTCGCAGAATCCATTTTTAGGGTCACAGGCCGGAAAGCATTCAGCTCCTGAGGCACAAGAAAGGTTACAATTCACCCCACAAGGGCCCAGCAACCAAGGCAAAGCCCGTCTTCTTCTAAACAGACCACTGACTGCCCCCAGGGGAGCAGACGACCCTCTTGGGTCCTAACAGCCTGGCACACAGTAGGTACTTCCTATCTGTGGATGGAAGAGGCTGAACCTGCTTGGAAAGAATGCTCGGCCATGTTCCCAGCCAAGACACCAAAGAACACCCCCCCAGTTCCCACGGCAGACAGATGCCTCTTTTTCCTCAAAGAAAACACCTAATGAACCTCAAATCCTTTAAAAGCGGGCCTGGGGACAGAGGAGGGGGTGCTCTCCACCCTTGAGCTCAGCCAAACCCTCATTTTTGCACAGTGGGCTAACAGAGGGGGGGCAGATTTTGAAGTGCGCAGTTTAGAAAAGCCCAGGCAGATTCACCTGGCTGCTCCCAGGTGAGGCAGCTGGGTTGTTCTAAAGGTTCATCTCTGTCAAACCAGGCACCCAGGTCACATTTCGCCTTTTCCCTACCCCACAGTCTTCACAGAAAGGGGGACACACAATCATACTGCAGAGTGGGCTGCATTTTAACACTGTTAAAAGACATTCTGACACTTTAACAGGCACCTGCTGTATGAGGGTATTCAACCAGCTTTCTAGATAGCCCCCCACACACACAACCACTGGCGCAGAGGGGGCGGGGGGCACTGCGGGAAGGGGGCAACTCTCTCGCCGCCAGAGACAGATGGCCGCTGCAGAGAAGTGCCGCAGCCCCTCACCTAGAGAAACGCGCAACGCCACGCAGGAGGGGCTCAGACTGACATCCTGACGGGAACGGGGGGCTACAACGGCCAAGTCACTTCCCCCAATGCCCCCCAAGACCTGCTCTCAACACGCACGCAGGGACACCCCCAAAGTTGCGCCACTGAGCATTTCTATAGAAGACCTCCCAGCATCGCCGCTTTTTTCCATACCTCTTCAATCAGCGCAACGACACCCCTCCGAGCACCACTCTGTGAGGCGGGAAGGGGCTGGGGTCTCCACCCCCCCTACTCCAGGGACCCCAGGGGCGGGCTGGGCATGCGATGATGGAGGGGAGGGCGAGCAGGCACGGCGCCGCGGGCTTAGGGTTAGGTGGGACAAGCGGGACTTGGGGAGACCCGAGGCGCGCGGGGCAAGGGGCGACCAGCGGGGCATCGCAGGCTTCCCCAGAGGGGGCGCGAGCCAAGCCGCCGGGGGTCTCACCATGGGTGCTGTGGCCGATAGCCAGCAGGAGCAAGAGGACGCGCAGGAGGGCTTCGGTCGCGGTCATCGCGGGGTGGCCGGGGTCGCGGTCCAGGGAGCGGTGCGGGCGCAGATCCGGCTCCGGGAGCTGCGCTGGGCTTCTGGTTGCGGACGCTGAAAGGGGCGCGGACGCGCAGCGAGTGGAAAGCCAGGGCTGCACCGGGCTGCGCGCTGCTCTCCGCCGCCGCTGCCGAGAAGCTGCCGCCGCCGCCGCGCGCCGCCCTTTTCGTACCGCCTCCCCCCCCCTCCGCGGCCCCCGCCCCCGCCCCCGCCTAGCGCGCACGGAGCCGGCGCCGGCCAGTCCCGGTGACCCCCCCGCCCCTCGCGAAGCCGCCCGCAACACCGCAGCAGCCTGGAAGCCCGCTCGCGCACGCGGGTGCACTCTCGGGCTGGACCGGCACAGGTACCCCCCGCACAGGACGCACAGGACAGCGCGCAGGCGTGCCTGCGCAGCCCGCCAGCCCGCCAAGCGAGCGCGAGTTGCAGAAAGCCAGCCTGGCTCAGCCGGCAGGCGCTCGAGGAAACTCGACGCGCGGAAGAGAGAAACGCACCCCAAAACTTCGAGAGACTTACTGTGAGGGTCCGGAGCACTCAAGGCTTGCGTTATATGCCCAGAAGAACACAAACGAACACGACGGCAACGTGGAAAACGCACATTAACAAGCAGGCGCCCAAAAAAACACTCAGAAAAATTATTGTGCCCTCAGTTTCCCCAGTCATGGAGAGGCACGACAGGGCATTCAGGTGCCCCTTTAGCAACACGCACCCCGCTACCCAGACACAAACAGCAACCCAAACACACCGCAAGGTCAATAATAGTAACAACTGAGACCACCGCATGCTTAGTCCCAGGCGCCCAGACAATAGATAAAAAGTTCAGAAAATCTGGGCATTCTCTGTGCAGAAGCAAAAGCAGAGCACACGCGCACCTAAACACGCTGTAAACACACTGACACCCTGCTCCGATTCAGTCTCAGCCACCCACACACATGCTGGCGTCACAGCGGGGGTCTTAATCATCAGAAACATAAACACGTGGATTCTCCTGCGCACATGTGCTGGCCACACACCTGATATTCATAAGCATCCATGCTCAGTTCCCAAAACCCACAAATCAGATTCTTGGTCATACACTTAAAAAAAAAAATTCAAATATGCAATCACACCTCCCCCAATGAAAATTCTCCCAACACATACACAATTGAATTCATCTTTGTCCACAGTGACACATGTTGTTAGCCTTCCAATATATGATCTTCCAGACCCACTGGGAAGCCTACAGCCAGGGGTTGCTGGAGTGGGGGAAGGAAACACTGACCCTGCCAGATACTGATCCCCCCCAAAGCTTCTGGGGAGGGGTCTCCCCAATGTCCCTCCTGCCCCCCCAGCCCCCAACTCAGTTTAGATCCCAACTGGGAATGGAGCCCTCACCCTGGAGGGGGGCAGCCACACTCTCTGAATCCCCAGCTCTAAAAGATAGGGAGGGAGGGGGGGAAGGAGATTAAAGGTGTTTAACTTTCTGGGGAGATCAAGATTTTTGGAGGGGCCGTTTTTGCAGGCTTAATTTGCCTGCAGATCTGGGGAGCTGGTGCCTGCTCCTCACAGTCTCTCCTGACTCAGTGCTGGGTAGAGGGGATCGTTGCCCCTTTGCACCCTGGGGAGTAGTCTCTTTGAATTGGAGCCATCTGAAGGTGCACTGGCAGGTTTGAGGACACTCTCACCATCCTTAGAGATGTGGGAACCCCCAGGGCCAGCGCAGTCCCTTAAGATAGCTGATGGCGATGGGGGGCGGTGCGGGGGAAGGAGGGGGCGGCGGAGAGCACAGGGCTGGGGTGGAGACCTCAGAACCGCTCGGCGGCGGCTGAAGCGGAATCCCCATCCCTTTGTGAAGGCTGTCCCTGGCGCTTCTCAGCAGAAGACCCAGATGGGTGGGGACGACTGGCTTTGTTTTGGGGGCAGGCTAGAAGGAACAGTCAGGGTGCCCCCCAGATGCCCATGCATTTCTGTGGCTCCTCTCTCTTCCATGGGGTCTTTCCTCCAATCAATAAAGCTAAGTCTAGTCCAGCAGATCTTTTTGTCCCATGCCCCTGACTAGAAGGAGAGCCGCTGGGGGAGCCTGACGCCATCGCGCATGCCTGAAATCCCAGCGGCTCCGGAAGCTGAAGCCAGAGTTCGAAGCCACCCTCAGCAACTTAGAGAGGTCCTAAAGAACTCAGCCAGACCCTGTCTCTGAATAATACAAAAAAAAGGGCTGGGAAAGTGGCTCAGTGGTTGAGTGCCCTGGATTCTTTCCCCAGTACCAAAAGAAAAAAAAAGGGGGGAGGGGGAAGAAAGAAAGAAAGCTGGCTATGTACCTCAGTGGTTAAGCATCCCTGAGAGTTCAATCCCCAGTATTAATCATAATCATAATGATTATTATTATTTTAAAATTAGTATTTATTGTTTATTATCATTATTTATTATATTAAAATTATTTTATTTTTAAAAGTGTTTTTTAAAGATGATAATAATTCTTTTAAAATAATAAATAAATAAATAATAATAAATAAAATAGTAATTATTATTATCTTAAAATAAAATAAGTAATAATAATAAATAAAATAATGATTATTATTTTAAAATAATAAATAAAAATAAATAATAATAAATAAAATAATAATTATTATTTTAAAATAATAAGTAATAATAAATAAAATAATAATTATTATTTTAAAATAATAAGTAATAATAATAAATAAAATAATAATTATTATTTTTAAATAATAAGTAATAATAATAAATAAAATAATAATTATTTTAAAATAATAAATAAGATAATAATTATTATTTTAAAATAATAAATAATAATAAATAATATTATTATTTAATTATTATTTTAAAATAATAAATAATAATAAATAATATTATTATTTATTATTTTAAAATAAATAAATAAATAAATATTATTATTATCTTTAAAAAACACACTTTTTTGGGCAGCTGGCAGGCCCAAGCCAGGAAGCCCCTCTGTCCATGGCACTGCAAGCACCAAGTTATTCCTGACCCTCCTTCCTCTCTTCCCTCCTCCTGAGGACCCTGTCCTCAGCCTCCAAAATTATCCTATGCAAGGGGCAGGGCTGGCTTCTCAGCTAGAAGCCAAGGAGGGGTGGAAGATCTTAGGGCTGGGTGGTCCAGTGGTGAGGGCTCCCCAGGCTCCTGCCCAAGTCACATGGAGAGGCTGTGACTCCATGGAGCATGAAGGGGACCCCAGCAGCAGTCCAGTGGGTACTCCATCTAAATGACTCCTCCCTACCAGGTCCCTTCTCTGCCCTGCCCAGTTTTGGAAGGGAGGGAAGTGGGGGGGGGCATCCTCACCAAAGGGCACTCCCCTGGCTGATGGGCCCCTGCTCTCTAATCCCAGTTTCATCCCATATCTGCTGAGGCCCTGGGCCCTGGGCCCTCTTTCCCTGTCTGTAAGCAGAATGATATACCTGTCCCCATAAAGAACTCTGATTTTGTAAACGGAAGAGCTCTGTGCTTACAAGGTCTGTCCCTTCCAGTCCTTCTTCCAATAGTGGTGACCCAGCTTCTGCCCCAGCCAGCTACAGAGATCTCACCAAGAGAAGGCAGGGTCCTTCTGACCTGGGCCTTTTCGGGAGCCCCTCGCAGGTCTGCTGAGGGAGGGAAGAGCTTCCCACTGACAGGACCTACCAGCCCGGGAGCGTATGCTGGTTTGCTCTGGTCTCAATAAAGCAGTTTCAAATTCAGTAGACCAAAGATTTCTTTGCGGCAAGCAGACGTTGAGAGGGGTAAGCTTAGGAGCATTAAGGGAGGGGAGGGTGGGGACTGTCACAGACTCCAAGGCTGCACAGAAAGAATGAAAATGCCAATCTAGTCCCTTGAGGGAAAGACAGCAGCGTCTGCAGTTTGCAAGCAGATCCTGGGGCTGGAGAACAGCCACCCCTCCTCTCTCTGTGAATCTCTCCTCTCCGCACCCCTCCCCACATCCAGGTCTTATGTTCAGACTCCTGGGACCCTAGGGATGAGGCCAGCAGCCCCCCTCTGGAAATGCTCAGCCCACCAGTCACCACAGCACGGCTCATGACTACACGGGTACCGGGTACCGGGACTGGACTTGCCAACCGTGGGGTCACATTAGAATACAGGGCCTGGACTTCCTTGGGGCCAGGCTCCTTCTCACTTGCCACACCAAGTGTCTGCGGCCACAGCCCCCAGTGGGCAGAAGAAAGCCAGCAGAATCGGCCAGAGAAAACCCAGCAACAAAGCTGGCCATGAGTGAAAGTTTTCTAAGGGAACTAAAGAAATGTTATAGCCAGTCTTTTCCCCTCTCCCTCCCCCCACCATTCAAATCCTGACCCCGCCAGGGCCAGCTCCAGACCACTTCCCCCTTGATTAAAGACAAAATTGCTGATCAGGGAAGGTCAGCAGGGTGGAGCAAGAGCTAGTCTGGACAGCAGGCAAGGAGGGCCGTTGGGGGCTGCGCCCCCACCTTGACATTCTGCTCTGAGACTCGCCCCCTCCCCAGCGCTGAGAATCTCCCCGACAACAGGCTTTGTTCCTGCCTGAACTGGGTTGTGTGGTTTGGAGACATCTGAGCCGCCGTTGAGCCAGTCCTGGTGGGATCAGGCAGGGCCAGGAGGCCGAGGTACCGTGGGGTCTTGTGGGTGCCCGTGTCCCCCTCTCCACGCACTGCACAATACATTCTCCATCCTCCCTCCCTCCCTCCAAGAGAAGCTGCTGGCTTCCCGGGCTCTGCCGCTGCTGCGGCTCTTCCCAAAGGGAGTGCTTATTTACCAAGGCAGGACCAGAGTCAGACTCCCCAGTTACCTACAGCGGGGAGTCCCGCTGCGCAACACAGTTAACCCGTACCCGCTAGGGTTCACAGCAAGCCGCCACAGCTTTTTCTGCCTCTCCCTGGGATCCAGACTCCAGCTCAGAGCCATGTCACCAGAGCTCCCCGCAGCCTGGCTGAGGGGTGACGCAGGCCTATTTCAGAGATGAGCATGCTAGCCTTTTAGGCTCTGTGAGAGGTCCCTGGCCAAAGCTGGCAGAGCCGGTTCGAATCCAGACCCACTCCCAGCGGAGGGGGTAGAGGAGCACAGGGCAGAGAGGAGAGTGGACAGGCCCTGGGTTCCTCCGAAGCCCTGCAGCTGGGCAGCTAGGCCACCCTGGGGGCCATGAGGGCTACATGCAAACACCAGGGAGACGCGCAGCTGCCACCCCTCGGATTTTTCTTCCTCCCCGGAAGAAGTTGGAATTATGGAAACAAATTCTGTCTTTGCGGAGGGGAGGGGGCCCGGGGGCGGAGGTTGGGGGGAAGCGAGAGGCGCGCCCCGGGGGTACATTGAGACGGGAGAACAGGACGGTTTGGTTTCAAGTTCAATCAGAGAGAAGGCTCTTCAGGCTCAAGTGGGTTGCTTGCGCGGCGAGCGGGGAACGCGCCGCAGAGGCGTGCGGGACCCGGGGCGGCTCGTGACGACCCCAGACCCTCGCCCGCGCTTCCAGGGCCGCGTGTGGCCGGCGGCCGGCAGTGGGCAGGGTCCGCGGCGGGCAGGGCTTGCACGTGTCCCCCGTCCCCACGCAGGCCTGCATGTGACGCGGGGGAGAAGGAGCTCGGCTTCTCCAGACCCCGCAGCAAGCCCGGGAAGAAAGCCACCGGACAGCGGCGCTCACTGGCCTGGGTCCCTGTTCAGTGCTGCCTGCTGGTCGCCCCTCTCCCCCTAACACCACCATTTCTCGTCATCGATGATAGGATTCAAAAATAGACCTCTCCCTTCCTCTCTCACCACTGCGATCGACAGGGATGTCAAGTTCACCAGTCTAATTGTCCACGTCATCAATCAAATAATCTCCTTAAAGGGCGCCTCTGAGTCATGCGGTGCGTGGGGAGCTTGTGGGGTCTCTAGAGGCTTAATGACTCCTCACCCCGCCCCCACACCTTGTAGGTAAATTCACCCTCAACCAGGAGGGAGGAAAAAGGAGTCTTTTTCATCAGTTAGCTGGTCCATGCAGGCTTTGGCAAAGACTGCAGCGATTCTCCATTCATCAAAAATTCCCAGAAGTTAATTTTCCATAGATGGGGGCTTGCCTTTTTAAATGTAGTCTTTCATCTGTCAGTGTTTGCTGAGCCCCTACTGTGTGCCTGGGGCTCTGCTAGGGCCTCTGCAGGGGTGCAGGGGAATGGGTCCCAAGGTGGTCCCTGGCCTCAAATAGTTCTGAGATGCAGGAGTGTGAGTGCTGGGGAGAGGTGAGTAAGGGATGCTGGGCCCAAGTGAGGAGGGAGTTGGGCACTCTTGGGAGGGCTTGTCCTGTGCTGGAAGGGCAGGGTGCTGGAGGGTTCTCTGGAGTGTTGCTTGTGGGGAGGGCCTTGTAGGTAGGGAGAAGGGCTGCATCCAGGCCTGGTGGCATGAGACAGGCTGAAGCTGGGCCCGGAAGCCAACACATATAATCTCAAATACTGAGGCAGGAGGATGTAAGTTGGAGCCTGGGCAACATAGCAAGACCCTGTCCCCAAATAAAAACTCAAAATGCTAGAGATGCAGCTCAGTGCTAGAGTGTCCCTGGTTTCAGTTGCTAGGAAAAAAAAAAAAAAAAAGAGTGTGGGTTGAGAGCTAGGCTTGGTGGGGCATGCCTATAGTCCAGCTACTCTGGAGGCTGAGGCAGGAGGATCGCTTGAACCCAGGGATTCAATGCCAGCCTGGGCAGCATAGTGAGACCCCCATCTCAAAAAAAAAAAAAAAAGTATCCATTGTTAAGACAGAATTGGCAAAAGCTGAAGCTGAGGGATAATGCAAACCTTTCATCATTTGGGAAATAAATCTGTCTTAACTATTCTTAAACATTCTACAACCTCCCTGACCTGGCAAATAGAGTCTACAGAATAAGAAACCTCCTTTTTGCATACCAGGGTCCACCTACATATGTGTCATGCCCAGACTTGGTGCTGAGTCTTTGGACTCCAGCCAACCCACCCACGCACATCCCATGGAGTGCTGCCCACCTGCCTTCCCAGGGGCACCCAGTGATGGCTTCTGTCAGAAGCAGAGGTAAAGAGCCCCAGAATCCGACGGAAATAGGAGAGTCTTTTATTACAGAAAAAATGAATAAATAAAAGTCTTCTCAAGCCCAGAGCCTGAAAGAGGAGCCCTTACCCAGGTCCTTACTCTGGACCCAGTCTGGGAGTTTTGGGGTGACTGGCAGAGTCATCACCTTGCCGTATCTCCATGCCTGTGTCTACAAAAGGGAGTGTGTGCATTGTGGCTCGCCCCCCCCCCCCCCCCCCCCCCCCCCCCGCCGTACCTGTTGGCAGGAAGCTCTGTCAAGTTTAAAGCTGTGAAAACACATGGCTCTCGAGGAATTTAAAATGTTCTTTTACTATGTTCTCTTATTTGTAAGGAAGCATTACCAGTTTTATTCAATTACCTTTAAAAAGTGTTCTTGAGGTCCTAATATATGGGAGAGGTTACGGATCTCCTGAAAAGAAGGGAGACGTTTCTTACCCCCAGGGAGTGGAGTGGGACATGGGCCAGAGGCGAGATGGACACAGGCCTGCTCCTCTCTGCGCAGAGCCGGACAGCCTCTGACCTCTACCCACCAGCACACAGGGGTCCTGGCCCAGTACTGGAAGCGTGAGCCCGTCTCCCAGGCACCCCTGGGCACCATCATCTTCTTTGCATATGTGCCTGAGCCCGGGAGGCCAGAAGCGTCTTGTTCAACCTAGCGCCCGCAGCCGGTGGCCTGCAGTGCTACCCACGAGGTGATTATGGATTAAGTGAATTAATGAATAAATGAATGAGTCACAAAATGTTCTCTAAGGGTTACCATGGTCCCCTAGGAAAGACCCTGTGTCCTGGCAACTGTCCACAGTCGCACGGTGCCCCCCGAGAAGCCATCCTCTTGTCTCCTGGTTCCAGGGGCTGCTGACCTCCCAGACCAGCCTTCCCAGATGGAGGGCCCCCAGGGGTGCAGCAGTGCCCCCAGTTAGCTACCCCCCAAACAGGGCACCCCGGTTCTTATACTTGGATTGAGGGAGCAGCTGCGTTGAGACCACATCCAGCGCCCCCACTGCCACCCCCATTCACCTCCCCCAAGTGCCTGGCTTCTATGAACTGCTCTCCTGAGCTGAGAGCCCGTTCCTATGGCGACGCTCTGCACCTCGGGAGGCCCTACCTAGCTGTCTGCAGCCAGACTGCAGCCAGAGATGGACAGCAGGGGCTGACGGGCCTGAGCTGACCCCTGTTTTCTCAACACATGCGCACGCGCACGCACGCGCGCGCGCACACACACACACACACACACACAGAGGATTTCTTGTCACCCAACCTCAAGTGTAGTCAATTTCTGATGTTTTAATTTGATCCCTATACAGAAATATACATTCTTCTGTTCCATCTCTGGGGCTCAGTGATAGAGCTGGATGCTGAGGCCCAGAGAGGTTGAATGGTTCTCTGTAGGTCACACAGTAAAGACTTGACAAAGCAGTCACTAGAATCTTGGGAGTGGCACTCTGCCAGGAAGACTGTAGAAGTTAATTATAAAAAGTCCTTTGAGGAGCCCCAGGTTTCCTTGTTTAAAAGGGTCTATTCAAGGTCTGATCACAAAGCCCAGACTGGAAACAGAAGAAATCATGTCATAGGAGTCGGAGCCAAGTTGGAACAGAGATGGCCCTCTCTTTGCTGCTTCAGTGTCAGAGAACTTGGGGAAGCAGTGAGGCTCCCCCTGGACTGGCCAAGTCCCCCCACCCCCTCGTGTTCTCTCTCCTCTTCCTCCCTGTCCTGGAATCCAGCTCTCTGTGCCTTTCTTACTTGAAAGCTGGGCCCAGGTGCAAGCCTGCTTCCTCTCAGGCCTCTCCCTGGAGGTCTCTGGGAAACTTCTCTCCCATCTGTCATCCCAGGACCTCCACCCCTCTGTACTTGCTGGAGCCAAGGCTTGGACTTCCTGCTCCCTCGCCCTCGCTCCTCTGTGCACATAGGTCCCAAGGCCTGGACTCCGCACCTCCCCAATGGCTCTCCAGCCCATTCCTGTGTCCCCATTCTGGCCACCACCAGCCTGATCCCAGCAACTGCCCCTCTCATTAATAATGACACCAGCTATGGGTCTGTTTCCCCCAGCCTCTGCCTACCCCGGCTCTGTGGGTCAGGAAGCAGAGAGGTTTTCTTGATGTGAGTATCCAGAAGAGCCTCCCAGCCAGAAGGGAGAGGGAAGAGGAGGAAGGGAGGGAGGGAGGGAGCAGGGATGGGAATAGATTTGCCCTTTCCAGTCGTTTCTGCTCTCCCAGCACTCCATGATCAGAATTAGGCACACAGTAGGTTCTCGCTAAGTATTTGTGACATTGAATTGCACCATTTTGTCCAAGAATCGATACAGAAGCATTTGGCTTGTTTGGGGCGCCTTGGAGACCGGAAATGGTCTTTTAACCCTGGGGAGAATCTCCTCCCTGCGAAAATTTGCCTGCAGCCTGCAGACCTTCCTTATTGATTCCTCGGCAAGCTTCTTTTCAGTTGCTCCCCTGCCTCTGATGAGCAGTCATTTCTGACTGTATTTTACTTAATTCTGCTCCCCTGCAAGTGGCTAGGCAATAACCTTAGCTGTGTGAGGCCAGAAACATGGCCACTGTCGATCCTCACATGCCACGCACGCAGGGGACCCTGCCAGCACAGCCTCACCTGGCTTGGGGTTTGTCTTTTGTCAACATGTTGTTTTCCCAGTGGCTTCAGAAGCACCCCAGTACTGCGGGCCATTTTCAGCATCTCCTCTGCACAGGGCAGGACCCGTGTGAGGTTGGTAGGGGAGCTTGGAGGATGGTCCAGGCTCTCTGAGCTACTGTTTGTCATCGTCCCCCACCTAATAGAGATGGTCAGGGGGCCAGAATAGTCTGAGTGGGCAGCTTCTGCCAGCACTGGGCGCTTAGTAGGTGCTCAGGGTCTGGTTCTGGTTTCCTCTCCAGTATGAGGGTGCTGGTGGTGCTGGAGGATGGGGACAAACCTCTAGCACCACCAGCAAGGGACGCTCAGGGTCAGCTGCCACACAAGTCATGTGGCCCTTGAGGCCTACCCACCTGAGGCCCCGCTGCTGTCCTGAGCCGGCTCCTGCAATCCCAAAGGGTCACCACTGTGGGGCTCACTCCTCAGGGCCCATTCCCAGCCTCAGCCCTTCCTGCCTGACAGCTTGAGTTAACAAGGGACGAGGACCAGGGCTGGGAGGCCTGTGTGACTCAGGGAGGGGCTCAGCAGGAAACAGATGGTGCATGCAAGATGGTTAAACCAGAGTTTAATAAAGGACTATTTACAGTGCTGTGGGTGGGGTGCAAGGAAGCCAGAGGATGGGGAGCGCCCAGTCACCCACAGGCCTGCTGTCAAGGGGCAGTGCAGGTACCTGAACAGCAACCAAGAGCTGGGTGGAGAGGCAGCGGGTGGGTTGCCAGCCTTGGTAGGGGGGTTCCATCCATGGTGACCACCTCAGGGGTCTGACTTCCTTGCCAACTGAGGAAGACCATCAGGTGGTCACTAGGGACACAGACAGGACAAAGGGTGGAGGACAGCTCTGCAGTGATGTAAGAAAAAGAGCCCGCAGGACCCAGAGCATCACTAGAGCCAACCGCCTCCTCTCATGGGGGGAACTGAGGCCACAGGAGCCTCTTGGTGGCAGAATTGGGCCTCAAAGCCAGGCCTCTGATTAGAGCCCAGGTCTTATGCCCCCAGCCCTCCCTGCCTTGGGCATGTGTCAACCTGGAGCAGGGTCCACCTGAGCTGCCTGGAGATGGGGTGGAAGTCCAGAAAGAGGCTACAGCCTCTGTGCTGCCTCCCCTGGTGGCCTCCACCACGTAGGCAGCCCGAGTCAGCTATGCCCGTGAATGAGCCAGACCTCAGGGCTCAAGCTGCTGAGTGCCAGGTGTGGCCGCACCCACACAGCTCCTGTACCAGGAGGAACCCCACAGGGCCGTGAAGTCGGGCCCACCCCCGCCACCATCTGAGCTGAGATCTACACTCAGCCAGGGGGTGACATCTGCAAGAGCTAAAAATGGGCAGAAAAGACACCACAGGCCTCCGGTCAGGACCCGGGCGAGCCTCAGGTGGTCTTGGGCAACGCGTCTCCCTTCTCTGGGCCTCATTTTCCCTACCTGGTCTCTGGTGGCTCTGGCCTGCTGACATGGCCTGGGCAGGCGTGAAGGAGCCCTGGACCAGGCAGAAGAGGGGAGCAGGGTACTTGGTGCATAGGGGGAGCGGGGGCAGGACAGTGGCCAGGCAGGGGGAGAGCTTGGGATGGGAGGTGGACATCCATGGCAGTGGAAGGGGCCCTCGGAGGCGGCCAGTCAGGAGGTTGAGGCAGCAGCGAGTAAGGCACAGGACAGAGGGGGCACTCAGGAGGGGAGCAGCAGCTACCCAAGGGCAGGAGGCGTAACCCAGGCTGCCTCTCGTCCCATGGGGCCCTGGGCTCCCAGCAGCTGTCCTTCCTCGATGCCCCAAACACCCTCCCAACTTCCTCTCTATAGAAACAGGAATCTCAGACACCAAGAGAGAAGAGCGACAGGACAGGAGTGGCCGGGAGAGCCCAGTGGAGATGGGGAATGGCCGCTGGGGCCGGGAGGGGCAGCAGGAGTTGCAGAGCTGGGAGAGAGAAACTGCCAGGGTGAGAAGCGGGGAGGCAGTCGTCCGGCCACGGTTCAGGGTGTAGAGGAGCTCGCGCCATCGTGCGCATGCGCGGGGTGGGAATCTCGGGTTGGCCACGGGGACCCTCGGGGTTTGGGAGCCAAGAGCCTGCAGATGCTGAGCGAGAGCGTAATTGATTAATTGAATGAGAAGCCCACGTCTGCTTCTCTGCAGGTTCCGGGTCTGGTGGGGAGACGGGGATTTGAACCGACACCTCCTTCAATCCGACATGCTGTCTAATTGAGTTAGCTGCACCCATGCGGGCCAAGCGGGCCAAGGAGCCGCAGCCACCTGGGGCTCGGGAGGTGTCCCGCAGGTCCTCTTCCCGCCCAGCGACAGCAAGCGGTTGCCTTGGCCCAGGCCTACGAAGCTCTGGGCACTGTCCTTATCGCAGCAGCAGCAAGAGCGTTAATTGTGCTTTTAACTTTCAAAGTGGTTTCGCATTGATTTTATTTACTCCTCAGAACCCAGCATCTGTCACGCTCTGCCTCGGAGGCTGGGGAGCCACTCGGCGGGCTGGGAGGCGGCGGGGAAGGCTCCCGAGACTCATGCCTGAGTCTCCTCCACACCCCGGCCACCACCTGGCCCAAGGAGCCATGCATGATGGATGCGTGGACGGATGGCACCAGGGTAAACCATGGCTGCCGCAGGGCTCTCTCCCCTGGCCGAGCCTGGCGTGCTGTGGTCCTGGAGGCCCTCACGCATGTCTGGGTTCACTTTCTGTCACAGTCAAACATCTGGAACCTCCACAGGTGCCATCAACTCTTCTGAGAGGGGCAGGAGGGCTGTGGCTTTTGGCTTTGTGGCCTCTCCTTGGGGACCTGTAGGTTCCAGAGCCCTTTGGAGGCATGGGAGAGAGGTGAAGAGGGCAAGGATGAGGCCTTTGCTGCCCCCCCCATGCTCAGCCTTCCCTGGGCCTCCAGGGCCTGGGCCTTCCTGTGGACTCCCAAATGCTCGTGCCCTTGACCTCCCCACCTCACTCTCTGTAGGCTCCCCTTAAAGGTCTTCTGGGTGTCCACCCTCCAGCCCACGCTGTGCAGAGGGCCACCTGCCCCAGGAGCTTCCCTGCAGCCTGCCAGGGCACCCCATGGGCCTCCCTGAACTGTGATGAGGGCGTCTGACCCGTGGCCGGGGTGAAGGCCTGTCAGCAGCCACACTGCCGAGGCCTGGACAGGTTGAGGCACCCAGGGGTGTGAGGCCTGGCTGTGGGCTGGCACTGGGCCCAGGAGGAGCCGCAATGGCGCAGCTGCGAGTGGCCACCCGGTCCCCATGTGCTTGCCAGAGGGCTACCGCAGGCCGTGGGCAGGGATTCCCCAGAGGAGCCGCCTGGCTTCCTGGTGGTTTGGGGCGCCCGTCTCAGCGGCTCCCTCGGCCCGCACATCCCTGGTGCTGGTATTTTTAACTTGGTGGGGCTTTTAATAAACCCTCTGTGTGGGGAGCAGTAAACAATGATCTCAGGACTCGACTAATTAAGACACCACTCTGAGGTTGCAGACAGAAGCTGTTGTGGCTGGTTCCATCCTAGGGAGGCCTGTCCCTCTGGGGCCACCAGTGGGCTTCTAGCTGCAACCTCAGGACCGCAATGTGCCGGAACCTGGGAACGCAGGGATCCTGGACTATGGGCAGGATCTCTGCAGCCTCTCTGCAGGCCCCTCAGACCCCACCACCTTCTTCAGAAAGTTCCCTGCACCACGTGCATGGCTCTCCTACATGTGGGTGGCTGGGGAGCAGGCGTGGGGTCTACTCCCACCTCCTCCAGTGGCCGCTACTCATCGGCTGACCACCACCTGCCCTGCTGTCTTCTCTCCTGGTCCCATGAAGCTCCTGCTCTGCTTCCCCTCTCTCCCTCTTGCTGGGGGCCACCCCAACAGGCTCCCTGCAGCCACTGAGCCCTGGAGGAGTTGCTGACCCTCCGACTCTCTCTGTCCTCCTGCCTTTTCATCCTAAATATCGATGCTGGGGGACCCCCCCCACCTGCCCCTCATCCAAGGCAGAGGTGACGAGGAACCACACGCAGCCCCCCCTTCTGCCCTTCCCCCATGCCCAGGCTCCACCCAGCATCCCTTGGTCCTTCCTGGGCCATGACACATGGGTCAGCGGTGCCCTGGCTGCTACGGGTAGCTCTCTAGGACTGCAGTCTGTCCGTTTATGAAAGTCATTGGGGAGGATCCCAGAGCAAGCTGCAAGGTCCCACAGGAGCAAACAGTAGGTGCTTAATCAACACCAGGCTTCCTTGGGCAGGACCAGTGTGGTGGGAATCCAAAGGAGATGATCATCCTCCACCTGTGACCTCAGGGACTCAACCCTCAAACTCTCCACTCCCTGTCCCACGGGTGCCGTGGCAGCCTTAGCCCCAGTTGGGAATCTGTAAGACCAGCACGGTGTCCCACCCGCACTCCCTGGAGGCATCCTGGGGTGGAATGGGCACTGGAACTCTGCCAGACCTCAGTGTGCACATCTGGAAGGGGGGACAAAGCGGTCCTACTCTGAGAACCCCTGAAAGGCTGTGGGGGTGCTGGGCTGGAGGGAGAGCTGGGGGCAGAACAGCTGGCCCCGGGTGTCACCACAGGGCCTGACTGCTGTTATCACAACCATCAGGAATGTGCCTGCTGATCTTTAGGGTGACTGGGCCTCCCTCAAGGGCGGGGGGAGTCGGCCACCTGTTTGGGGGTATCCAAGTGATGACTGGCTTGGGGGCTGCCTGTGGGCACCCTGAGCCCCCAATTGTCACGGAGCTTCCCAGCTCTGCAAGCTGCTCCGTCTGCCTATGCCAGGAACACTGTCCCCAACAAAGCCTGGGCTGCCTTCTGGCCTCCACATCTGCCTCTTCTTCTCAGCCTCCGCCTGTCAAGACAGAAGCTGGCAGGGAGGGGTTTGCCAGCCTGAATCGTGGCATTTTTTTTCTCACGTTCCCTGGCCCCAACTCTGTAGAAACATCTGTCGTGACTTCCCTGGGACGGGAGAGTCTCTAGGGTTTTCTCTGCATCTCCCAGGGAAAAAGGCAAAACAGGGTGCTGGAGTGGGGACCGTGCCCTGATGGCAGGTCCACGCTCAAGGGTGCAGTTGTCCAATAATTGGCCAGTCTGAAGGCCATGGCCATGAGAGGCCGTGATGAGGGGACCCCGCCAGGGCCCACATGCTGCTGCATGTTTCCCATGTGGCCCTATGGCCTGGGGACAGTGGAGCCATAGGCTAGGGACATTGGTGGCATCCCCGCTCAGGTCTGTTTCCCCTTCTGTCCTTGGGGATGGTTACAAAGCCCACAGGTTACCTAAACCCAGTGTCCACCCAACATGGCCGACCTCCCTGCCTCCAGCAAACCTGCCCAGGGCCTCCCTCCTGGCCGCCCGGGCATGGCCTGCTCCCCTTCCACCTGCCCGAAGCTTCCCTCCCTGGCAGCAGCTCCTACTTTTTCCTCTACCTGAGGACACCTCGTCACCCTGTCCCTTGACAAAACACAAGCCTGTCCTCCTGGGCCAGCCTGCACTGACAACACAGCTAAGAGCTCAGGCCCCACTGTCCTTCCCAGGCCCTGAGGAGGACAGAGACCCCTCAGCAGCAGCCCAGGGATGGCAACACGTCTGTGGAGACTGTACTGCCCCTCAAGGGCTGGGCAGCCGTTGGACTGAGACCCCAAGGGCAGAATTCAGTCGAACGCATCTTTCTTCAGCGCTGCCCAGCAGAGGTTTCTTAAAGGGAGGGCTGTGACGTGCCTCAGAGGAGAATGCGGGTGGACAGACAGACGCTCTGGGGCTGGGGTGAGCTGCTTACACAGCTTTGCACTTCAGAGTGGAATTTTATAAAGTTGGAATGACACAGGACCAATATGGTGGGTACACTGTGCCCTGGTAAGTGCCCAGCGGAAAATGGCAGGCAATAGGGTCCAGAGAAGGGAGAACAAGGAGGCCACCGTGGACCTAATGCCCTGAGCCCCCAGCAGAGCCCTGAGCTGGACAAGGTGTCCAGGAGCAGTCAGGCTGGGGTCCTTTCCCGCCAGCCAAGTTTTGGGGGTGCCATGGCGGCCCAGGCAGGGCCTTTGGAAGGCTTCCCAGCAGAGGTGACCTTGGGGATGGGCCTTGAAGGGTTCAAATGAGTTGGCCAAATGCAGGGGAGGGGGAGGCCTTCCCGGCAGCAGGGCAGCTTGAGCCAGGGAAGGCCAGGGCGCCGACGTGCCCAGCTATTTTGGGAGCCGAGTCAGAGACCCAGAAGAGTGAAGGGGAGCAGCTGTCCCTGAGGTGGCCGCAGGTCGAAGGGGCTGCTCAGCCAGGGGTCCTGAGTGTCAGGCGCCCGCCTGGCGGAGTCATGGGCAGCCAGGGCAGGTTCTGGGAAGCAAGAAGACAAGGCCAGAGCGTTGAAAGAGCTGCAGCGGTCACTGCAGTGGCCATGGCGGGGACAGCGGGAACCACAAAGAGGTCGGCCCAGTTGAGAGGCCAAGAGGACTGGACGGTGGGGGTGGGTGGCCCGGGGCAGGGGGCTGGAAGCAGAGCCCCTGGAAGCTGAAGAGCATGGCCCCTGCCCGCTCTCCCCTGTGCTCCCCCCCACTCTGCTCTCCATATGACACAGAGAGAAAAAAACTGCTGGAAACTCTCCAGGTTGGCTGTGAGGTTTAAAAAGAAAAAGAAAAAAAAAGATACTCCAGAATAGTGCGTATACAATGAGCTCGTTTAGGTAAAACGGAAAAGAAATGTGCCGTCTCCACTTTCTTTCCACTCTTCTATTTATATGTTTGCACATGCATAGAAGTTTCCGGAGGATCACACAAAAACTGTTACTAGAGCTCATCTTTGCTGAGTGGGCTGGGAACTGGGAAAGGAGGAAGACACGCTGGCACTTTTACAAAGTGCCAAGGGAAAAGGTCAATTGTGTGCTTGAAGCAACTTCTAAACTAAAGAGATTCGAGTGAAAAGGCACGGCGGAGGGCCACGCGCGCCCTGCTCAGGCCCAGGACAGGGGACCCGGGCGGTGCCGCGGACCTGGCCTGGGCCCCCCTCCCTGCCGGCACTGCCCAGGCCTGTGTCCCCCTGGAGGGCAGGGCTGCCCGGCAGGCGCCTCCCCCGCTCTCGGCGGGCCGGCTGCGCCCCCTGCCGGCGGGCCCGCTGGCCCTCCCGCTGCCCCAGGAGCTTCCCCTGGCGGGCGCCCTGCCGCCTGGGACGCATTTTCCTAGGGGAACAGTCCGTGCTGCCAAGAGATAAGAGGAGCGTGCTCTGAGCAAGACAGGTGAGGGGAGATAGGCGTTATCACTTCCACCTAAGGAACCCCCTGGAAGGCTCTCTCCGGAGTGATAAATTCTGCACCCAGACTCCTCCCAGCAGGGACCCACCAGGTCCCCATAAGTCATGTCTCAGGAACACGCCGCCCAACAGGGAGGCCTGCGAGTGAGGCCGATAACAAATTTTGAAAACGTGGCATTTTACACCTCATGGCGCCAGCATTAAGAGGACACGGTGGGTTGTCTCCTGCCGTCAGCCTGGGCCATGGGAGGCCACGCAGGGGAGGCCACAGGGCCTGCACCTAGGGGTGGGGTCGCAGGGCGCCATCCCTAAACCCTTGTCCTGCCCCTCAGTGGTGGTCAGGAGGGGGACAGTGCCAATGGGGTCCTTGTTCCACTGACCATGGCAGCTGTGTGGGGAGGGAAGGTGCCCCAGGGCCCACTGAGCTGTTCCCCCCCTTCCAGGCCCCATGGAGGCCCAGGCCCAGACCCGGCTCCTGACGTCGGTTCCCAGCAAGCACAGCCAGGTGGCTGGATGCTCTCCCTCCTCCTGGGAGCTCATGGACAGCTGCGTCAGACAAAACCCAGACTGTGGGCTGCTCAATAACACTCCCCATCACCCGCCCCAGGCCAGCCAAACGGCTCTCTTGGCGTCATAACGGTCAAGGTCTGGCCACCCCCGCTGGAGGGGCGCTTGGGAGGGGCACGGAGGCCCTGCTGCCTCAGGGACAGATGTGTGGGAGGATGGAGGGGGAGAGGAGGCCAAGCCAGGGGCCACTGCCCCGTGTACATGGGAGGGGGCAGCCTGAGTCCCAGCCCTCCGTCCGCCGTGCCCCCCCCAAGGTGTGCGCGGAGTCCCCCACCTTTGCCAGGCTCCCTCTGCACGCCCCTGTCCCTTTTCTGCAAACCAGGGCCAATTCCCAGCAATTGTCTGTTCCTGGCACTCAGGGACTTGGGGTGCAGAGGGACCCCGCCTGTCCCCAGGGCCCTTCACACAGCACAGGGGAAGTGTTTCCAGGCCCCCTGTGCCCAGGCTCCATCTGACCTTGGAGGAGGACACCCAAGGAGCAGGAGGGAGGGTTTGGGCCGGGCAGGAGCAGCTCCCAGCCCAGGTGGAGCCACCCAGAGGCCTGGGCTGGCAACTGACCTGAACCACAAGGTGCCAGGTGAGCTGGACCCAACGCAGGGAAGGCCCTGCCTCTCCAGCCCAAGTGGGTGGCCCAGGTGACCCCAGCCCTTGGAGGGTGATACTCCCACTTGGCCCCCTCGATGCCCCTTTGGACCCCAAACTCCCCGAGGACAGAAAGGAGCATCTGATGGCTAAAGGGGCCCTGGGGGAGGGTTGCTGAGGACCCTGAAGCCCGAACTCGGTGGGAGTTCAAGACGGGGGAGAACTTTTGTTTCTAAATGGAGAGTAACTGGAGCTGTTTTTTGGTTTGTTCTCTTCTGAGAGTAATACATGATGTTTCAAGAGAACTCGGAGAAGACTGAAAAATCAAGAAGAAACAGGACTCTCCACGGTTCCTCTACGCAGGAGCAGGGGCACCACGCCGTCCTCCCGGCCCTCCTACACGCTCTCTTTGGCTCTCACACTGCGTCTGCAGCGGGCTCCTCGCTGTCCCCAGGGCAGGCTCCCCCGTCTGTGCAGAGTCGGGAGACAGCATCAGGGCCACGTCACCGTCCGTCCAGTGACTGGCACCAGAGCTAGCTGATAAATTTTCATTTGTGACATTGGGGATTTGAAAATGTACTTATTTCTTAATATTTATTTTTTAGTTTTAGGTGAAAACAATATCTTTATTTTTAATCTTTATGAGGATCAAACCCAGTGCCTCATGCATGCTAGGCAGGCAAGCACTCTGCCACTGAGCCACATCCACAGCCTGAAAATATACTTTGGATGTGGAAAAGCAGGTCTGTTGTGGGATCATTGATGTCTAATGATTTTCTCATATTTCAGATTCATTCCTTTAAATAATTTCCCAAAAGTAGAATCTCTGTATCTAAGATGATGGAAATCTTTTTTTTTTTTTTTTTTTTTTTTGATACAGGAATTGAACCCAAAGACATTTAAGCACTGAGTCACACCCCGCCTGGGCAGAATCTTTTTTTTTTTTTTTGGTACTGGGGATTGAACTCAGGGCACCTGACCACTGAGCCACATCCCCAGCCCTATTTTGTATTTTATTTATTTAGAGACAGGGTCTCACTGAGTTGTTTAGTGTCTCACTGTTGCTGAGGCTGGCTTTGAACTCGTGACCCTCCGGCCTCAGTTCGTTCCACTGTGCCTGGATATTTTTTTTAACAACAACAAAAAAAAAAAAAAAAAAAAAAACAGAGCATCTTTCGGCTGACACAAGTCACAGGTCTCACTTTAGAACACGTAGAGGAAAGCACAGTGGCCGATGACCTCATGGGTGTTTCTACAGCCACGACCCAGGTGTGAGTGTGCGTGTGTGCTTGAGCCTGCCGGCTGCCTGTGTGAGCGTGCATGCGTGTGCACACATTCACGGGGGACACCCTCCCTCTGCCAGCACTACCACGTGAGATGCTGTGCGGCTTCTGCTTCCGGGAGGCCCGCCTCTGGCTGGGGACACGGGGGTCCTGCTGACTGCGGCCACAGAGCCACCTTTGCCCAAGAAGCAGGTCAGTGAGGCCCAGGTTCCCACCAGCACCCCATCTCCACTGCCTCTCAGTCACCATCACAGGCCCACGAGGGGGCACCCAGCTGGGCTCCTGCTCAGACTAGAAGCTGGGGGACATCCTGGCCTTCGGGCCCACCCAGGGCCTCTCCTGTTAGATCCTGGGGAGGCCTCCCGCTGGGCCGGCCTGTTAAGGCCAGAGGCTCAGGCCTCACCCTGGGCGCTCTCACCCGGCCTGGCACAGCCTGGAGCCCACCTTAGCCCGTAGGCTGACCGCCCCTCTCCTCCTCTCCCCTAACCCTCCCTCCAGCCAGGACCCCCGCAGGGCTCAGACGGGAAGGTCTCCCCCTGGGCCTGGCAGGAGCCTTTGGTCAGGGTGGCCGTGCGGCTCACTTCTCCTGCAGGTCTCGGTCACTTGCCTTCTTGGGGGTCTCGCACTGCCCGCTGGTCCCTGGCTGACCTTCCTCTGGGCACCGCAGTGTTTTGGATTCTGGGTTCACTCGCTGAGTACCTCACACCGACTGAGCGCTGCAGTCCTGTGGGCACGGCAGGGATCTAGCGTGGTCTGGGCACCCTCCAAGCCACGTCCACCCTTCACCTGTCCCTGTTAGGCCAAGAGGAAGGAGACTCTGTCCCTGAAGCGGCGTCTGTTCTCAGGGTTCCTCGGGACTTCCAGGAGGCCGCGTGGCTCCACCTCCGCCCCTCGCAGCCCTCCAAGCCTCCCCTCCCAGGGAGATGCCAGTGGGCACCTGAGTGCCAGGGACCAGTGGGCAGCTGGCACACCACCGGCCCCCCGGGCTCCGTCCTGGCCTGGTGAACAGGTTCGCCTGTCCCTGTGGGTTCACGGTGGTGAGGACAGCCTGCCACGGGCATTGGCCTGGGCCCCTGAACCCCATCCAGACCAACCATTTCCACGGTGCCACCCGCCTTCCCTCTGCGTCCCAAGGCCACTGAGCGGCAGCTCCCCCGCTGCGTCAGTGCCCACGTGGGTGGGCCGGGCCCTGCCCCCTATCAGCACCACCTGCCCAGCGGGTCCCCTACCTGGGCTCAGGTACAGTGTGGCAAGGCAGCCCTGACCCCCATGTCCCTTGGCACTGCAAGCACAGCCCACCACCCATCAGGTGGCATCAGAAGGGGACACTGACCTGGGACAGAGGTGCAATGCCAGGCTCTCTGCTACAATTAAGAGATCCATCCCGACCCTGTCCCTCTCCCTGGAGGGCTGTGGCTCTAGAGAACTGTGGGGTCTCACTTCTCTTAACAGCCCACACAGACTGGCACCGAGCCCTTGACAACCCCACGCTGACATGCCCTTGGTACTGGCCGCAGCCCCCAGCTCCTCTGGGCCACTGAACATGCGTCGCGCTCTTGACTCCTGTCCAGGAACTTGGCTGGGCCTTCACCTGCGTCACCCCATTTCCCCTTATAGTGCCCCTACCTTCTTAGGACTGTCCCCCTGGGTCCCATAGTGGGAAGTTCAGAGAGGTTAAGGATCTTGCTCAAGGACACACAGGCCAGAACAGCAGGGAGCCAGACTGAAGGCCAGGGCTAGAGAGGGGGCTGGTCCTTCCTTGACGGCTCCCCTCCAAGTCATCCTGCGGGGGGACACAGCTGACCCTCACCAGACTCCCCCCCCAGGAGGTCAGCTGCCCCTGGGGGCTTTGAGAGCTGGCATCCCCTCTCCCCTGCCCCAGAAGCCCCTTTCTCCACATGCCCTGCCCTGTCCTCTCTGTGCCACGGTGACGCTGACGGCATCAACCCAGGAACGGGCCGTCCAGGCCCGGGAACCGCGCTAGAGAGGGAGGGGGCTGGGCAGGCGTGAGCTGGCACGTGCCAGTGCTGCGGTCCCTGTCCACACACACTGGGCAGCTCTGAGCTGTTCTGAGAAAGCCGTGTGGACTGTCCAGGGCCAGCCTGCGGGTGAGTCATGAGCAGCGCTGGACCCGTGGAGGGCCTGCGTGGTCCCCTGGGCCCAGCAGAAGACAGGGAGCCTTTATCGACCCCTCGCAGACACCTGGTGCTGTCAGTGCCCACCGCCAGGGAGAGGGCTGCAGCCGGCGGCCCCAGAGTGCAGGCCTTGTTCCAGGGAGACGCTGCGCGGCTGCGGGCGGCCGCCCCGTCTGGCCCCATACAGCAGCCCTCCTTGTTCGGGGCCTTGGCGGCGCTGGGAGCCGTGTTGATCTTGGAGGGTGCACAGGCGCTCACAGTGTTCCCAGCGAGGTGTTCCATGGCTGCTTTATGGAATTATTTTATGGTCCATGTAGGTGTGGGGCAGCTCCCACCCTGCGGATATTTCCAGGCTAAAAATACTGTGGTCACGCTCCACGGGGGAGGAAGCGGGGCCCAGCGCCGTGCTTCGAATCGCAAGCCACAGACCCAGCAGGCAGGACAGCCACTTTGGTGTCTCCTCCTCGGCTCTTCTGGGGACCCTTCCCGTGGGGTGGCTGGGGTGACTCTCGGCCCTCACTCCCCACCTCCCCGTTCCTGGGGTGACTTCCGGGGGCCCTGAGGCAGCGGCAGCTCCTGGAGGGCCAGGTCTTGCCCGGTGCAGTAGAGGTTCACAAGCCCCACCCTGCCCACATGCCCCCAGCTCCACCCCCATCACATGAACCTCCAAACCCCGTTTCCAAACTCAAAGTCAAGATGGCCCAGGCCTGTAACCCAGCGACTCCAGAGGCAGAGGCAGGAGGCTTGCAAGTCTGAGGCCAGCCTCTGCAACCTGGCAAGGCCCTGGCTCAAAACAAAGACCTGGGAGGTGGCTCAGTGCTAGGGCATCTGCCTAGCATGCACCAGGTCCTGGGTTCCATGCCAGGCCGCAGCGGTCACACGGTCGGTCTGGCAATCCCACTTGTGGGATTCGGGCAGATGCTCCCCCACGGCCTTGAGACCACCGCCCTCCCAGCAGCCCAAAGGTGGAAATGACCTGCACGCCCTTCGCCTGGCGGAAGGACAAAGAAAGCTGACAATACACAAGGAAAGACCATCTGCCCCCCGCCCCACCAGGGAGGAAACGAGAGGACACTGGGTCAAGGGACAAAGAGCCAGACACAAAGGGACAAATATCACAGCCCACTTCTACGTGGTCCCCAGAGTAGTCAGCTCACCGACAGGAAGTGGGGATGGGGGTCTTCGGGGGGATGGGCTGAAGGGCTCGGAGATGCTGCTTGGGACGATGACGGGGGTGGTGCGGGACGATGGGAGGGTGTTTAGGGCGCCGCGTCCTGCACCTGGGGACGGCGGGGGCCACACGTCTGCTGTTTTTCTTCGACTCCGATTGTACTTACTAGGAGTATTTTTGTTCTGGGGATGGGATGAGGCTTTCCGGTTTGGTGTGGTTTTCCGGTGCTGGGGATTGAACCCAGGCCTTCGCGCACGCGAGGCCAGCACTCTACCAGCCGAGCGGCCGCCCAGCCCAGGACCCAGGGCCTGGCACACACAGTCGAGGACCCCGCCCCTGAGATCCGACCCCAGCATCTACTGTAACTTAGAAAATCCACCCAAACACAGAGAGCAGGCAGCGCTCACCGCCTCCCCGCGCTCGGCAGCCTCTCCCTGTTCTGGTCCGGGCAGACGCACGGGCTGGGCACAGGAGGCTTGGCCCACGTGCCCCCGTGTCTGGTGGCACTCCTGACTGTCACGTGGGCTGGAGAGGCTCTTGGCGTCCCGTAGAGGTCAGGGATGCTGCTGGTCCCAGTAGAGTACTAGCCAGTCCTGAAAATGGCTCGAGCCAGGGGAGAAGGCTGCCCTCCAGAAGGACCCGGGAGCAGAACACGACGGTCACTCTTCCAAAGAAAGACCCAAGCTTGTCCCCTTCAGTGTCCTGGTGAAGAAACAGAACATTTCTAAAGAAAAAAGGAGCCTTATTCTTGTACCAACAGGCCCTGGCCTGCCTCAGGGGCTGGGGCTTGCTGTGTTCTCATGGGGGGCTCTGGGGCCCTCGCCCAGGAGACGGTGAGCTCCGTGGGTCAGCAGCTGCCCACCTCCGTCCTCACTGCAACCCTCCCAACACACAGCTGCGCGGGCCAGCCTTTCCTGCACTGATGTCTCAACGGGACAGCCACCTCACCGCCATCTCACCGCCATCTCACCGCCATCTCACCGCCATCTCACCGCCATCTCAGCACCATTTTCTGTGCAGCGAGGGACTCCAGATCCAGGTTCAGATAACACAAAGGCCCCATCACAGCCCAAAGACCATCCAAAGCACGGGGGAAGGAAACAGGGTCTGCCAGTCCCCCCCCCCCTCACCTCTCCTGCTCTGTCCTTCTCATATTAGACACTTGAGCCCAAGTCATTCTTTCTAAAACCAGTTTATTAAAGCAATTTGTTAGTACTTGGTTGACTCACTTAACTGAGAGGTCTGGTGAAAGTGTCTGGGGAAGGACATCAGGTGTGGCTGGATCCAGGAGCAGAAGAATGTGAGCCATGCTTTCTTCATCCAATCATCTCTCCTTTATGCTCAGCCTTGTTCTGCCCTGGACCCTGGCTTCACTCCTTCTTGAAGCACATTTCCAGCTTCCCTGTGAGTTGACTCACAGGGTGGATGTCACTTGTCATCTCTTTAGGGCCATTCTGGAGCAAAGTGAGGAAAAGAAGGAAGCCATCGACAGGCCCATCATCAGACGTCTGGTCCCCTCAGTTCCTAGGGTTGAGCCCTGAAGAGAACTCAGCACTTTGGGGGCTTGAGGACTGACAGCTCTCACAGGCAGGTGGCCAGCGGCTTTTGCCCACTGGGGCTGGACGGGGCCAAGCTTGGTCCAGGGCCAGGCTCAGACCCACCCCAGGCTTACCTGCTGGAAACTACAGAGCCCTCGGCCTGCACTGGCCACTGAGGTCAAGGGTCACGCCAGGGCCTTACCTCCCCATTGACAAGTGTCCTCAGGCTGCCACAACAAGTCACCTCATGCCGGGGCTCGAAACAACAGGAAAATGTCCTCTTGACCTTCTGGAGGCCAGAAGCCCGACCCCAGGGCCACATTCCTGTCAAAGGCCCCGAAGGGCCCCTCCTGGGTGTCCCCAGCCTCTGGTAACTCCTGGCGTGCCTTGTCTCATGGCCACGTCCCCCGAGCCCCCGCCTCTGTGTCCCCTACCTCTGTCCATGGACATGGGAACATACAAACAGACCATGGGGGACCACAAAGGAGGACGACTCTGACCCAGAGCCCACGGCCATGGGCCCAGCAAGCCACCCTCATCCCCAAGAGACAGCTCAGAAAGCCGCCTGCTCCAGGTCAGCCTGCAGGAGACCCCTGGTGACCACCTGGGAGCCCACCTGTGACCCCCCACAGCCCAAGGGCCAGGCCTTGACGGACGCCTCCCTCGCTTCTCCCACCTCCCGGCTCCGGACCAGGTCCCCAGAGGGCCTCCAGCACTCAGGCCAGCAGCCGAGAGTCCCTGTCGCTGGGACCTCTGCTGCCCGTGTGTCTCTGCCAAGTGTCGGTGGCAGTGGCCAGCCATGGCCCAGCGAGCTCCCGGTCAGCAGCCTCGGCTCCTCCCTGCAGGCCGCCTCCTGTGTCCAGGCGTCGTTGGACTTGCAGCCCGCGCAGGTGATCCAGGGCGACCTTGAGATTTTTACCTCTGTCTCTTCAATTACGACCCTTTTCCCAAAGAGGACGGTGGGTTCTGGGCCACCGGTGGGCCACCGGTCAGCCACCATCAGCAGGTCACGCGGCTGCCTCCAGCCCCTGCTCCTTTGGTGGCAATGGAGCTGGCCGCTTGGCTGCCCTGGCAGGGAAGGGCAGGTCCTCAGCAAGCCCAAGGAAGGACCAGGAGGGGCCGGAGTAGGAGTGGAGTCCATTACCGCGGGAGTCGGACGCAGCAAAGGCACAGAAGGCAGTGGATACGCGGAAACCAGATCAGGTGGGCAGGTTTCTGGGTTGGAAGTGTCCACAATTGGATTGTGGTCATGGCTGTGCGATTGTGTCCACTTACTACACACCGTTGAATGGTGCACTTGAGAGGGGCGACCTTCGCAGCACAGAGATTCTATGCCACACCAATAAAGCCGTCAAAAAGCAAATTGGACTTGGAACGACTCTAGGGTTCCCAGCTCTCCAGGGCTGCCACAGGTGGGCAGTCCAGGACCTCAGAGCCTCAGGCCTCTCCCTGTCCAATGGGGCCGACCATCAACAGCCCCAAACGGACACAAGTCACGTCCACTCGCAGCAATATTATTCACCAGGGCCAGCCAAAGTGGCCCAGGGTCCCCTACCCTTCCACAGCCCAGAGGAAGAGAGAGGTGCAGGGCAGACCACAGGAAGAACCTGCCCGGGTGGCGCTCACTCCAGGTGCTCGCGGTGGGAGGCTGTGAATCTTGGATCCCCCGAGGGGCTGCGTCTCAGACTCCCAAGTGCAAACCCGCTCTTCCCGTGGCCCAAGGGGAGAAGGGCAGGGGACCACCCAGGGACTCCAGGGAGCGCCTCCCGGCACCCTGTGCTCCTGCGCTGGCCGCAGCCCAGGCTGGGCGCCCCGTTGTGTCCTGGGGCCAGTGGGGCTCACGTCCCTTCTGAGAAGCAGCTCGGCAGGCTGTTCCCACAGCCCCCGTTCCAGCCCTCGGGGCCTCTGTGCCAGCCGCTCAGTCTGAGCCTCAGTTTCCCCCTGTGGGAAGTGGGGTGGCTGCAAAGGGCCCTCGGACCCCCTCTGCCCCCCTGGGTGGGCCTTCTGCACCGGCAGTGCCACAACGCTTCTGCAGAAGACCCCCTGCCGCCTGGGGTGGGCACTCTGCCCTCTAGGAAGGAGCCAGAGGCCCGAGGATGCCTGCTGCAGCCCCCATGACTGAAGCGTGGGGTCTCTGGGCCTCCATTGAGACAGACGGAACCCTAGGGGGGCCCAGATAGCCCTGTGGCTTCCTTGTCTGAGGCCTGTGCCTACCCAGCCTCTGCTAATCAGCAGGACATTTTTACCTGCATCCAAAGGAGACCCTGCGCGCACACCCAGCAGTCATTCCCCGATCCTCCCCCTCCCAGCCCCGACAACCACCAGCACCCATTCTGCTCTGTGGATCCACCGTCCTGCATGTTCCCTGTGGATAGGATGACATCCCGGGGACGGAGCCTCTCTTCCTCCACCTAACATTCTGTTTCTGGGATCTGCCTGTGTGGGGCCTGTCTCAGACTTCAAACCTTTTCGTGGCTGTATACTATTCCACGGTGTGGAGAGACCACTTTGCTTATCTGTGCCTGCACTCTTCCCTGGCTGAGGCCTGCGTGGGAGCCCAGAGCTGCCGGCAGGTGGGTGGGTGATGGGAGGATCCAACCACTCAACACCAGGACCTCTGAGACGGGCCGCAGCTGCCACCTGTGTCATTGCCACCGTCACCACCACCCCTGCAACGAGACACGTGAAGGACGCAGGAACACGGACGAGAGAGATGGGCAAGGCCGCGACGCCCTGGCTCACCTTTTAAAGTGCATTGAATCTTAAATGATGTTTCACAGAGGAACAGGAAGGGCAGGCTCAGCATGGGGGAGACGGCGTGACAGCTGGAAAGCGGGGCGTCTGAGGCTGGTGGGGACCCTCCCGGCACAAGGACCCTGCCTGGCCCTCGGGGCTGCAGCAGGTGAGCAGCTCTCAGCACCTCTCAGGGCCTCAGGCCTCTCCCCTGGCAGATGGGGTTGGCCACCAACAGCCCCAAACGGACGCAGTCACATCCACTCACAGCTGCATCATTCACCAGGGCCAAGCATGGAAGCGGCCTAGAGTCCACCAATGGACGCACGGATAAGCAAAGCGGTCTCTCCACACGGTGGAATAGTATACAGCCACGAAAGGGTTTGAAGTCTGAGACAGGCCCCACACAGGCAGATCCCAGAAACAGAATGTTAGGTGGAGGAAGAGAGGCTCCGTCCCCGGGATGTCATCCTATTCCCAGGGAACATGCAGGACGGTGGATCCACAGAGCAGAATGGGTGCTGGTGGTTGTCGGGGCTGGGAGGGGGAGGATCGGGGAATGACTGCTGGGTATGCGCGCAGGGTCTCCTTTGGATGCAGGTAAAAATGTCCTGGAACAGGATGGGGTTGAAGAGTGCACAACACTGTGAATGCACTCGGTGCCACCAAGTCCCTCCTTCAAAAGGGATCATTTCGTGTTCTGTGAACACAGCCTCCGCCCCCATGCCCTGAAGCTGGGCCCGGTTCCAGCACTATCTGGTGTGGCCGCCCCCTCGCCGGCACGGCTGACACCCGTAAGCCCAGGTGTCCTTGGACAGGGGTGTAAAGGTGGCTTCCATGCCTGTGAAGTGACCCAGCGCTCGGAGGGACAAGGAAACCCAGCGGCTGCTGCGAGGAGCCGGCCCAGCAGCGACTTTCACAGGCTGATCACGCACAGCGGAAGGGAGCGGCACCCCAGGGCTTGGCTTCTGAACAGAGTGTGCGTCAGCCCCA